>NC_138768.1:817100583-817163083 GCF_965119305.1 Pelophylax lessonae
TCAGCTCCACAGAACCTCTGGGTTCAGTTCCTCTCTAGCTTTCTAGGCCCTCAGGACGACTACCTGAGTCCGCATTGGCACCTCTACAGAGGAGAAGGCAGTCGCCCCCTCCCTCCGGGACACCACTATCCAGGCGAAAGACCCCTGAGCACATGTACTCCTGGCACTTATACAGTATCCCAGCATGCACTGAGGCATTTTCCTCGGCCAAATCACCAGGGCTGTAAACGCCTGTGCACTTATTTACCTGGTTTTCTCCCACTGTCCAATATGCCTCCCTTTTGGACCAGTGTGAAACACTCTGCAGAGAGACCGAGTTGCACCTGAGCACATTGAGCAGACCTCACTAGCAGATCCTGCTCTCTGTTGGCAGAGAACAATCTAAATTTACCTGGAAATACCTCTGGTAAGCAGAAAGGATTCAAAACGATTCTCTCTAGCGCCTGCCCAGGAGGATGAGAGAGGAGGAAAAAAAATATATATATATAATATATATATATATATATATATATATATATATATATATATATAATATATATTGCTCAAAAATATTTAAGAAACACTTTCTAATCAGAGTGTAGCATCAAGTCAAATAAACTCCTTGGATATTGATCTGGTCAGTTAAGTAGCCGAGGGGTTGTTGATCAGTTTAAGCTGCTTTTAGTGTTTTGGTGTTAAATTAACAAGTGCACTAGATGGGCAACAATGAAGCGACCTCCAGAACAAGAATGGTTTCACAAGTGAAGGCCACTGAAATTTTATTACCTACTACTCATCTTTTCTGACTGGTTTTTACCATTTTTTTTGCATTTGGCTAGGATCAGTGTCACTACTGGTAGCATGAGGCAATACCTGAACCCTGTAAAGGTTGCACAGGCAGCCCAACTCCTCCAGAATGGCACATCAATATGTGCCATTGCCAGAAGATTTGCGGTGTCTCCCAGCACAGTCTCAAGAGCATAGAGGGGATTCCAGGAGACTGGCAGTTACTCTAGGAAGGATGGACAGGGCTGTAGAGGGTCCTTAACCCATCAACAATATACTGATGTGTTCCTTTGTGCAAGAAGGAACAGGATGAGCACTGCCAGAGCCTTACGAAATGACCTCCAGCAGGCCACTGGTGTGAATCTCTCTGACCAAACAATCAGAAACAGACTTCACAAGGGTGGCTTGAGAGCCCGATGTCCTTTTAGTGGGCCCTGTGCTCACTGCCCGGTACCATGGAGCTTGATTGACATTTGCCATTGAACACCAGAATTGTCAATTCTGCCACTTAGTACTTGGTGGAAAAGCCCTTGTTGGGAAGCACAGAGGTAAGACTTTCTTGTAGTTGGTGACCAAGTTTGCACACATCTCAGCAGGGATTTTTGGTCCACTCTTCTTTACACATCTTCTCTAAATCCTTAAGGTTTCTTGGCTGCCACTTGGCAACTCGAAGTTTCAACTCCCTCCATAAATGTTCTATAGCAGGGGTGTGAAACTCCACTTCGAGGGCCGCATCCGCATTCTGATAGCTCTCGAAGGGCTGGTTGTATCTGTAATACTAGATGTCCAGAGTATACCAACCCCCTTACATCAGATGTTAAGACTCGTCCCACCCTCCCTTACATTAAAGTTTATCCCCTTACCTTGTTTTGCTGCTGGGAAGAAGCTGGGGGCAGAGCTAGCAAGCAGAAAGTGCAGGCTCTCGAGGAGGGCTGGAGCTCTACTGCAGCTCTAGGAGAGGAGCGAGGGCCACATAAAATGGCTTGGAGGACCAGGTTATTTCTGCGGGCCTTGTATTTAACACATGTGTTAGATAGGATTAGGGTCTGTAGACTGGCTAAACCACTCCATGACCTTAATGTGCTTCTTGAGCCACTCCTTTGTTGCCTTGGCTGTATGTTTTGCATCTAGCACGTGGGAATCACAGCCACGTCGCAGCATTCAGAGCGTATGCATCGGTGAGGTCTCCGGCTGCCAAAATCTCCTAAACAGTATTAGTTTAGGAGATATTCATTTTTTTTTCTTTATTATAAGCTTACCTGTAGATAAAAATCTCAAAGCTGACTTTACTACCGATTTAAGTTTACCACATATGTTACAATCTTATTGTACGTGCTCCTTTAGTTCTACCAAATGCAGTGCAAGGTCCTGTCTGGTTGGATACAAATTGTATGGATAGATGAGGTAGGTCCTCTTATTGCGTAGTTTTGGGATATCTAAAGCGTAATCTATATAGTGACCCTTGCTCATATTTTATGTAAATACCAACTTTACTGAAGAGGTCTAAAAAAATGGTTGGGTATGCTGCCCCATAGAATGAGGTTTGTGAAAAGGTCAAATAGTCTTATAGGGCTGCAATGATTGTCGACTACAGAAATGTAGTTGATGTCACACGCCCCCTGCTCACATTGCCGGCCGGTGTTCCGTGAACGTTACACCATGCCACTGAATTGATTGGGGCCTCTGCAGGCTGCACTGCCCCGCCCCCGCTGCGCTCCAGTCCAGAGTGTCTGGCTCTTCTACGTCAGCCGCTGTGAGCGGCATGACGTCCCGGGGTGGCTGCGCCTGCGCATCAACTGAGCTGACTCTCTGTGGCTGCAGACTGCCGCCAACGCCGATGATCCCTCCCATTGTCCCACACAGACGAGACGTCCACTCCAGCAGCATCATGTGATCGCAGGTGAGCCTGAGGGGTCTGCACTGGGAGGGGGGGCTTACTAAGTAGTCTGTACTAGGTGGGAGGGCTTACTGAGGGGTCTGTACTAGGTGGGAGGGCTTACTGAGGGGTCTGTACTGGGAAGGGGCTTACTGAGGGGTCTGTACTGGGAGGGGGGGGTGCTTACTGAGGGGTCTGTACTGGGAGGGGGGGCTTACTGAGGGGTCTGTACTGGTAGGGGGCTTACTGGGGGGCTTACTGAGTGATCTGTATTGGGAGAGGGCTTACTGAGGGGTCTGTACTGGGAGGGGGCTTACTGAGGGTTCTGTACTGGGAGGAGGTTTACTGAGGGGTCTGTACTGGGAGGGGGGGCTTACGGAGTGGTCTGTACTGGGAGAGGGCTTACTGAGGGGTCTGTACTAGGTGGGGGCCTACTGAGGGGTCTGTACTAGGTGGGGGCCTACTGAGGGGTCTGTACTAGGTGGGGGCCTACTGAGGGGTCTGTACTGGGAGGGGGCTTACTGAGGGGTCTGTACTGGGAGGGGGCCTACTGAGGGGGTCTGTACTAGGTGGGAGGGCTTACTGAGGGGTCTGTACTGGGAAGGGGCTTACTGAGGGGTCTGTACTGGGAGGGGGGGTGCTTACTGAGGGGTCTGTACTGGGAGGGGGGGCTTACTGAGGGGTCTGTACTGGTAGGGGGCTTACTGGGGGGCTTACTGAGTGATCTGTATTGGGAGAGGGCTTACTGAGGGGTCTGTACTGGGAGGGGGCTTACTGAGGGGTCTGTACTGGGAGGGGGCTTACTGAGGGGTCTGTACTAGGTGGGGGGCTTACTGAGGGGTCTGTACTGGGAGGGGGCCTACTGAGGGGTCTGTACTAGGTGGGGGCCTACTGAGGGGTCTGTACTAGGTGGGGGCCTACTGAGGGGTCTGTACTAGGTGGGGGCCTACTGAGGGGTCTGTACTAGGTGGGAGGGCTTACTGAGGGGTCTGTACTGGGAGGGGGCTTACTGAGGGGTCTGTACTGGGAGGGGGCCTACTGAGGGGGTCTGTACTAGGTGGGAGGGCTTACTGAGGGGACTGTACTTTTTGTTATTCAAAGGATTAATTAGCTAATCAAAAAAAGAACACTCAATTAAGCAAAAAAATAAAATAAAAATAATCGCTAGATTAGTCGACAGACAAAATAATCATTAGTTGCAGCCCTAGTCTCTTAAGTGCTTCATGGTTCTCCATGTTTTTGGGGGGTAACCACATCAAGTGGTGGAGGTGTGTTCAACCTGTGGCCCTCCAGCTGCTGGAACTAGAAGTCTCATGAGGCTTTGCAACGTTGACCATTACAAACACGACTACCAACGGCAGAGGCATGATAGGAGGAGGAGTTCCACAACTGCTGGAGGGCCGCAGGTTGAGCACCCGTTATTCATGGTCAACTTTCCTGCAAAACCTGCACTAAAACCTTCCTAATGTGGAGGAGACTAAAAGGGGAAATTCTTCCCTACTCATCTTTACAGCATATCTGCTTCTCCACTGCTTCAGGGACTCTTTAAAATGTCATCCATGTGAATTTACTTCTAGTATATGAAACAAAAAAGGGAAGACCACACCGCTCCTCTGGGAGGATTTTTTCTCCATAATCTGGGCAGAAGAAGTGATTAATCTTCATGTTTGCTCCAGCCTAGCCCCTGTAAACCCATACTCGCCTCATTCTCTAATAAGCTTATTCGTGTTTATTGTGTGTGTTGTTTTTTGTAATTTGCCATAGTGTAAATAGTTTACTTTAGTCCACAGGAGAAATGCTCAATTTAATTAGCTCATTTAAAGGATTGGAACATACACACAGCATTTCTGTAACCATTTATGGTCAAGGATAGTTTGCTGACTTCATTAACGGAGTTGTTGTAAGAGGACCTGCCGTCTACACACAACTATATAATTAAAGCTGGTCATACACTGGCGGAAGTTTGTGTAAAATGTTTGTTTTCGGCACATTTTTTTCAATCATTAGTGAGGATAAATCAACAATTGTTTGTTTTTCACTGCAGGGATGAGAAAATTCAAAAGAGCAGGAAGGAAGTTTTTGTTCTGGAATAGGCAAATGTCTAATGACTTGTTGTTTTTCATCAGAAAAGTCAATTTACTCCAAAATGTAATGTTAAAAGCAAACAAAATTTTGAAGTACCAGTACTTTAAAAAACAACAATCAAGTCATCGAATGTACTGAGAATGTTCGTATTTGTACCACTCGTTCAAGATTCTACTAGTGAATGGCCAACTTAAAGGGGAACTGCAATCTGCTCACATAATTTGTAATAATATCTTTTCCATTCTAAAGCTTCCCTCCAACCTCTTTGCATATATGTACTGGGATTCTGTACTTGGCAAATATGCTGCAGAAATGTCCCCCTGCGAAGTCTGGCTGCAGCCATTTTAACTGTGGGCAGCTGAAGAGCTGATGACTGTTCACTTCCTGGATTTACACAGAGGCACACAGACATATATTTAATGTATATGTGTGTGTATATATGTATGTAATATATATATATATATATATATATATATATATATATATATATATATATATATGTGTATATATATGTGTATATATATATATATATATATATATATGTGTATATATGTATGTGTGTGTGTGTATATATATATAATATGTGTGTATATATATATATATATATATAGTGTGTGTATATATACACAGACAGACGCACACCACTGCTTGCCTGCACACTTCTCCTCTCTTGTTGGATACTCATGGATCTCTGCAGTCTAATGTTATCTCTGCCCTCATTCAGGCAAGCTCTGCAGTTCTCATTGGCCCTCCTATGACTCATCCCTCCCTCTCTTGCTGGCAAACTCTCACGAGAGTGAGAGCTGTGCATGATTTCATTAGCCTAGACAATAAAGAGGAGGTGGGCTGTATAAGGTATTTACTGGAAGAAAAAAAAGTTTTACTATCCAAATTTAAAACAAAGGGCAGAGGATTCAATAGATGAAAAAATGAAAAAAAAAAAAAATACTGAAGAGCCGCTTTAAAAGAAAGTATGGGATTTTTTTTTTTTTTTTAAATTAGCTTACCTAGGTGGATGCAGCATTGGTCCAGGCTGCATCTGTCCCCCGCTCACTCGAAGACTGAGAACCTGAGCACTCAAATACCGCCGATCGTTCGGTTCTCACAGCTCCCTGAGCAGAGGGCTAGTGGCCTTTTGATAGATTATATACATCTGTCTATCTCCACTTTATTTTTTTCGTTACTGTATTAGTGTGTGTATGTAGCAAGGTTTCTAGCCCCATGGCCTGATGTGGGTCTGCCATTAGTACCGGAATCCTTGCCAGCCTATGTGAACTGAGTCCCCAGGTGTGACCACTGAAGCAGTGACAACTCCGGCATCTTTGTTTGTGGTTTTTATTATAAATTAAGGGGAAGGGAGAAGGGAATAAGTGGGATACTCCTTTTGGCTTGAACGAAGTACAATTGGGACTTCAATCCTGAAAAATTCCCGTTGGTGCTCCATTGACGACAGCCAACACTCACTGACTCTGAGAACACTCTGTATAACAGATGAAGTGTTGAATCCCTGACCTGTAGTCCAGTAGATCCAAGACTGAGAATTGTAGAACTCCTGACACTGTTTCACTGTGAAAGTCTCTGAATACTTTCCCCCGCCTGGCACAGCTTGGAGGTAGTATTGTGTAGAACTCCAAATAGCTATCACTGTAGCTGGCACACGCAATACAATTCAGGGCCCAGACTGCAGGTGCCCCCTTTACTACTTGAACTCTTCAGGGTCCACTGACTATGTACCCCCTTTAAAACTTCAGGGTCCTCAACCTAGGTACCCTCTTTACAGCTAGCTGACACTGGATCCCAGAACCTCTTCCAGAGTGGTCCCCTGACTCTAGGCAGACCCCCAGGGGCAATCCTCAGTACTCACGACCTGTGTAGGCTTTCCTGGGACTGGACCCATCGCTCTCCGCAGGCTCTCGGCACACCGGATCCCCTCAGCTCAACTCAGCACTCTCTGGATTCTCAGGCGACACCCCGAGACATCCACCTTCCTCAGACAGGAGGAGAGACAGCCGCACTCTCCTTCCTGGGACTCTGCTCCCGCCAAAGACACCGTGCCACGCACTTACCGCCCCCCCAAACTTATACCCACTTCCAGAATCCCTTGCAGCATAATCTGCCTTCTGGGGTAGTTACAAGCTGGGATGCATCCCCTGATTGGGCTTCCCACACTGCCCTATGAGAAGCCTCTCACAGGAGCCAATGGGGATACTTCTCCCCTCAGCAGGCACATCTGGAAGCCCTGACACCCTGACTAGTTAAATCACAGCCCTGCTGTTAGGCAGACAAGGCCCACTATAGTTTTACCTAGCACCTATTTGTAGGGTGCTACACCTATATATATAATATATCTAATAAATATTTTAGTATATCACCATGGATTGTAAACTCTTAAGGGGAGGGACTGATGTGGATGTATACTATATATGTAAAGCGCTGTGTAAATTGATGGCACTATATAAGTACCAGTTATAATAGTATAATCCTTTTTTTTGAATAAGTCTTTGAATAAGTCTGCCAGGGGTATTTTTTGGGAATGACTCCCTTGGTTTAAACACTAGAAATATAAAAAAAAAAATGTTCTCAGATCACAGGCAACTGGCGCGTTTCAGCTATGCCTGGATAGAAAACAGAAGCCTTGAGCCGGCCGGCTCTTAGTACATTTCAAGGCTTTCAAGGTGGAGTGTACCTTGAAAGGATCCGGTTGCTTTGGGCAACACCCCCACTTTTTGCTTTTCTTTCCCTTCTTATAGTATTCTCGTGCATCCTTTTGTCTGACGCTGGCGCTGTCCCACCAAGATAATGTAAATACATGCATAATCTATGGTGTGGTCCCAGAATTCTCCTTATCTCCCAGGGACAGTATGGTATACTTCTGGGGGATTTATTGTTGTGACCTGAATACAGCTGCTGGGAGGCTCTCATATATTATATGACCAGCTGCTTTTCACTTTCTGAATATGCAAAGCCATGCAAAACACACCAGGCCGTCCTTGTCCTGATGAAAGACCTTCAGCTGCACTTTATTACCATTAATAATGGATCACATCTTGTTCTTACATTTCACTTGACCCAGGATATCTATGTAATTGGGATTTATTATACTTATAGCAATGTTTTATCCACATTTATATGGCGGTAATTTTATTCTGGGGACTTTGAGGTTCTCGCAAACCAGCCCATTAATGCAAACCGCAAATTATAATAGCCAATCAGAAACAAGTGTTCATCAGTAGATCGACACCATAAGTGGATGAGGTTTAGTTTGCTAAAGCACAGTGTATCGTAAAAGAAAAAAAACAATTGGGCACGTTTATTATCTGCTTTCATAAAATACTGTATTTGTTTTTTTTGCTGCTGGTTTACTGAAGCCTTTTTCAGCCACTTCCTGTCGATATGTACCTGTTCAATTGTTCGCTGCACATCACTTCCCTAGAGCAAAGGGCTTAAAACTTTCTAAACAAAAGGCCAGTTTACTGTCCTTTGGACTTTAGTGGGGGGGCGCAGACTGTGGCCAGTGGGAGTAAAAAATTAAAAAAATGCCCCAGTAGGAATAGACCGTCTCAGATTCAGTGGTCATTGAGATTAAACGCATCTCATAGCACCTGTGACCAGTAGGTGGAGGAATAGTGCGCCATCATTTGTATTAGTGGGAAGAATAGTGCCCCATTGGTGTCAGTTGGAGGAATGGGTGCCCTGTTGTTGGGTGTCAGACGGAGGAATGGTACCACCTCGTTGGTGTCATTCTGGGGTATGGTGCTCCGTTGGTGTCTGTCGAAGGAATGGTGCTCCTTTTTTTTTTTTCAGTCGGAGGAATGTTGTCTCATCAATGGTATTAGTGGGAGAACTCGTGCCCCCATCAATGGTGTCAGTGCAAGGAATTGTGCCCCCCTGTTGGTGTCTGCTTATGGAATGGTGCCTCCTAATGGTTTCAGTGGGAAGAACAGTGTCCTGAGGGCTCGATGAAGGCAAGCAAGGGGCCACATTTGGCCTATTGGCCAGAGTTTTGAGAGTTTCTCAAGTGGAGTGCCAATGCACCCTGGTTTGCCACCTTAGGGTTACCGCTCTGTCCACTATTTCTGAATAGCGTCATGTTTCTGTGGTGCAGGTGTAGTGGCCACCAGTACTATGGAAATGCTTGATGCTACTTCAAGTCTGCCTCTATTTAGACTTGCTCTGAGTGACACTGATCATTGCATTCTGATGGCGGGGAAAGTTTCCTACTTTCATAAGACAATGGGGCGGGAGGTATTTGAGGCATTTCCTTTTTGTTTAAGAATGAAAATGAATGTATAATATATGCAACCACCCTGCAACCGAGTTCAATGCATATTTTAGACTTTAAAACAGGAAGTGAGGAGGCTACATAAATCCTCCTCCACCGCCTACCAAAAGCCCTCTGAAGACCATTCCACCCCAGAGCGCCCTTCAAATGGCTAACACTAACGTCTACCAGCAGTTTAAGCCTATTCCCATTGTTTCGTTGTTCTTAAAGTTTTCAGGATTCCTATAGTTTAGGGGTGCAGGGTATAAATGCCGAATGAGGGACTTAGGCTGAAATCCACATTTGCACACCATGGAATGTGAGGAGAAGGTATGAGGCAAATCCAAATCAACAATTTTGCGTTTTGATAGTACAAGCAACTAATATTCACAATATGTTAAATGTTATTTAGATCTCCGATTTAATATCCCAGCCATTGATGATGGCCAAACAACAAAGGCAACGTGATCAGATGGCGGCAGCGGGTGCATGTACTCGCCCTAAACCCAGAAGCAGGCAGCGAAATAAACGCGCTGCCCGTCTGCAGTACATTGTAGGCAAGCGGTCTGCAAGTGGTTAAGAAAAGTACAGGGTTTAAAAAAAAAAAAAAAAAAAAAAAACCTTTTATACTTGCCTAGGTGGATGCAGTATTAATCGGATGCTGCACCTGTGCCCTGCTGGTTTGACACGGAGAACTGAGTGATCAAATACCACCGATTGCTCAGCCCTCCCAGTGCTCTTTGGAGCGCTGGGCTGTGGAGGGGGAAGGAGCAGCTGATTTCGGCTCTCAGCAGCACGGTCATCGAATGAGCCAGCTACCGGTCAGGCATCTGGGTGGATCCCAACGTTAGGGTCCCTTCAGAGTCTGGACCATCTGAGTGATGTCAGTCAACATCAGACTTAAGCCCGCTGACATCTGCATCTAGATCACCGAAGTGCAGAACGAAGGACTCTTGCACACTGGTCAGTTTTTTTTTTTTTTCTTCCTTTTTTTACATTACCAAAAGTGGAAGAAAAATGTATGACTAATAAATCCTATAGAACTCTTCACACTAGTTAGCCACTTAAGCCCCGGAGGATTTGGCTGCTCAAAGACCAGGCCCTATTTTGCGATTTGACACTGGCTGACTTTAACGGACGATTGCGCGGTCGTGCAACGCTGTACCCAAACGAAATTGACGTCATTTTTTTTCCCACAAACAGAGCTTTCTTTTGGTGGTATTTGATTGATTTGATTTTTATTTTTTGCACTATAAACCAAAAAAGAGCGCCAATTTTGAAAATTAATATTTTTTAAATTATATGAAATTCCCCCCCAAAAAAATGTAAAAATCTAAATTTTTTTAAATTTTAGGCCAATTTTTTTCTGCTACATATTTTTGGTTAAAAAAAAATTGCAATAAGCAGATTTTGATTGGTTTGCACAAAAGTTATTGCGTTTACTAACGACGGGAAAGATTTGTCATTTTTTATTTTTTTTAACTAGTAATGGCGGAGATCTGCGTGAGTTTTTTTTTTTTTTTTTTTGCGGAACTGCGACATTGCAGCGGCCAGTTTGGACCCTTGACTGACATTTTTGACACTTTTGGGGGTACCAGTGACATTACTACTGTAATCAGTGCTATAAATATGCACTGTTACTGTAAAAATGACACTGGCAGGAAAGGGGTTAACTTTATTGGTGATCAGTGGGTTAAATGTGTCCCTAGGGGCGTGATTCTAACTGTCAAGGGGCGTTGCTTGTTAGATCATAACAGAGACATACGATCCTACAGAGCAGGATTGCATAGCCTCTGTCATGATCTAAGGGAGAATGACAGACGGCTGTGTTTACTTCAGCCGTCTGCCTTTCTCCCTCTCCTGAGTGAGATTGCGAGTGGCCGGCGGACATCGGAGCCGCCCGTGAACGAGCAGGGGCAGGAGCGTGCCTCCGGCGGCGCACGCTCGCCCCCTACAGGCTCCTGGGCGAGCGACGTAGTACTACGTCGGTTTGCCCAGGAGCGGCTGACTGCCACAGTAAATATACGGACGGAGGACGGCAAGTGGTTAGTTGCGGATTAGTTGCATTTTTAAAAGTCCTTTAAAAGTCCTGCATGCTGCATTTTTGGTTCATGTTTGGTGTGGGTAAAAAAAAAAAAAACACCATAAACGCGAAATGCATTGTGGTCTTCTGTAAACCGGAAATCGAGAGAGCCAGCGATGTCACTTCCGCTTTGTCTGGAACGCACGCCACCGCTGCCACGCCACCAGAGGCTGTGTGTGAGACACTGTCTAGGACAGAACACCTAGAGTGTCATCTCCACAGATCCCAATTTGCAAACAGCGCTTCCACCCAGTGCCAGGCGAGGCACTTCACATTGTAAGCAGCCAATTCTTACTTTTATTTTATTTCTCTAATAAAAAAACGGATTTACACTATTTTTTTGGCTTCCCCCACCATTTCTTTTTACATACATCTGCCTGAGACCAATATCCTGATCCACCCTAGAACATCAACTTCTTGCCTGGAGTGGACAAGTTTGGTGGAGGATTGATCCATCCTTTAAAGGGATCAAAGGCGATTTAGGTCCTTGCGACCTAAAGCGATCTGTAAGAAGCAAAAAATTGCCTACTTTTACCAAGAGCACAAAATTGGAGCACAAAAGCACTTTGAAGATTCTATTTATTTATTTACTATCACGTACTATTTCACCAGTTGCACTAATAATTTTATATATTAAGGATTTTACTGTCAGTCATATGCGATTTTATGCAAATCCAGTAATTTAATTATTTATATTTTATCACCATTGTCACATTTATGATTTAAATCATCACCCAAGTCACAATATATTACTACAGTGCGTATATTTTATCATTTTATTCAGTATCATAAACTATTTATACATTGGTTATAAATTTTTGATACAGATACTATTTATATCACTTATCTTGAATATATATTTATTTATCATCACAAGATATACACACAAGCCCACTATATTACCATTTTTTTCATTAGTTTTAACATTTTGTTGTTTTTTTTTTTGGTATTTTACCATAAAATAAAGAGCAGCGGGTATCCCACATCCTACATAGGGCTAGACACGAAAACTAGGTGCCTTCACCCTGATAAATAACTGTTATCAGCAGTATTTGGCAGGGGCGTTTTCTGGCTGGAAAAAACCCTCCCCAGAACTAGTGGGTTTTAGGAGGCGTTTTTCAGCTTTAAAAACTCTCTGACTGATAAAAGCTTAAACGCAGTAAAACACAGAAAAACGTGGCTATTCGGCGTTTATCAACGTTTTTGAGCCATAAGCTTTTGTGGGAATATAGTTTTCCTAAAAAATGCTACAGCTGAAAAAAGTTAAAACCCTGAAAAACGCTCCTGCAAAAAAGCTATACAACTTTTTCTACAGCTTTGTACTGACGTTTTGATAACGTCCAGTGTGCATGAGGCCTTAAAGTTGAAAGCGCGGTTTCAGAGGCATGTCTAATTTGGTTTCTTTGATTTCTAGCAAGCTGCGTGGTGAGACATATTTTATTTTCTGCACGGAGCAGCAAAATGTCTTTGGTAAATATACTCTGATGAAAATCTACTACTGCTTTGTGGTCTTGTTCGTCAGTAAATGCGGATTGATTGATACACATTGGTGCATGCTCACACCTTCTACCTTTTACATGTATTTAGCATGTAGGGTACTTCCATAGTACTTATGGCTATGTTATTATGTACCATAAGTGAATAAATGCAGACAAATGCAATCTAAGAGGAAGTGGCATTCGGCAGTTGATGTATTATAGCGCGCTTGCTGTAATCAAACTTGGCGCTCAGGATCATTCTGTGTGCTTGTCATCCTGACCTGGAGCAAAGTGTGGAAAATATAAGCCCATTCCTTCCCTGGAGAGGTGACACATCAGACTGTTCAAGCAGCTTGGCTCATCCAACACAGGAAGCCTTTATCACTGGCCGGGCATGTAGCTGTCCTGTTCTAGGAACATTCGGCCTGATGTTCTACCTGTAATTCGTCTCGGGAGACCACTGACGTTTCCATTGACATGTGTGCCCCGGGGCAGATGTATGCGACGTTGGTTACTGACAAGCGATTTCCCAGGGAATGGATCAATTAGTCGGCAATGGAGTGAAGGAGGCCGATGGCAAGTCCAAATCTCCAGGCCGTTTGGCAGATAGATGTGTCAAGTGAAATGCATGTCATTCTTCATAGCCAAATCTAGTCATACCAAGCTATTTACTCTGCCTCCGATCCATAAATGCGTACGGTTTATTCTATAGCTTTGTAGTTTAACCTCCACACTTCTATATTTATTCAAAGTCGTGAAAGGCTAGGGGCACACTTCTATTTTTAGTTGGGGTGAAGATGAACTACATGAGGCTTTAGTAACATCACAATGTGACGTTTTGTATCAAAAAGAACCTTCAGGCCTGAACAAGCTATTCAGACTGCAACGCCGAAAACTGGGAGGTATCATTTTTTTAGGCACCTTCCCGTGACATCTCCTGATGTTTGCAGGATTCCTATAGTCTAAGGGTGGGGGTATGAAGGCCAAATTTGAAAGTTATGCTGATATCTATGTAGAACCCTCCTAGGTAGGTGCTTGGTAACCTATAGGGGAGACCTCGTCCGCTTATTAGCAGGGTCCAATTGTTCAGCTAGGCTGTCATGTGTTCTCAGGTGGGACTGTTGAGTTGGGGAGTCTCCCCACTGTATTCAATGAGGGCTGTCATTGGACAGTGGAGGAAACCTAACCAATGGCACACCAGGGCTTGTATCCATCCCAGAGGGCAGATTCTGCTGCAATGCAGCCTGGGAGCGGGGTAAAAGTCTGCGGGGAGCACATGAGAGGATGTCTTTGATGGGAAGCAGAGCCCCAGGAGGGAGGTGACTGCTGTCTCTCCTCCTGTTGGTTTGAGGAAAGGTGTCCTTGGCGGTCGGCCTAGAGGACAGAAGGTTGAGCTGGACTGCAGAGAGGGATCCAGTTTGCTGAGGACAGAGCTGTTGGGGCCGGAGTTTCCAGGAAAGCAGAGTAGTGAGTACTGTAAACTGCCCAGGGGTCTGCCTAGGATAGGAGACCACTCCAGGAGGTCAGATGGATCCAGAAGCCAGCTAGCCTGTGCAGAAGTTTTAGAAAGGGGGTGCCAGTGTTTAGACCCTGAAGAGAAAGAGGGTGCCAGTGTTTGGGCCCTGAAGAATTAAGCGTTGCAGCAGTGTTTACAAGTAGCTACCTCAGCCATGAAGGCTAAAGGGAGCAGTACAATGGACTTTTGAGTCACAAGGAAGTGTCAGGAGTCAGTTCAGTTTCACAGACGGCAAGATAGAGTTCACTCGCGCCAACTGGCATTGAGAGGCATTAACTCAGCGTCGAGACATTTTTCTCAGAGTCCCAATCTATTGTGTATAGTCGAGCCAGAGGAGTATCCCACTCATTCCCTTCTCCCATCCAAGTTCCAAAAATAAATGCAAAAACCAAAGATGCCGGACTGTTTCCTGTCTCAGTGCTCACACTTGGAGAACATGCTTAGATGTGCTGTTGTTGCTAGCGGTAACCCTGGCAGACCCATATCCAGCACAATGGCTGGGAATTCTGCTATATTTGCATGCCATGAAATGTGAGAAGTTATGTAGCCGTGATCAAGATAAAGGGTGAAGCAGTGCCAAATCCAGGTTCACAAGTTGTCATTTGTTAGTACAAGCAACTATATTACCAATATGACAAATGTTTTTTTTTTTTTTTTTTTTCCAACGACAAATGTTACCTAGACTTTTGTTTTTCTTTGTTGGCCAAACAATAAAGGCAACGTTGGTGATGGCACCTTAAAACCATGGCAAAAGATCTGAGCCTTTACTACCAGGGTTTTGCTGTTAACAGAAAAGGGCAGAGATGACCTCATCAGTTGGCTGCTTC
Organism: Pelophylax lessonae; assembly: GCF_965119305.1. NCBI lineage: Eukaryota > Metazoa > Chordata > Amphibia > Anura > Ranidae > Pelophylax > Pelophylax lessonae. Next base: position 817,115,475 of record NC_138768.1, read on the forward strand.
TCCTCTACTGGCTTATGACAGGATGAGGCTGGGAGCAGACCTTGGTTTATTGCACAATTGCAGTAGATACAATTTTGGTCACCAGCCTGGCTGTATTGCATAACCTCCAACTGTACCCCATTTGGAACCAAATCCCTCTGTCCCTCTTTCCTTCTCAGTTGTCTGTCATTTTGGACTAATGTGTAGACCTACGTATATAATAATTGCAATACTTCCCAAATGTGTTACACTACACTAAGGCTGACTTTTAGTGCCATTATGTAGTGCTACTTGGTTGCAACTTTGATTAGCTTCATATATTCTATAGGGCTAAAATCACAATGGAATTGCACCAAAGGAACCTTTTCCAAAAATCACTCCATGCTGATTTACATTGATGGGCACGGACACCATTGAAAACCATGTGATTTCCTGTGTCATGCAATTCTGTGCAACTCAAGTCACATCTGAAATTGCACTGGTGGGAACCAGGTCCTAAAGTAACATTAAAGTTTCCTTTTTTTTGTATTGAAATAACAATCATGTTATATTTAACTGCTCTGTGCAGTGGTTCTGCACAGAACAGAGTCTTCTCGGGTCTCCCGCTGGCGCTCTTGGCTCCTCTTCAGTGAGTGCCCTGATAGGAAGCCACTTCCTATGGGGGCACTCCTGCAGGCTTGCTTTGTCAGTGTCCATTGACAGTGTGGCTTGACCACCCACCCGCTTCCTCATCAGAGAATTTGATTGACAGCAGTGGTAGGCAATGGCTTTCAATCTGCCCAGTGAGAGACAGAGCTGGGAGAGCTCCATTGCTGGATCGAAGTCTAGGTCAGGTAAGTATAAGAAACCCTATGGCTTTAGAACCACTTTTAATCTTTCAAGTAACCCTTTTTTCTTTTTTTTTTTTTTTTATCACTTTTTTTTTGGAAAGTCAGTATAAAGGAAACCTAGAGATGAAGAAAATTATTTTTGGGTTTAGCCAATCTGATCTTATTATGTCATCATGTGCCACATAACTAGGGGGTGTGTCCTTTGCATATACACTTAGTTCTAAAGGGTGTCCCTCCTCCTGTCTCAGAAAGTTGGGCGTTATGGTGTTGTCTGACAGTATTCTGTACATTTTGGGACGGACAGGAATACGAAACCCTTTGGCTGTCAAAATTGCAAACCACTCTATATTTAACAGTTAGCCTGGAGATAGGCTTCAGGCCATATACACACTGGGCGTTTGGCCCCTTTGCAGGATTGGGACATACAAGGCCTGAACACCCAGTGTGCATGTGGCCTTCACAAAACCTTTATTTTTATTTTTTTATTTTTATTTTTTCGTGAAGAATAGAGGCAGCCATTGCTGACCATCTATCTGCAAATAATAGTGGCCAGGCTGTCATGCTGACCCTGTTTTATACATTTGGTCACTGACTGGGAACAAGTATGCTTATAAGTACCTCCAACTAGGCAATAGAAAAAGTATGCAGATTGAGTTAGAGTAGTCACTCAAAGTATTAAGAGACACCGCCTATTCAAGGTAGAGTTACAGGGACCTCGCAAAGGCTCCTTCTCCAACCCACTGATACTCTACTCTTTGCCAGTGCGCCACATCTGCTGTAATCCTGTACGTCGAATTATGGGTGAGCATATGACACCTTCCATGTAACTGTTGGGGGGGGGGGGGGGGTGTCCAGCAGACAATTGCCCCATTGGCTCAAGAAAGAGCTTAAAGCTTGTGGAGCTCATGTTGGCTTTTGCACAAGTTCTGTCCACCTAAGCGATTTGTCAGTACAAGTACACCATCTGAACGTACCCCCTATGTAGGATACACTGCATTAATAGATGTGTCAGACATTATGCCTCCCTTGGGTCACTCTGGTTTTAGATGTGTGCTGCGCTTGGTAGATGGATTAAAATAACCTGTTGGGTTTTTTTTGCTCTGTTAATGATCACTGGAGACTCCTGCCTGGAATATTCTGGGAGCACCTAATGAGTGATGATCACCCAAGAGAGGGAATATTGATGGAGAAGACTGAATGCACAGACCTGTGTCCTCACAAATATTTTGCCTATTTAGAGGGACGGTTCACACTGGTGCGATGCCAGACATTGCATGTGATTCGCACCGCATTGCTGTGCAGATCACATGCAATGTCTGTGCGATGCAAATTCAGCCATACAAACTAAATCGAACCAAACTCGTGTGGGACCCTTTTTTTTTTTCCACACCAGAATCAGATCGCATGGCTGTTCACACCCATGCAATCTGATTCCTGTCTGATTTTACAGTTCGCACTGCACTCTGCGAACCGATTTGGGGTGTCAACTTTATATTGACACCTGCAGCGGTTCGCAGAGCACAGTGTGAACTGCCTGTGATTCTGTTGTGGTGCGGAATGCGCTGTGAATTCGCACCACTTCCAGTGTGAACAGGCCCTTAGATTCTGATGCGGACCAAAAAAACGGTCCTGCACGACAGTGTTAATTTTGGCAGCAAATTTCAATTTCGTTTTAGTCTTAGGACTAAAATGGCATTTTAGTTTTAGTCCCATTTTAGTCTTCTGCAAGTGTTTAAGTTTTAGTCGTATTTAGTCGACTAAAACTCCAGTACATTTTAGTCGACTAAAACTCCAGTACATTTTAGTCGACTAAAACTCCAGTACATTTTAGTCGACTAAAACTCCAGTACATTTTAGTCGACTAAAACTCCAGTACATTTTAGTCGACTAAAACTCCAGTACATTTTAGTCCACTAAAACTCCAGTACATTTTAGTCGACTAAAACTCCAGTACATTTTAGTCGACTAAAACTCCAGTACATTTTAGTCATCTATATGGGTGTAGTTCAATTGTAATTTGTAATGCATTATTTAAGCATTTCTCTACAATTTCCAAACTCATTATATACTACTGCTGGTCCTGGAGTGAAAAATCTAATATGTTATTATTTATGGTGGTATTAAGCTTTCAGCATGCACCAGTGTTAATTTTGGCAGCAAATTTCGATTTAGTTTTAGTTAGTCTTTTGACTAAAATGCCATTTTAGTTTTATTCGTATTTTAGTCATCTGAATTGTTTTAGTTTTAGTTGTAGTTTAGTCGACTAAAATTGTGTTAATTTAGTCGACGAAAACGTTTTAGTCTGTTTTAGTCTACGAAATTAACACTGCTGCACAGGTTTGGTCCGAATGCCCTTCGAGATCAGCCATACAATCTATTGCTGAATTTGCATCGCACAGACATCGCATGTGATTTGCACAGCAATACGGTGCGAATTGCATACAATGTCTGAGATCGCTACATTGTGAACCAGCCCCTAAGGTAAAGTTCAGACTTGCACTTGGATAGCTGGAGGAAGTGTCAATGGACTATGGATGTGGTAATCATCGCACCTGTGTTACATTGAGAGCTTACAAGTCTGTCTGTCTCAGTGGCTGATGACTCCTCAGCCGCTCCACCCACCCAGCTGCTGCAGGGGAGAAGAACCTCAGGCATGCTATCAGTGGAAGGTCTGTTTTGGGGGTGGTGGGAGGGTAAAAACATAAAGGGGTCTATTTTATAATTTTTTACACATAAATTCCACCCAAGGCTACATTTTGCCAAATGAATCCACATAGAGAAATGTTTTTACAATATTTTAAAAATCAGGAGAATGTGAAATCTAAAATAAACTCTTTAGGAAATCAATAGCTTCTGGCTGCCAATGTTTGATGTTCTGTTAGATGTCTGTGGAGGAGAGCAAATGATGCAGCGATGTAAGATGGAGATAAAATATCTTTTCATGATTAATAGAAGCTTGTCGTGGTTAAATATACACACATATAGTACTATGCAAAAGTTTTAGGCAGGTGTGAAAAAATGCTGTGACTTAAGATTGCTTTCAGAAATAGAAGTGTTTAAGAGATTTTTTTTTTTTATCAAATAACAAAATGGAAAGTGAATGAACAGAAGAGAAATCAAACCACCCTTTGTTTTCAGATCCGCATTAATTCTTCTAGGCACAACCTTTTTGAAGGAACTCGACAGGTAGGTTGTTCCAAACATCTTGGAGAACTAAGTTCTTCTTTGGCTGTTGGCTGTCCTCAAATCCTTCTGTCTCTTCATGTAAATCCCAGACAGACTCCATGATGATGAGATCAGGGCTCTGTGGGAGCCAAACCATCCCTTCCAGAAATCCTTGTTCTTGTTTATGCTGAGAATAGTTTTTAATTACTTTGGTTGTATGTTTTGGGGTCATTGTCCTGCAAAATAAATTTTGGGCCAATCACATGCCTCACTGATATGGCATGGTGGGTAATTATCTGCCTGTAATTCCCAACACCATTGATCCAGACCAAATCTCTAACTCCTTTTGCAGAAATGCCTCGAGCTTGCAAGGAACCTCCCTTATGCTTCACCGTTGCCTGCAGACGCTCATTGTACCGCTTTCCAGCCCTTCATAAAGAAACTGCCTCTTGATACAGCCAAATATTTCACATTTTGACTCATCAGTCTGGAGCACCTGCTGTCATTTTTCTACACCCAAGTTGCTATGTTTTCTGCGAGTGCATAGTTGAATCGCTTAGCTTTGTTTTAACGTTGGAAGCATGGCTTTTTGCCCCCAATTCTTCCATGAAGACCATTTCTGGCCAAACTTCTCTTGACAGTAGATGGATGTACCTGGGTCCCACTGGTTTCCACCTGTTCTGTGCTGATGGCACTGCAGGACATCTTCTGAAGTCGAAGGGAAGTATGCAACATGCATGTGTGTACAACAACTCCTATGGCGCTGAATGGGACTGAGCGTAGACGTGTAGTCCATCTCAGAGGGAAGTAGGAAAGGGTGGCTACTTTCACCATACGCAAGGAGTTACTTGACCATTGAAAGATCTTACTCATCCTAGAACAGGAAGACTGAGAATAGCAGAAAAATTACATCTGAGCGAGAAAACAAAAGCAAGAGATAGAAGGTGCATTCTACTCGTATTTAGAGACGTTGTATTTATTATATTGTATACATAAATGTGAGTTTAGTGTGACTTTTATTGACTGCAGTGCTGCACTTGTATGTTTCACTTGTATAGAAGCGAAAATTAGCGGCTTTGAAATTCTCTCTAGGATTGGTTAAGCACAAAATAGCAACTCCAAATTATTTTGAAAATAGCAATGGTGTATACCTTGATGTATGCAATAATGAATGGTTTATGACATCAAGCAATTGTCACCCATTGAAGCATTAGAATGGGGGCAGATTGGGTATTCATGGTCACCTTTAACTTTTGTGAATCGTTATAGCTTCTTTTATATTTATATATATATATATATATATATATATATATATATATATATATATATATATATATATAATTAGTGCCTTGCGAATTTATTCGGCCCCCTTGAACGTTGCAACCTTTTGCCACATTTCAGGCTTCAAACATAAAGATATAAAACTGTATTTTTTTTTGTGAAGAATCAACAACAAGTGGGACACAATCATGAAGTGGAACGAAATTTATTGGATATTTCAAACTTTTTTAACAAAAAACTGAAAAATTGGGCGTGCAAAATTATTCAGCCCCCTTAAGTTAATACTTTGTAGCGCCACCTTTTGCTGCGATTACAGCTGTAAGTCACTTGGGGTATGTCTCTATCAGTTTTGCACATCGAGAGACTGAAATTTTTGCCCATTCCTCCTTCCAAAACCGCTCGAGCTCAGTGAGGTTGGATGGAGAGTGTTTGTGAACAGCAGTTTTCAGTTCTTTCTACAGATTCTCGATTGGATTCAGGTCTGGACTTTGACTTGGCCATTCTAACACCTGGATATGTTTGTGAACCATTCCATTGTAGATTTTGCTTTGTTTTGGATCATTGTCTTGTTGGAAGACAAATCTCCATCTCAGGTCTTTTGCAGACTCCATCAGGTTTTCTTCCAGAATGGTCCTGCATTTGGCTCCATCCATCTTCCCATCAATTTTAACCATCTTCCCTGTCCCTGCTGAAGAAAATCAGGCCCAAACCATGATGCTGCCACCACCATGTTTGACAGTGGGGATGGTGTGTTCAGGGTGATGAGCTGTGTTGCTTTTATGCCAAACATAACGTTTTGCATTGTTGCCAAAAAGTTCGAGTTTTGTTTCATCTGACCAGAGCACCTTCTTCCACATGTTTGGTGTGTCTCCCAGGTGGCTTGTGGCAAACTTTAAACGACACTTTTTATGGATATATTTAAGAAATGGCTTTCTTCTTGCCACTCTTCTATAAAGGCCAGATTTGTGCAGTATACGACTGATTGTTGTCCTATGGACAGAGTCTCCCACCTCAGCTGTAGATCTCTGCAGTTCATCCAGAGTGATCATGGGCCTCTTGGCTGCATCTCTGATCAGTCTTCTCCTTTTATGAGCTGAAAGTTTAGAGGGACGGCCAGGTCTTCGTAGATTTGCAGTGGTCTGATACTCCCATTTCAATATTATCGCTTGCACAGTGCTCCTTGGGATGTTTAAAGCTTGGGAAATCTTTTTGTATCCAAATCCGGCTTTAAACTTCTTCACAACAGTATCTCGGACCTGCCTGGTGTGTTTCTTGTTCTTCATGATGCTCTCTGTGCTTTAAACAGACCTTTGAGACTATCACAGTGCAGGTGCATTTATACGGAGACTTGATTACACACAGGTGGATTCTATTTTCATCATTAGTCATTCAGGTCAACAGGTGGATCATTCAGAGATCCTCACTGAATTTCTGGAGAGAGTTTGCTGCACTGAAAGTAAAGGGACTGAATAATTTTGCATGCTCAATTTTTCAGTTTTTTATTTGCTAACAAAGTTTGAAATATCCAATAAATTTCGTTCCACTTCATGATTGTGTCCCACTTGTTCATTCTTCACAAAAAATTAGTTTTATATCTTTATGTTAGAAGCCTGAAATGTGGCAAAAGGTCGCAAAGTTCAAGGGGGCCGAATACTTTGCAAGGCACTGTACATACATACATACATACATGCATGCATGCATGCATACACTGCTCAAAAAAAAAAATCAAAGGAACACTTTTTAATCAGAATATAACATCAAGTCAGTTAAACTCCTCGGATATTGATCTGGTCAGTTAAGTAGCAGAGGGGGTGGGTCATCAGTTTCAGCTGCTTTGGTATTAATGAAATTAACAGGTGCACTAGATGGGCAGGAATGGTTTTAAAAGTGGAGGCCACTGACATTTTTTTTTCCATACTCCTCTTTTCTGACTGTGTTTCACTAGTTTTGCATTTGGCTAGGGTCAGTGTCACTTCTGGTAGCATTAGGCGAAAGCTGGACCCTATAAAAGGTTTCACAGGCAGTCTAACTCCTCCAATGGCACATCAATACGTGCCATTGCCGGAAGGTTTGCTGTGTCAACCAGCACAGTCTCAGGAGCATGGAGGAGATTCCAGGAGGCAGGCAGTTACTCTAGGAGAGCTGGACAGGGCTGTAGAAGGTCCCTAACCCATGAGAAGGACTGTTATCTGCTTCTTGTGCAAGGAGACAGAATGAGCACTGCCAGAGCCCTACAAAATGAGCAGGCCACTGGTGTGAATGTCTCTGACCAAACAATTAGAAAAAGACTTCATGAGGGTGGCCTGAGGGCCCGATTTCCTTTAGTGGGCCCTGTGTTCACTGCTCAGCACTGTGGAGCTTGATTGGCATTTACCATTAAACACCAGAATTGGCCGGTCTGCCACTGGCGCCCTGTGCTTTTCACAGATGAAAGCAAGTTCACCCTAAGCACATGTGACAGACGTAAGAGTCTGGAGAAGCCATCAAACATTATGCTGCCTGTAACATCGTTCAGCATGACCGATTTGGTGGTGCATCAGTGATGGTCTGGGGAGGCCAGGGCCCGACCGGCCTATTGGGATACCAGGAAATTTCCAATAGAACATCCCTGGGACATTGAGGTGTAACCTGGTGGCATCAGATAGACCAAAACAATCTGTTCAGGAGCTCAGTGATGCCCTGCTCCAGATCTGGAAGGAAATATTCCAGGACACCATCTGTCGTCTTATTAGGAGCATGCCTCTACGTCGGGCAAGCATACAAGCACGTGGGGCTATACAAACTGAGTACAATTTTGAGTTGCTGTAATGAAATTTCAGCAAAATGGACTAGCCTGCTGCATCTTTTTTTTCACTTTGATTTTTAGGGTATTTTTGAATTCTGCCCTCTGAAGGTTGAAATCTTTAATTTTCATCAAACGATGGCATCCTTTTTGTTCCTAACACATTACCCAGTCCATATCAGTATAGATATCCAACATGATATTTTTCCCCATTGAGATCTGATGTGTTTTCAAAGTGTCTCTTTAATTTTTTTGAGCAGTGTATTTCTAAAGGTGCTATTGACATTAAATTTTCACCACACGTCGGTAAGAACTCAAATGCAATCCATACATACAAAGAAACCAAAGCAAATACGTTTGGAAATTAAGGTATGTGTAATAAAAATTAAGGTATGTGTAATAAAAATCTATCAGTAATTGGAAAGCCGTCCTGCCCCTTGTCAGTGCAAATTAATATCAGCTGGTTCAGTCTCAACTGATGACCTATAAAAAGGTGTCTCATTACCAAGGTGTCACACAGGAAACCTCTCATGATAGGTAAACGCAAAGATCTCTCTCAAGACCTTCGCAACCTTATTGTTGCAAAACATACTGATGGCATTGGTTACAGAAGGATTTCTAAACTTCTGAATGTTCCAGTAAGCACTGTTTGAGACAAAATCTTGAAGTGGAAAGAACATCATTTCACTATGCTGGCAGAACGCATACGTCTATTTCCCAAAGACAACCTTTGGATATGACACTGAGCACGTGCACTCAACTTCTTTGGTCGAGCATGGCGAGGCCTGTTCTGAGTGGAACCTGTCCTGGTAAAACGCTGTATGGTCTTGGCCACCGTTCTGCAGCTCAGTTTCAGGGTTTTTGCAGTCTTCTTATAGCCTAGGCCAGTGATGGCAAACCTTGGCACCCCAGATGTTTTGGAACTACATTTCCCATGATGCCCAACTACACTGCAGAGTGCATGAGCATCATGGAAAATATAGTTCCAAAACATCTGGGGTGCCAAGGTTCATCATCACTGGCCTAGGCCATCTTTTATGTAGCGCAACAATTCTTTTTTTAGATCCTCAGTTTTGCCATGAGGTGCCATGTTGAACTTTGTGACCAGTATAAGAGAGTACGAGTGATAACACCAAATTTAACACACCTGCTCCTCATTCACACCTGAGACCTTGTAACACTAACGAGTCAAATGACACCGGAGAGGGAGAATTGCTAGTTGGGCCCAATTTGGACATTTTCACTTAGGGGTGTACTCACTAGTGTTGCCAGCAGTTTAGACATTAACCACTTAAGCCCCAGCCCTATTTCGGACACTTTTTGTTTACAAGTTAAAACCAGTATTTTTTCCTAGAAAACTACTTAGAACCCCCAAACATTATATATATATATTTTTTAGCAAAGACTCTGGAGAATAAAATGTCGGTCATTGCAAAATTTTTTGTCACGCGGTATTTGCGCAGCGGTCTTAATTTTTTTGGAAAAAATTCGAAAAATCACATTTCACTGCATTTAAAAAATACTAAACCGTAAAGTTAGCCCATTTTTTTGTATATTGCGAAAGATGATGTCACGCCGAGTAAATAGATACCCAACATGTTACGGTTTAAAATTGCGCCCCCCTGTGGGATGGCGACAAACTACGGTCAATAGAGATCTCAATCGGCGACTATTTAAATTTATTTAACGGTTACCAGTTTAGAGTTAGAGTGTAGCTCTTTTTTTTAAATTATTGCCCACGCTCTGGCGATCGCGGTGGTTTGAACAGCGATTTCATTTGCGGCTCGACTTGCGTATACGTTTTTTTTTGTGCGCGAGCTAATGGTGATGGGGGCGGCTAAATTTTTATTTTTTTCCTATTTATTTATTTTTTTTTTTTTAACTTTATTACAGGTTTTTAAAAAAAATAATAATCTGATCACTTTTATTGCTGTCACAAGCAATGTAAACATCCCTTGTGACACCAATATGTAGTGACAGGTACACTTTATGGAGGGATCGAGGGTCTAAAAGACCCTAGACCCCTCCACTACACTTCCCTGTATGCAAAACGCCGAAAATGGCGTTTTTGCATACAGCCGTTTTTTAAATTTGCCGCATTTTGCAGCACAGTAACCCGGAAGTGACATCATGGACGTCGCCTCCGGGTTACGTCATCGGAGACCCGATCGATGCCATTTCCGGCATTCATCGGGACTCCATCCAGCCGGCGGACGGGAGCCCCAAGCAAAGCCACGGAAGGCGGCGGGAGGGGGGTGGGGGAACGTTCCCTCCCGCTCACCCGGGTAACGATCGAGCACCTCCCGGGCCGCATCGGTCGTTACCGACGGAAAGCCGACCGTCGGCTTTAAACCACGGTACCGGGATGATGCCTCTAGCTAGAGACATCATCCCGGTATAACCCCGCAAAGTCTGCCGACGTATGGGTACGTCAGTATGCGGTAAGTGGTTAATGGCTGTGTGTTGACTTATTTTGAGGGGACAGCTAATTTACCCTGTTATACAATCTGTACACTCACTACTTTACATTGTAGCAATCTGTACACTCACTACTTTACATTGTAGCAAAGTGTCATTTCTTCAGTGTTGTCACATGAAAAGATAATTAATAAAATATTTAAATGTGAGGGGTATACTCCCTTTTGTAAGATATTGTATGTATGTATGTATATAAAATATACTGTATGTAGTATTTGTATATGTGTGTCTCCACAACCAATGATTATTACTACCTGGTCCTGGAGCTCTTCTTGAAAAGTGCTGCAGCACAGAATGCTAGAGTTTCTTAGCATAAGATCTCTTCTTATATTATATGTAGTAAACAGTAACAAGAATTTGTAAAGGTCAAAGTGTGTATTAGTGTAGTACTACATCACTATCATTGTTTCCTTGGTAACTGTACAAGATATATGGAAAAAGTGTGAAATGGGTTGTGAAACCACCTTGACACTGACTCAATGCTTCAGCTCTCATTTCTACTTCTAGGTGTAAATATTACTAATTATGAAACTGATTTTAATTGTTCTACATATTAATGGTTAATCATGACCTCCGTACAGTAAAGCTTGCCCCATACTGTTAAGTGAAAGGCTCCAGTCACACCTGCGCCTTTTGTAAACCCACGCAAAATCATACTGCAAACATGATGAGCAGGCGCCAACACAGCTAAAAAAATCAATAAGCTACTTTACCGAGTTTGTCACTCATAGAGCAGCCCATTGAAATGTATGGATTGTCCTATGCGTGTCATGTGAAAAATGCACAAATTGCAGGTTTGTAAAATGCTAGATGTTTATGGAGCGGAATTGTCATCTATAGGTAAGGAATATAGGGTGATGCACTCACACCAATGGGTAAGGAATATAGGGTGATGCACTCACACCAGTAGATAAGGAATATAGGGTGATGCACTCACACCAATGGGTAAGGAATATAGGGTGATGCACTCACACCAGTAGGTAAGGAATATAGGCTGATGCACTCACACCAATAGGTAAGGAATATAGGCTGATGCACTCACACCAATAGGTAAGGAATATAGGGTGATGCACTCACACCAATAGGTAAGGGAATATAGGGTGATGCACTCACACCAGTAGATAAGGAATATAGGGTGATGCACTCACACCAATAGATAAGGGAATATAGGCTGATGCACTCACACCAATAGATAAGGAATATAGGGTGATGCACTCACACCAATAGATAAGGAATATAGGGTGATGCACTCACACCAATAGGTAAGGAATATAGGGTGATGCACTCACACCAATAGGTAAGGAATATAGGGTGATGCACTCACACCAATAGGTAAGGAATATAGGGTGATGCACTCACACCAATAGGTAAGGAATATAGGGTGATGCACTCACACCAATAGGTAAGGGAATATAGGGTGATGCACTCACACCAATAGGTAAGGAATATAGGGTGATGCACTCACACCAATAGATAAGGAATATAGGGTGATGCACTCACACCAATAGATAAGGAATATAGGGTGATGCACTCACACCAATAGGTAAGGAATATAGGGTGATGCACTCACACCAATAGGTAAGGAATATAGGGTGATGCACTCACACCAATAGGTAAGGAATATAGGCTGATGCACTCACACCAGTAGATAAGGAATATAGGGTGATGCACTCACACCAATAGGTAAGGAATATAGGGTGATGCACTCACACCAATAGGTAAGGAATATAGGCTGATGCACTCACACCAATAGGTAAGGAATATAGGCTGATGCACTCACACCAGTAGATAAGGAATATAGGGTGATGCACTCACACCAATAGGTAAGGGAATATAGGGTGATGCACTCACACCAATAGGTAAGGAATATAGGGTGATGCACTCACACCAATAGGTAAGGAATATAGGGTGATGCACTCACACCAATAGGTAAGGAATATAGGCTGATGCACTCACACCAGTAGATAAGGAATATAGGGTGATGCACTCACACCAATAGGTAAGGGAATATAGGGTGATGCACTCACACCAATAGGTAAGGAATATAGGGTGATGCGCTATATATATATAATTTTTTTTTTTTTTTGGCCAAATGGCATAGGACTGCATAATAGAGCATGGGGCTCAGGACTACATAATACACAGGGCGCTGGGCACAGGACTGCATAAAACAGAGCGCTAGGTATAGGACTACATACCCACACAGTTCTGGAAACAGGACTACGAAATCGAGTGCTGGGTTCAGAACTACATCATACACAGAGCACTGGGCACAGGACTACATAATATACAGGAGGCTGTTAGGCAAAGAGTGCAAGGTTCAGAGGACACTTCTGCCCCCACATCTATAGCTCACCTCTGTACCCTTCTCTCATGGATTACCTCTGCAGCCACCTCTTAGCCCTTCCCCCACAACAGCTAAATTCTCCATCTCTCCATGCAGCTGCATCAGCTCTGACCCCTGCTCCCCCACTGCCCTCACCTGTGTACAAACAGCCCTGCCCCCCCCCCCATCTGCTCACCTTCCGGTCTCAGCCCTCAATTTATGGCTCTGCCTGTCCTCCACTGAACAGAAGCAGTGAGGTCGTCCAGCAGAGGGCATTGACATCATTGAAACCACCAGGCTGTTTCTCAGCCAGCATGGGATGCCCTGACCATGGTAATCAGGGGACAAAACCAGGGACAGACTTGGTCCGGGAACGGTGTCCTCAGTCTGGGGACTGTCCCTAGGAACCCAGACATCAAATCACCCTAAGCTAATGTGACCACAGTACTGATGGAGAGAGCAGGGGAGGCGCAAACAAGGGTGCTTTGCAGCTGCCCAATGTCCTCATCAACCAATGTCATTGGTTGTTAGGACACTGGCGGTTAAAAGGTTGTAATGGTCCACAATGAAAACCTGTGACTTTATGTAACTAATAGGTAGGATTGATCCACCTGCTGGCTAGTATACAATTTTTGAGCAGTTTCTAGGTATTTTGCCAAGGCACCCTTGAATTCATCTGAGGGCACCCTGGGTGAAAAAGGCTGGGATAGATATGTCGTACCTAACAGGATGGCCTTTGAAATGTGGACGTTTTTATTCTAATGTGTTAAAAAAAAAATGGTAACTGCGCACCCCCACTGACTGTTTTTTTTGAGTGTGTTTCCTAAATAGATGAAGTACTGATAGACTGTGTGACACATTACCTATGGAACGCACATGCCATACGTACCCCAGGCCTTTCCAAATTCTAAGCCGGAACTCTGTGGGGGAGCTTGAGGTTGTTACAAGCTGCTATGACTGGCTACTTTTATCATTTTACCATAAGGTTTGCTGTTTTTTTTTTCCCCTACTAAGCAGAAGTAGTAGGCAAAATGTCGAACTCCACTCGGTTTTCCGCATCATTTACAGTAATGTCTATTAATTGCCTGAACTCTGCAGTGAAATACTCCAGGGCTTTCTTAGAAAGTTATATTAGAGGGGGAGAAATACTTGTGGTCTCTATAGGGTTATTTTACAGGGTGGTATAACCTTTGTCCCGGAAACCAAAATTACACCCTTCCAGAAATTATACTCTGCTGAAAAGGAAACTTGGACTTTACAAAATTCCAGACTTAATCACATCCCAGTTCTTCTCCTAATTAGCCTTGTTAAAGACAAAGTATAGTGTGTTTCAAGTAGCACATCTTTTGAGCTGTTACTTTAGGCTTTTCCTTTCAAGTCATTTTTAATGTAATGTGCACTTAAAGTGAAACTCCAAGCAGAAGCCCCCTCCAATCCATGGACATTTCTTCCTTCTGAACAATGTACTACAGTCATTTCTTGACTGCCAACCCAACGCACTTGCTTTACAGTATACCCTAAGGCCCTGGTCCCCGACCCTGGCCTACAGGGCCCACTAACAGGCCAGGTTTGCAAGATAACTGAAATACATCCCAGGCGATATAATTTGCTGCTCAGTGATTGCATTACTCTAGTCTGCATCTCCCCAAGGTAATACTTAAAATCTGGCCTGTTAGTGGGCCCTGAGGACCGGAGTTGAGGACCACTGCTCTAAGGTACTACTGTGCGCAAAAAAAAAAAATGCTGCAGGTTAATTTCTCTTTTTTTTTTTTTTTGTGGTGCTTGGCAGCCAATTCAAAAGAATAGGCTGCCCTAACAACACAATGCACATTAACCACTTTACCCCCGCTCACATTGCTGCTACTGCGGCAATGTGGCTCGTTATCGTCCAGCGACGTAGACCTACGTCGCTGGACTCTTGCCCTTGTGGGCGGCGCGCTCCCGCTGTTTTCAGTCACAGCGGGAGTCGGGCCAGGGGAGGAACGGCGGTGATCACCGCTGCTCTTCGTTGGGGAATTGAGTGTGGAGATCCGCCCGCTTGTGTAAACAAAGCGGGCGGATCTCCTAAGTGACAGGCAGGGTCAGATTGCAGGGTTCAGCACAGCTGAACCTGCGATCTGTCCCTGTGTCATTCAGTCACCTCCCCCCACACATGTCAGTAAGCACCAGGCATACATTAACCCCTCCCTCTCCAATAAAATTAACCCCTTC
This sequence comes from Pelophylax lessonae, assembly GCF_965119305.1. NCBI lineage: Eukaryota > Metazoa > Chordata > Amphibia > Anura > Ranidae > Pelophylax > Pelophylax lessonae. The sequence continues at coordinate 817,130,527 of NC_138768.1, forward strand.
CCTGCCAGTGTCATTTTTACAGTAACAGTGCATATTTATAGCACTGATTACTGTAGTAATGTCACTGGTACCCCCAAAAGTGTCAAAAATGTCAGTCAAGGGTCCGATCTGTCCGCCGCAATAACGCAGTCCAGCAAAAAAAATCGCAGATCGCCGCCATTACTCGTTAAAAAAAAAAAAAAAAAACCCAAAAATGACAGAAATCTTTCCCTTAGTTAGTACAAGGCAATAACTTTTGCGCAAACCAATCAAAATACGCTTATTGCGATTTTTTTTTTTTTTTTTTTTTTTTTTACCAAAAATATGTAGCAGAAAACAAATTGGCCAAAAATTATAAAAAATTTAGATTTTTACATTTTTTTGGGGGGGATTTCATATAAAAAAAAATGTGAAAAATATTATTATTTTTTTCAAAATTTTCGCTCTTTTTTTTTTTATAGCGCAAAAACTTAAAATCGCACAGGTGATCAAATACCACCAAAAGAAAGCTCTGTTAGTGGGAAAAAGGACGTACATTTCGTTTGGGTACGGTGCTGCATGATTGCGCAATTGTCAGTTAAAGTCGCACAGTGCCGAATCGCAAAAAGTGGCCTGGACGTAAGACAGCAAAATCCTCCAGTGGTTAATGGACTAGCATGGATTCAAAGAACTCTTAGTCCAGGAGTGCTGTGAGCCCAGACTGCATGATGATGTATTCCCAAGTGTGTGTCATTGACAATATTGGCTCATAGGAAGTGTTTTGAATGACACTGTTTTTCAACTTTAAAGAGACTAGAGCTAAACGAAATGAGAAGTTTGGGCACATCTCTGAAGCATAGAGAGGTTAACTAGTGCTTGGCCACACTTTTTAACCACTTGCCGACTGCCTAACGCCGATCTACGTCGGCAGTCAGCCCCTCACAGGCAAAGTGACGTAGGGCTACGTCACTAGCTTGTGAGGGTCTAGGGAGCGAGCGCGCGCCCCCGGAGGCGCGCTCCCCGCTCCCACGTGGTCACGGACCCCCCCGCGCGTGTGACCGGCGGACCGGATGTCCGCCGGTCACTCGGCGATCGGCGGGGGAGAGGGAGAATGTCAGGCAGCTTGTGTAAACAAGCCACCTGTCATTCTCCTTGCTGTTAGGATACTGATCACTCGGATCTAGTATGTAGATCCGTTGATCAGTGTCCATACAGCTCAAGCCCCAGCCAATCACAGTAGAAAGCACGCCCCTAGGGATACACACAGCCCCTCCCTCCCAAATAAAGTTAACCCCTTCACTACCAGTGTATTTTTACAGTAACAGTGCATATATATAGCATGGTTTTTCAGGGTTTTAACTTTTTTCAGCTGTAGCATTTTTTAGGAAAACTATATTCCCTCAAAAGCTTATGGCTCAAAAACGTTGATAAACGCCGAATAGCCACGTTTTTCTGTGTTTTACTGCGTTTAAGCTTATCGGTCAGAGAGTTTTTACAGCTGAAAAACGCCTCCTAAAACCCACTAGTTCTGGGGAGGGTTTTTTCCAGCCAGAAAACGCCCCTGCCAAATACTGCTGATAACAGTTATTTATCAGGGTGAAGGCACCTAGTTTTCGTGTCTAGCCCTATGTAGGATGTGGGATACCCGCTGCTCTTTATTTTATGGTAAAATACCAAAAAAAAAAACAACAAATGTTAAAACTAATGAAAAAAATGTGCGCTGGTAATATAGTGGGCTTGTGTGTATATCTTGATAAATAAATATATATTCAAGATAAGTGATATAAATAGTATCTGTATCAAAAATTTATAACCAATGTATAAATAGTTTATGATACTGAATAAAATGATAAAATATACCAAATATACGCACTGTAGTAATATATTGTGACTTGGGTGATGATTTAAAATCATAAATGTGACAATGGTGATAAAATATAAATAATTAAATTACTGGATTTGCATAAAATCGCATATGACTGACAGTAAAATCCTTAATATATAAAATTATTAGTGCAACTGGTGAAATAGTCCGTGATAGTAAATAAATATATAGAATCTTCAAAGTGCTTTTGTGCTCCAATTTTGTGCTCTTGGTAAAAGTAGGCAATTTTTTGCTTCTTACCAGATCGCTTTAGGTCGCAAGGACCTAAATCGCCTTTGATCCCTTTAAAGGATGGATCAATCCTCCACCAAACTTGTCCACTCCAGGCAAGTAGTTGATGTTCTAGGGTGGATCAGGATATTGGTCTCAGGCAGATGTATGTAAAAAGAAATGGTGGGGAAGCCAAAAAAATAGTGTAAATCCGTTTTTTATTAGAGAAATAAAATAAAAGTAAGAATTGGCTGCTTACAATGTGAAGTGCCTCGGCTGGCACTGGGTGGAAGAGCTGTTTGCAAATTGGGATCTGTGGAGATGACACTCTAGGTGTTCTGTCCTAGACAGTGTCTCACACACAGCCTCTGGTGGCGTGGCAGCGGTGGCGTGCGTTCCAGACAAAAGCGGAAGTGACTTCGCTGGCTCTCTCTATTTCCGGTTTACAGAAGACCACAATGCATTTCGCGTTTATGGTGTTTTTTTTTTTACCCACACCAAACATGAACCAAAAATGCAGCATGCAGGACTTTTAAAGGACTTTTAAAAATGCAACTAATCCGCAACTAACCATTTGCCGTCCTCCGTCCGTATATTTACTGCGGCAGTCAGCCGCTCCTGGGCAAACCGACGTAGTACTACGTCGCTCGCCCAGGAGCCTGTAGGGGGCGAGCGTGCGCCGCCGGAGGCACGCTCCTGCCCCTGCTCGTTCACGGGCATCCCCGCGCGTGTGACCGGCGGCTCCGGTGTCCGCCGGCCACTCGCAATCTCAATCAGGAGAGGGAGAAAGGCAGACGGCTGAAGTAAACACAGCCATCTGTCATTCTCCCTTAGATCATGACAGAGGCTATGCAATCCTGCTCTGTAGGATCGTATGTCTCTGTTATGATCTAACAAGCAACGCCCCTTGACAGTTAGAATCACGCCCCTAGGGACACACTTAACCCACTGATCACCAATAAAGTTAACCCCTTTCCTGCCAGTGTCATTTTTACAGTAACAGTGCATATTTATAGCACTGATTACTGTAGTAATGTCACTGGTACCCCCAAAAGTGTCAAAAATGTCAGTCAAGGGTCCGATCTGTCCGCCCCAATGTCGCAGTACCGCAAAAAAAATCGCAGATCGCCGCCATTTCACGTTAAAAAAAAACAACAAAAATGACAGAAATCTTTCCCTTTGTTAGTAAACGCGATAACTTTTGCGCAAACCAATCAAAATACGCTTTTTGCGATTTTTTTTTTTTTTACCAAACATAGGTAGCATAAAACAAATTGGCCGAAAAAGTAAAAAAATTTTGATTTTTACATTTTTTTTTTGGGGAATTTCATATAAAAAAATGTGAAAAATATTGCTATTTTTGCAAAATTGACGCTCTTTTTTTGTTTATAGCGCGTGATCAAAAAATCGCACAGGTGATCAAATACCACCAAAAGAAAGCTCTGTTTGTGGGGAAAAAAGGACGCCAAATTCGTTTAGGTACAGCGTCGCACGACCGCGCAATTGTCCGTTAAAGTCACGCAGTGCCGAATCGCAAAATACCCCCTGGTCGGAATGGGGGTAAAATCTTCCGGGGCTTAAGTGGTTAATGTATGATTTTGAGTTCTACTTTTAAAAGTGGAATGTGAGCCAGGGGACAACAGGAGTACATTCTATAATTTACGATAGTACACTGTATACTTGTACATTTTCAGACCTACCAACTTAGTTTGCCCTGACAACTCATTCCTGCCCCTCCCCATTGCTGTCACCGTTTACTGTTGTGCTCTTTGTAATGGGTGCTCACTAATGATTTAACTCCTGCACATATGATCTGTAGTTGAATTATTTTATTTTGCACAAGAGCCCCCATATTGTCACAGTTGGGGGTCAGGCTCGGAGACCAGTAGCTATAGCAGTAGAGTGGCTCCCACAGACCAGAGGGTACAGAAGTACAGAATCGCGTCACCTTGGTGGATGATACCGGCTCACCCAAGGTGTGACGTTTAAGCAGGAATCAGCATTGACTAGAGCTCCTGATGGTGGTGACGGGTTTTCCTGGGTGTTAGTATTATGTGAACAAGCAGATCTAGTAGCAGAAAATAGCAGGTAGAGATGAAGCATAGTCAAGGAACAAGCTAAAAGTCGTTAACGAGTGGTGGCAGAAATGCTGATGGCAGCAGGGTGATGAGTGAGATATTGGCTGGAGAGAGCTAAATAACCTGGCAAACAGGAAGTGCAGAAACATGGCAAAGATCAGAACGTTCATGGGAGGAGCAAAAAGTAAAAGCTTTACCATAAACAGTGACCAGGCAAGAAGATCCAAACAATCAGACAGGGAGCTGTCAAGCACCTCAGGTGGCTCAGCAAGAAGGCATCGGCAAAGGTTGCAGATTCAGACCCATCTCCTGACATCTATACCATTAGCCTCTTATGGCTGTACTAGGCCATTTATCATCTTGCATTGCAGTGTTCGCAGTGGATGGGTAATATCTCCCAACTGGAGTCCACAAGAGATAAACCAGCAATAATATACACTGCTCAAAAAAAATTAAAGAAACACTTTGAAAACACATCAGCTCTCAATGGGAAAACATGTCATGCTGGATATCTATACTAATATGGACTGGGTAATGTGTTGGGAAAGAGAGGATGCCACGTCGCTTATTGGAAATTAAAATTCTCAACCTTACAGAGAACTGAATTCAGACACCCTGAAAATCAAAGTGAAAAATGAGGCAGCAGGCTAAACCATTTTGCTGAAATTTCATTGCAGCAACTCAAAATGGTACGCGGCAGTTTGTGTGGCCCCCAACATGCTTGTATGCATGCCTGACAACGTCGGGGCATGCTCCTAATGAGGCGACAGATGGTGTCCTGGGATATTTCCTCCCAGATCTGGACCAGGGCATCACTGAGCTTCTGAACAGACTGAGTTGCAACCTGGTGGCGTCAGATGGACCAAAACATAATGTCCCAGAGGTGTTCTATTGGATTTAGTTCAGGCGAGCATGTTCAATGGCAAATGCCAATTGAGCTCCACAGTGCCTGGCAGTGAGAACAGGGCCCACTAGAGAACGTTGGGCCCTCAGGCCACCCCCATGAAGGCTGTTTCTGATTGTTTGGTCAGAGACCTTCACACCAGTGGCCTGCTGGAGGTCATTTTGTAGGGCTCTGGCAGTGCTCATCCTGTTCCTCCTTGCCCAAAGGAGCAGATACCAGTACTGCTGATGGGTTAAGGACCTTTTTGGCCCTGTCCATCTCTCCTAGAGTAACTCCCTGTCTCCTGGAATCTTCTCCATGCTCTTGAGACTGTGCTGGGAGACACAGCAAACCTTCTGGAAATGGCAAATATTGATGTGCTATCCTGGAGGAGTTGGAATGCCTGTGCAACCTCTATAGGGTTCAAGTATCACCTCATGCTACCAGTAGCGACACTGACCCTAGCCAAATGCAAAACTAGTGAAAAAGTCAGAAAAGAGGAGTAGGGGGAAAGAATTTCACTGGCCTGCACCTATAAAACCATTCTGTTCAGGAGGTCGTCTCATTTTTGTCCATCTAGTGCCCCTGCGAATTTCATTAACCCCAAAGCTGAAACTGTTTACCCACCCCCTCTGCTACTTAACTGACCAGATCAATATCCCAGGAGTTTAACTGACTTGATGCTATACTCTGATTAAAAAATGTTTCTTTCATTTTTTTGAGCAGTGTAGAACTGAAATAGCATGGAGATGACCTTTAAAAGCCAAACTTCTTTTAGATTGCAAAATGGGGGCTTTAATGAATCATTTTCTTTTTCTCTTCCCTTTTTTTTTTTTTTACTTTATTAATATATTTAAATATTTAGATCAGTCTATTCCTTTTATAGAATATAAATATGTTCAACATAATGAACTTTTGTCATGTACACCACTAGGGTTTCATATGATCCTCCTACTCGCTGACATGGTTAACCAAAACTTCTGTGAAGTGTCAAAGCTTGAAGTAGGCCTATGAAGCAGGAAATTAAAGAAATATGTGAAGTTCATTGTATGATTTGTAGAAAGGTCTGATCAAAGCGAGTCTTTTTAATGAAAATAGCAATTAACATTTTTTTTTTAATTAATTTTTTTATTCAGTATGCTGGAAACAAGTTTTTTTTTCTTTTTTCTTTGCATTTGGCCACACATCTTCTCATCTTCTCATCGGGTCATAGCTAATATTATCCCCTACGATGCAATGCAAGGTTCCAGTGCTTTGCGGCATGTCAACGGAATTGTCAGTGAGGGACCCCTCCCTTGTCTTGCTATTGGCCCCTCTGTGTTGACTAATAATGTGTATCCCTATTTTTTGAGCATTTCAAATACTACAAGTAAGGGATTTTATTGGCACCATATCAAAACCGACAAATATGCATGTATTTTTCACGATATATTAAAAAGGGGCAAAACCTTGTGTATATGAACACAAATCCAAGATAGTTTATAAAAACATCATTTATGTTTGCGATATTCTACAAAAAATGGTACTTTAAGGATACCATATCAAAATGGACAAATAAACTCAATCGGATAAAAAAAATAAACTTAATAAATATCCGATACTATTGGGTTGAGTTGCTAAAACTGGAGAGTGCAAAAGCTGGTGCAGCTCTGCATGGAAATCAATCAGCTTACATTTTTTTTTTTTTTTGTCTAAGCTTAATTTAACAAGCTGAAGTTAGAAGCTGATTGTCTACCATGCACAGCTGCACCAGATTTTGTAAATCAACCCCTATGTCTTGAAAACCAAAAAATTAAAACATTTTATGTGACACCTTTGAACTCAACTTGCACCTGGTCACGTATGGTTATGCAATACATATTTCTGACTGTCAACACTTCAATAGAATTTTTATTTTTTTCAAATCTTTTATTTACTCAAGACAAATTCCATGGCATCAGAATGGCAATGGTAAAGAAATCTATAATATGGTACAATAAAACGTTATGTAAAATGGTACAATACAACGTCATGTAAAATGCAAAATAAGCAGAATATATATTATATGTTTGGTCAACGTAAGTTTAACCACCTCCCTACCGGCCACTGTATATATACGTCCTGCATTTAAACTTAAATACCGGTGTTATGGCAGCAGATAGCTGCCATAACCCTGGTATTTTTTTAAACTCCAGGTGATTGGCTTTCCGATAAGGGTGGTCCCAGCGGCAGATTCGCCGCGGGATCACCCTTCCGGGATGGCGAAATAGGTGCCCCCACCCCCCTCCCGCTGCGTCCCGGTGCTTTTCCCCGCTTACCGGACCCGCCGGCAGCGGGGAAAGCGATCAGGTCCCGGATCCTCACAGACAGGATGTCGAGTGAGGGCAAGCTTGCCCTCACTCGACTCTATGGTCTTGGAGGACCGGAGCGACTGCAAACGTCGTTGCCTAGCAACCGGCTTAAAGGTCCTTTTTTTTTTTTTTTTAATATCTTTTAGTGCACTTGTGAGATCTGAGGACATTTTGACCCCAGATTTCACAAAAAAGAGGTCCTGTCGTGCCTATTTCTATTACAAGGAATGTTTACATTCCTTCTAATAGTAATAAAAATGATGATTTTTTTTTTTTTTTTTAAACAACGGTGTAAAAATAAAAAATAATAAATAAAATAGTAAAAAAAAGAAAAAATTAAAGCGCCCTGTCCCCGTTAGCTCGCGCGCAGAAGCGAAGGCAAACGGAAACCCCGCCCATATATGTAAACCGTGTTCAAACCACACATGTGAGGTATTGCCGCGATCGTTAGAGCAAAAGCAATAATTTGAGCCCTAGACCTCCTCTGTAACTCTGACGGCAACCTGTAGAAATTTTAAAGTGTCGCCTATGGGGCTTTTTAAGTACCAAAGTTTGTCGCCATTCTGTGAGCGTGCGCAATTTTGAAGCATGACATGTTGGGTATCTATTTACTCGGCGTAACCTTATCTTTCACATTATGGAAAAAAATTGGGCTAACTTTACTGGATTCTTATTTTTTAATTCAAAAAAGTGAATTTTTTCCAAAAAAATTGCGTTTGGAAGACTGCTGCGCAAATACGGTGTGATAAAAAATATTGCAATAATCTCCATTTTATTCTCTAGGGTCTCTGCTAAAAAAAATATATAATGTTTGGGGGTTCTAAGTAGTTTTCTAGCAAAAACAACTGATTTTAGTTTGTAAACACCAAATGTCAAAAATAGGCCTAGTAGGCAAGTGGTTAACGTAGAGCATTCCGTCACCTTGAGGGAGGAGAAGGTCCGATATAAAGCTAGTCATAGTTCACACCAGGAACCAAAGAGAGAGACTAGGAGGAAAGAGTTCGGGGAAGGGGGGGTCATGGGAAGAGGTACAGAAGTGCGACAATGCTATGAACAATATTCAGTTAGTTTCACCAAAAATCCTTATATCTCACAAGGATGCTGAGAGGTGATCTCAGTCAGCCGTATCATTCTCAAACAGGGCCTGCCCCTCTTCAGAGAAGACAAACCTATTCCACAGTGTCCAGGTTTTGGCATAATGTTCATGTTTCCTGCCGAGAGAAGAAGGTCCTCCATTTTGTTTGTCTTCTACTTTTTTTGAACCAAGACCAATGGTCAGTGGCTGTGGATTTTTCCAGTTGAGAGGAATGCACATTTTGGCAGCGTCAAGGAGATGGCGCTAACCAATTTCTTGTAAATTTTTGCTGGGATATACGAGGCATGGAGAAGAAGAAAGGCTGGATCGTCAGGAATCGGACTTTCCCTGAATTTTTTAACAATCTCTGACCTCTTTAAAAAAAAAAATTTTGAGTTGGACCATAAAATGTGCAAAAGTGTCCCCCTCTCCTCGCATCTCCAACAGCGATCTTTAGTCTTAGGGAAGAATTTATGTAACTGTGATGGTGTACTATACCACCTTGTTAGGATTTTAAAATTAGTTTATTGTATCGTCGTGCATATGGAGGATTTATATGTACACCGAATGATGTGATTTCATTGATTATAAGGTGAAAGTACGATTTAGACCTTGCTCCCATTTAACTAGACAAGGTGGTTGGGGATTTTCTGGAGGTGTAATCAGCAGTTCATAAGTAGTGGAGAGTATGTGTGGCAGAATGACCTAATCAGAGCAGTACTTTTCAAGGGTAGTAAGTTGTTGACGATCATTATTTAGGGATGGTAGAGACTGTAAAAACTGATGGCTTTGTAATGCACTCCAAAAAGTCCAAACCAAAGGGACCTGAAGGATTTGTAAAAACAGTTACCGATTGCCAGTCATCTGACATCAAGAAATGAGAGGCCTGGTATCTACCTGAATCAAGTATAGCTCAAAACGTTTTATCCTGGTAACCCGGCATGAACTGCCGGTTCCCCAGTATTGGGAGCAATGCTGAGTTTGAGAGAGATGGGCAGTTTCAGTAAATAGTTGCGAGCAAATTAGTGTTGTGGTGCCTTTTTAGGGGCTGGTATTTCAAAGAACCTGGCAACGATTTGTTTCACCAGTGTGCCCTATGGAGAGGTGTGTCACTTTGGGCTTGTTCCAATTGAGGCCATTGACACCAGTCAATAAGCCTACCTAGGTGTGTTGCTTGATAGTATTTGCGTATGTCAGGAACTGCCTGCCCCCCATGTTTGGGGAGTGAAAGTTGTCTGTGAAGTCGAGGCCATTTGCGAGCCCATATGAAATCAATGAATAGTGAGTGTGCTTGTCTGAAGTAACGAAGGGGGATGAATATTTGCAGGGCCTGAAACGAGTATAAAATTTTAGAAAGCATGCTCATTTTAATTATATTGCAACTGTCAAACTATGAATGAGAATAGCATTTTATACTTTGTACATTTCCATTTTACAATTGTCAACAACATATGAACATGGTGGGAAGTTAGAATGCTTTGGAGCTAAAACATTTGATGGGTTTTATTGACAAGAACAACAACTTGTGTAGTGGTGGTACATATCTAAATAAACAAATCACCATATCCAATACCTTTTAAACAAACTTTAATATCTGTGTCTATGATGCTTAAAAAATAAATACATTAAATTTGCTTAACCATGGTTATTTGTAGATGTTCATTGGGCCAACAGCAAAGGGGAGCCACAAGGCATCAAAAAGGGGACCCTCTCCACTCAAATGTGTGTCTTAAGGATGAACCGCCTCATAAAATACATTCGCAACCACAAATCTCCATAACAGTGACACAATAGGTGTGGTGTCACTTGACCCCACAGCCTTAATCTCTGTTGAAATTTTTCCTGTCCGTGATAAATATTGATGGCTACATGAGTAACAAGAATACTGTCCTCACAAAAAGGCTGTGTGACTTAGGATCTCATGCACATGGGAGCCCGGGGCTCTGCAATGTACATTTTTGGGTTTATTTCCTTAGCTAGTCCACAGGTGCTGCATAAAACCACCCAATAGAAATCAAAGGCTGTATGGGGCTGTTTGCAAGTATGTACGTGCCAACAAATTACCCTGGATTTTGGGGGTCTGCCTTGTGATCTGATTCCACTCCTGCCGCCTTGTACTCTTCTACTCCCTAAAATTAGAATCTCCCTGGCATAATTCCTGACACTGGAGACTTGTGGGGGTTCCTGCCCACCTTTGCCTTCTCCTACTCCTCAAGTTGCATTCTCTGTAATCTAACAAAACCCATTAGGGAGAGAGGGACCCCCCTCATAATAGCCACAGCAGATGTGCAGACCTAGGAATTTATTGTAGAGATCTCACCAATAGGCAAACATTTTAAGAATCCAACAGGTTGTTCAACACTCAAGCATCTTCCAAAAACAAAAATGTTGATCTTGGATGATTAGCCCTATAATGCTTTGCTGTTTGAAAAAAAAAAATTATTGGCTCCTCAAAAGATGTGCCCTAAAATGAAGCGGGCCTCCAACAGGGAATCATGAGGGGAATGACTGTAAATCAGATCTCACGTTGGGTATAGAAAGCCAAGCCACAGAGTGTAACGGACCCACTCACTCAAGAAGAGTATGTTCACTGTATAAGCTTTTCTTGCCTGGTACCAGCACGATCCAAGATCCCTTAGCCCACCCAGTCACTTGTGGAGACATCAGTGTAGGGTGATAAGAAGCATAAGACTTTTTATTCAAACACAGGCACGAAGAGATATACACTTAGGGGACAATTCCCCCCCCCCTTTTCCTCTAGCAACTAATACACATATACATCCCAATATAGGTTGATTCCAAGGCAGACCGAAACAAAAGAACAATGGGATACAGGCACTTAACAATAACAAACCCCACCCCACCTCAAACTATCTAGCAATGGTCTATGAGACAAACTTCAAATATTTCTCGACAAATATTGTTCATAAATATTACTGTTCTATGTGAAAGAGCCCCTTCATTCTTTCAACACAAACCACACATAGAACCCAGGATAACTGGGGTAACACAAAATGCTGTGTCCGGTGTGGTTGTACAGGGAGTCTGGCTAGTGCCCCTAATAGACACAGGGTGACTTGCACATAGAAGGGGCAGGGAAAGCTGCCCGCCCAAAGTGACTCCCGTCACAGAGAGCATCCCTGGGATTTGGGGTGGTTAAGCTACTGGTAGTTCTACAAACCTTGACAATGGTGTGATGTCCACTGACACTCCTGACCCTGATAATTTTTTTTAATAAAACATCATTATTAGTATACTTGATTTATTTAGTGCCAACAGTTTGCACAACACTTTACGATATAAAGGGAAGCAATACAGTTCAATACAGAAGGCTTGGGAGGGCCTGCTCATGGAGCTTACGATCTAAAAGGGAGGAGGACTACTTACTGATGGACGCCACATATGCCATTTTATGTGTTCATGCACGGTAGACATTTAGTAATGGAGTGATCTTGTCCATTACAAAAAGTGACCATGTTCTTCACACAAATGAATTCCCCCGTTACTGATGCAAGCATGCATGTGACATTTTCATTTTTTTTTTTTAATCTGATACATTTTTATTGGGTTTTACATATTTTAACATACAAACCTGTTGCACAACCTGCAGCCCTTTGGTATATGATTTGCGGCCCTCGGACCTCCGCAGTCTGTAGTGGGAACATAGATTAGGCTAATAGCATTGATCTCTACTAGCCTCATATAACATGTCCCCAGTTTCGTATTGTCTTCTGCAGTATATCCTCAGCAAAAAATGTAGCATATCCACACTCTTTAACCCTCATTTCCTCTATTAAGTCTGGAGTTCCTGCCACTCGTCTCAAGCATTACATACAGTATATTTAACATTATGTGCAACCCTTTAGTGATGTCAGGGGTTGCCTTTGAGGCCCCCTTTAGGTCATAGGTTGACAACTACTGCCATACAAAAATATTACCCACCCCCTTCTTCCAAGTCCAAGCGTAAGTGCCATAGTCTGTACAATTAGTCAAAAATACACCATACACTTGAAACTTGGGCTCATGTCAGACAGGTGACTCTGCCGCTACCTATTCTGCTGATTGACAAGTTATTGAAACGGACAGCGCCAGGATTGCTTGTTGGCATGTTAGCAGGGACCGGCTGACTTTCGTTCCACGTATTGGCAGGCTGGTTGTACAAAAGCTGATCTACTGATTGTCTTCTGTGCAACCGCTCTGTCAGATTTCCCCCCTCTCAATCAACACTGCAGGCTATAGCTGGCAATGCTGATCAGATGCGAGGTGAGTCTTTTCGCTGTCAGAATATCATAACTCAGTGGGAAGTATTCTCCCACATCCACACAGTCAAGTTTTTATTTTCTTTGTTTTTCCTTCATCCCACTGGTTAAACGTATAAAAGAAAAAAAAATTGACATCCGTGGGCTACTTAAAAGGTTGTCTGTCAATCTGGATTTGCACCCTCTGTAGCCAGACGCAGCAAGCTTTCTCTCCCGTCACTAGCAATCAAGATTCAACAGCGCCCAGGCCAGTGACAGAGTGACATTTTGTGGCATCTGGCTATGGTTGGAACTGTTCCATAGGGACAGACAGGCAGCCTCTTTAGTGATCTGCCACTGGCGATTTTTCTTTAGTGGCAGAGTTGCCCGCCTGACATCAGCCTTAAAAACCTACATTGTTCTTAAGTTTTTAAGTGCTAATATAGACATATGGGTTATGCCCAGCTAAGGTTTTCTGTGTTGTTGATATATTAAAACTTATTAAATACTAGTATCAAGCATCATTTTTTTTTTTCAGGGGATACAGGGAAGGGTTATTGGTTATAGCTAGCAATACGAACCATGAAGCCTGTGCAGAGTTGCAGTACTCATTGTCACGTTAGAGCTGAGAAGCCAGAGGAGGGTATATAGGAATCAGATTCATCTGCAAGACTTAGTCATGCTGTGTCCTGATGGGCAGTATTGGAGAGAGCGGGTCATAGTGAAAAGGCAGTACTGCTACTCTGCTTCTGCCTGCTTAGCATCATTCATTGCTCAGAGCAGCGCTTACATCCAAATTACACACAGATGTTACTGGATAACCCAGAGATCACACAAGCCCTTTAGTACTGTAGAGTCCATTCAATTTATATCCAAATTTATATACAAAATCGCCACCTTGCCCCCAGACAGTTGCATACAATGTAAAATACGTTGTAAAAATTCTAAGTGTATAGAAAGATCCTATGCATCTTGTCAGGTACATTGACACCAATCTAAATTTTTACTCCATGTGTGTGGATGTTCTTCCCTCTGAAGAACCATTATGTACAAAGAGCACCTAATAACATTCACAGCCCTGCATGAAATAAACCCCTATTTCTAAAATACTAAAATGCTTTTACATTTTATATGGAATCAATCTTAGAATCACGTTTAATGCAGCATGATCTTGGATTGCTTTGACTCACATTTGAGTTGCGTTGACATGCTTATGTCTTGCTTCTAAAGTTAAGATATACTTGGGAGTTGGTTTTGAGTTTTGATATGTATTGGATTTATATTTTAAATGAAAATTGAATGCACCAGGCTAATGGGTTGCTTTGAGTTGCTTTGACCTGCTTATGAGTAGCTTCTAAAGTTATGATATACTTAGGAGTTGCTTCTGAGATTTGATAAGTATTCAATTCAAATGTAAACTTTTGGGGTTACCAGTGACATTACTGCAGTAATCAGTGCTATACATATGCACTGTTACTGTAAAAATACACTGGTAGTGAAGGGTTAACTTTATTTGAGAGGGAGGGGCTGTGTGTGTCCCTAGGGGCGTGATTCTAACTGTGATTGGCTGTGGCTTGAAGTGTAGGAACAGTGATCAATGGTTCTACATAGTAGAATCGTATGATCACTGTTTCTACACAGGGGAGAATGACAGGCAGCTTGTTTACACTAGCCGCCTGCCTTTCTCCCGCTGTCACGGACGATCGTGAGTGAGCGGGGGGGTCCGTGACCACGCGGGAGCGCGCACGCTCGCTCCCCAGAGCCTCACAGGCTAGTGACGTACCCATACGTCACTTTGCCTGTGAGGGGCTGACCGCCGCAGTATATGTACTTGCGGCGGTCTGCAAGTGGTTAAGCAATTTCTGCCTCTCAGATAAGTTCCCACTGACACCATTTGATCTTTTTAGCGATCTGTAAAGGGATAGATCTTCCCAATGACCACAATTGTATTGAGCATTCTCCCCACTGAACATCACACTAATGTATCATGAGAAGTAGGTATAGTAATTTTTAGCAGGGGTTCCCCGAGACCAGAAAGTTATTTCGAGGGTTCCCCTGTGTTGAGAAAGGCTGCTCTAGGCCTTTGGCTCTGTATGTTTGCATGATTTATTATAGAGGTGAATGCGATTTTACAGATGGAGATATGTTATGTTGTTGTTTTTGAAAAATGAAAATGCAGCAACAAATAAGGTAAATTTTATTAGTTGTTTGAAAATGTGGGCTTGAAGAGAATTAGATCATCTTGGAATTTGAAACAGGAACTCCTGCACAATAAGAATTGACTTTTAGTGCTGAAAGTTGTGTGTGGAACCACATAATAAATGTATTCATGTCTGACTTCCTGTGCAGAATATTTCAGCATCTGATGTTGTGAGTAAAGTTCTAGCGTAGGCTTGGGGGGGGCGGGACGGTCTTCAGCCTTCCAGACCCGAGATGTGATTAGGCCTTGTAGTCAACGGCCATTATTTGGGCCTGATTGTTCCTCTTGATGGATGCCTCATGCATACAGTCCAGTGTACGGGATAATTGTAGTCAGCTGACCACACCATCAACGTATCTGGGAAAGAAATACAGCAAATCTTTGTTTGGGGTTTCCGACTTCTCTTCTTTTTTTTTTTCTTTTTTTTTTTTTAAAGCCTATTTGTTCTGCTGCTTAGCGGCAAGCTACGGCTTAAAAGTACACTCCAGTTAAACATTTTTTTTCACATTTTAAAGTGGTACTTCAAACAGATCTAAAGTATAGAATTTATTCACTTCTATGTGCATTTATGCATTATTAATTTGTTTTTGTGGAAATGCAAACTTCAGAAGTGTTTGTATTTGACTTGGTTTTACCTCTTGCAATCCCTTGTGCAGCAGAGCTCAGAAAGAGAAAGAAGCCGCACAAAGAGCCAATCAGTTCTTCTGTAGTACAAGGAGCATGCTGATAGAACAGTGATAGTGAACCTTGGCACCCCCGATGTTTTGGAACTACATTTCCCATAATTGCCCAACTACACTGCATAGTGCATGAGCATCATGGGAAATGTAGTTCCAAAACATCGGGGGTGCCAAGGCCATCACTGTGATAGGAGGAAAGAGCAGTGTTATGGCAGTCACTATGCAGTCACAGGCTGGTGGGGGGAGGGGGGCAGGGTTGCATTACTTAAAGCGGAGTTCCACCCATGTTTTAAACTTTATAGAAATCGCTGGCATTCCTCAATTAAAAACCGCATTTCAAACTTTTTTTTTTTTTTTCCCTTGCTCTGGTTTACCTTGTTGCTAGGGGGTAAGCAATTTTCCTCCTTCCTTCGGCGCCGCTGCGAGGTACATCGCTTTCTACGGCACACAGGCTCCTGGGAGATGTGCGCATTATTCCCAGGAGTCTGTGGGGAGGAACGTTTTAATACAGAGTGGACAGCTGACTGAGAGGAGGTGGGGCTGAGGCGGGACAGAGTTGCCGCTGCGTCATCGGGTCTTTACAGGGGGCGGGGTGGATGGGAGAGCTGAAAGGAGGCGGGACAGAGGTCGAGGAAAATTTTAAGAGCGGAGAGCTGACTGAGAGGAGGTGGGGCAGAGGTGTGGCCGTGTCAGTAATGCAGGGCTTCTAGCCATATTTAATTGTATATTAATATTAAATACGAAGTATACTAAAAAAAAAAAATACTAAAGATAAATATTAAATACCAAATATTAATTAGGATTAAAAAAAACAAAAATTTTATATATATATATATATATATATATATATATATATATATATATATATATATATATATATATATATATATATATATATAACCTTATTGTTTTTTTAATCCTAAGTAATATTTGGTATTTAATATTTATCTTTAGTATTTAATTATATTTAGTGTTTCTTATTTATTTTTTATTTAGTATGCTTAGTATTTAATAATATATGATCAGAAGGAGACGCTTTTAATGGCTAGAAGGCTTGCATTACTGACACGGCCGCACCTCCGTCCCACCTCAGCCCCGCCTCCTCTGTCAGCTGTCCGCTCTGTATTAAAATTTTCCTCGACCCTCGAGAATGTCTTCTGCCCATGCGCACTGGTGACTCTGGTAAACCAGCAGCACCTATTCCCGCAAGAAGGTACATGTGGGCTTCACATGCCCGCAATTAAGATGGGATCCCGCTGCAGAAGAAATATAAAGGTTAGTTTGATGAAAAAAAGGATGTATAACACAGCAAACAATGATATATTTAGCTAATATAAAATGGATTTCATGGATTAAAAAGAATATCGCCAGGGTTTAGTGAGCTGACCAGAAGTAGGAGCGGGTACCTGTTCAAACAAGGTATCCCCCCCCCCCCCCCCAATGTGGCAGTGCAGGGAGGGAGGATGCAAAACAAGCATTCTGCTTTAACAAGCAGTAAATAGGCTTTATAATAAGCCCTCCCTGACCTCTTGGAGTTACACTATTGAGCAATTTATTTTCACAATTGACAATAGAAGTTGTGAAATTTATTCAAGTTGGATCTTGGTACTTTGCTGTCTCCCCGCTTCCTCTGCACCTGCTCTGTTTTTCTGCAAAGTGTAAGGATGAATTGCTCCAGAGACTGCAGCTACCTAGGACCGCAATGGCTTCTTTTACTTTCAGTTGGTTAACAATATGTACGTTTTGACCACAACTTGGCCAAAGTTCTTCTTTAGGCTACATGTACACTAGCCTACACTGACCAGGGCCGCGTGAAAACGCAAAAGCGGAAAATGGTTATAAAGTTTCTATCCTGAAGGTGATTCTTCTGCCTTCAGGAGAAGGAGGTTTAACGTCACTTAAACGCGGCAGCTCCTAAATTCTGCTAAAAGCCTGTGTATATGGACACGTAGGCTTTTATAAAGTTGATTTTAGGAGCTTTGGCAAAAAAAAACGCCAAAAGCTCCTAAACTCAACTCCATAAAAGCCACAGGCTTTTAGCAGAGTTTAGGAACTGCTGCATTTAGGTGAGGTTAAAACTCCCTCTCCTGAGAACAGAAGAATCGTGTTCAGGATAGGAACGTTTTGGCCACCAGCCGTGGGAAAACACGATTTGCGTTTGTGCCACATTTTGAATTTTCCCGTGGCTGCAGTCAGGGTAGGCTAGTGTACATGTAGCCCTAGGGATGCAATGGGCTTTGAGTAGCTCAGTCTACAGAAACTATCTAGGACCTGCTCTGTCCCTTATTAGCCTCGTTGTTCTACCTATTTTCACAAATAAACAGCTTTGAAAAGTAAAATAAAAAATTCAAAGCAACGATACAAAAATGCATTAATAAAAAAAATAAAAACCCTCTCTCAAGCTTTTTTTTTTTTTTAAAAAAATATTTTGGTTTCTGCTTCAATGAGATGTCACTGACTGCAAAATCGAAATTGGATATAGCCAAAATCACTCCGTAGTTTATCCTAATGGCTGGAATACACGGGCCGAATATCGCCCGATCATTCGACCAGCGACTTTTGAAAAAGTGTTCGTTGGTTGAAAACGTTGCCGACCTACACAGGCCGAATATCACCCGACTGTTTGACCGCCGACCATCGAAACAGTGCATGCGTGATGATGTTCTACAGATTTTAAATGAACGACCTTAACACCAACGTATAGAATATCGTTCGTTCACAAACGAGACGACAGAATTTTTCGGTTTTTCCAAACGGGATTTTTCGTTCACAATATCGATATCGGTCACTGATAGCTGGGCATTAACGAGTAGAATATCGGCCGATCCTTCGCTGAACGGAAATTTTCGGCCGATTTTCTTATCGTGTATTCCGGCCATTAGTTACAATCCAGATTCTCGTTAACCACATCTGTGCATACTTAATTTTATCCCATGAGCTGCCGGTTATAAATTGTTACTAAAGCCAAAACTTTGTGTGTGTTAGTGGTGTGGGGTTAGTTAATACTTTAATCATATAAACATAGTCTCTTGTAGTATATAGTGTTCCCTGTAATATGTATATAGTAAGGTATATCCTCCAGCCTAGTTGTACTCTCTTGTAGTATATATTGGTCCATGTAATATGTATATAGTAAGGTATATACTCCAGGTAGTAGTTGTACTCTCTTGTAGTATATAGTGTTCCCTGTAATGTGTATATAGACTATATACACATTACAGGGAACACTACACTATACTACAAGAGAGTACAACTACTACCTGGAGGATATATACCTTACTATATACATATTACAGGGACCAATATATAGTAAGGTATATCCTCCAGGTAGTTGTCTCTTGTGTCGATCGATGAAGAGAGAGAGTGTGAAAAAAAAAAAAAAAGAAAATCAAGCAGCCTGGCAGCTGGCTGCCTTACCTTTCACAACGGCTGCACAAGTGCACATGAAGGGAGAAGTTGGGTGGAGGCGGAGCCAGTCTTCTAGGCGCATAGAGGAGGACGAGCCGACGAGGAGGATCCTCCTCCGCTGTGCATCATGGGTCTGCTCTGCTAACGTCACTGGTTGCTAGATGCCAATCGGCCTGGCCTTAGCAACCAGTGTGCAGTGCAGACTGAGACTCGAGCCACCGGCGGACAACAACGGGGGGGGGGCGGGGCCCGGCGGACAACGGGGGGGCCCTAGACCACCAGGTAATCTGGATTCTGGCCTCAGGCCTGTTGACAGTAATTGCTACCATGTCCATGTGTGTGGGGGCCCCTTGGCAAGTGGGGCCCCTGGGCAACCGCCGGGCATGCCCATTGGAAAAGACAGCCCTGGGCCAATACCACATTAGCTGTGCGTTTTCATTATAAATTGTACTATGGATGTTCTCTGGTAACCTCATCCTAGCTTTTTTTTAATTGCAGCATCTGGATGGGCAGGGATAGATTAGTATGCACCCAGGGCTAAATAGGAGAGAAACTACTGACATCACATGACCTCACATGACTGAACAACCTGAATATCTAGGCTGTCTTATCAGTTTGGTGCTCAGTTTCATGTTGAACATGATAATGTGGTGTGGGCAGGTCCAGGTTCTTTGCGCTAAAGTTAAACCTAGATAGTTTTATGTATTTCACCTGCTTTACAAAACCTGATGGACTAATGTATGATTGCATTTTTTTATTGACACTTTGCAAATTCATCAACCAGCAGTCTAATCTGTTCCCAGTACACCTTGATGACCTTAAGAATGATTGTGTTAAATAAATTCTATGATTTCCTAGGCTTGGGTGCTTTGTTATTTAAATCACATCTGGAACTTCTGAGGCAACTCTGTGACCCGTCCCCACCCATGTTTACAATCAGGCTGTGAGGGTGACAGGTTGTTCATTTAACCTCTGTGTATGTT
Organism: Pelophylax lessonae; assembly: GCF_965119305.1. Classification (NCBI taxonomy): domain Eukaryota; kingdom Metazoa; phylum Chordata; class Amphibia; order Anura; family Ranidae; genus Pelophylax; species Pelophylax lessonae. The sequence continues at coordinate 817,150,455 of NC_138768.1, forward strand.
GGAAATGGTGAAACCAAATCCATTTTCTTGTATTTGTGCCATAGTTTGTTCAAGCACAACATTTGTGGCCAAAAAACAGTATCTAGATATGGTAAAATTGAGGGCAGTGCTTTGGCCAGAGATTTGTTGATCTGCAAGTTAAAAGGCCTAGATTCTGAGGACCCAACAGAAAATGGAAGGCATTTGATAGTGGGTGCAAAGAATCTAGTTTCTCTGCCTTTAGAAGAAACTGGGCCTGGGTATGCGCTATTTTCAGGCATATGCTCAGCATCTACATCCCTTGCCTTTAGGAGAATCTGTACCTAAACAGAAGCCTTCTAAAGGGGGTCCTCGGCATCTAGATCCCACTGCCCTTAGGAGGAACTGTGCCTGAACATAAAGCATTTTTAAATGTGTCCTCGGCATCTAGATCTGCTACCTTTGGGACAGACCTAACTAAATGGCGGACTGAATGACCGTGCTATCTGGACCGTGGCTCTCCCACTTCGCAGCCTGGGTATCCTCTCCTTGGTGATATTCTCCTTCCTCCCCCCCACCCCCCCTTGCTGCCACCACAGCATTTAACTTAACAGCACGTAGAAGGAATAAGCCATGGCCTGTCCGGACAGAGGGCAGGAGCTGCTCAACTTTTCAAGTTAACAAGCCAGGGATTTATTATGGGGCAAGCCTAGCAACCAATCACCTGCCTTTTAATATTAAAAGTGCATGGTCAGCTCCTATCCTCTGTGCCTTCTACCTGCTGTGTTATGTAGGATTAATAAGGTTGGAGGAAATGTGATGTAAGGGAGGGGCATTCGCATAAAGAGGACTGGGTTGCAAGGAAGGAAGGGGGCCTATGAAGGGGAATGAGATGCAAGTAAGGGGGCCTGTGAAGAGGACTGGTGTACAAGGAAGGGGGGCTGTGAAGGGGACTCGGATGCAAGGAAGAGGGATTGTGATGTAAGGTGGGGCCTGAGGACATTGTTGCAATGGGTGGAAGTCTGGAGATAGAAGGGGTGCCAGAGGACATGAAAGGAGGCACTGTATTGTACAGGGGAGCTGTGATGTAAAATAGGGGGGCTGTGATGTAAAGCAGGCATTATAATGTTGACGAGGGTTGTATTGTAAAGGGGGGACTGTGATTTAAAGGGAAGGACTGATGACACTGATCTAAAGGGGTAACTGTAATGTAAGGGGGTGGAGCTGTAAAAAAAGAATCTGAGTCATTGCATAAACCTGAGATTTGGACCTCTGCTGGATAAAAACTTTAATGACCGGATCTCCAGAAAATTTTAATTCAATACCCCTGCTTTAGGAGGATCTGTGCCTGAACATAAGCCATTATTAAATGGCTAAATTCCCTGCCTTTTAAGAGGAACGAACTGTGCCTTTCTCCTGTGTGAATTTGGAATCGGAAGACCTTTTGAATGCACATTTAAATTTGATTTTTTTTTTTTTGGTTCCTTGTTTACATTTAGCCTGTCTGTAGCCTATACTGATCACCAGTACAGTTTGAAGACAGACTTTCAGTTTTTGATGTCTTCAGATCCCCTGTGAGCAGGTGCTTACAATTTTTACTGCTGCTAAGCTTATGGATTTTAGGCTGCCCAGGTGGGAAGAGGTTAACTCTGGTTGTTCTGCATTTTCCCAGGCTTTTCTGAGCCCTGCCCTCCACCCTGTGCTGCAAGAAGGTGGAAAACTCTGCTGAGGGAACTGGCTGCATAGGAATGGGATAAAGAGACCCGCCATAGGAGATGTAACCACTAGTAGCCTGCAAGCACCCTCTAAGGGGATTCCTCTAGAAAGGACTCTTCCATACCATGGGCTATAGTAAGGATGATATTGTGGTTATGCTGGGAATGTGATGCTAAAGAGTTTCTCAGCAAAAATGTTCACTGCCTGGTCTGAAATTACTATGAGGGGTGCATGGTGGTTCATGGCGTATTGAAAAGAACAGGACCTGATATGAACATACGGGGTGAATAGTAGAACATGTGATTTGCTAATGGTAACAGTGCAAAAATGGATGACATCACAGCCAGCTGGAGCACAATACCAGCAGGGGTGACGGGTCCTCGGCCTAGCAAGAGGAGCAGCCTGCTATTACCCTCCAAAGGAGTTCCCAGGGAAAGCGGGACTGAATCTGCATGGCAGAGGCCCTAGTGACCTAGCCGTAGGTATGGAAGGAGTTTAAGACAAGTCGTGCATGCCAGAGGGTTTATTTAAGTACATGGCAGAACCCACAGGCTATCACTGGGAGTGAGGTAATAAGATGGCTGGAATGTTGGAATGGGACATTTGCTCTGCTTTGTCCCTCCAAAATGTCACATTCCATACGAGTGTCTGTATCATGGGCCAGCATGACTTGCCACACCAAAATGAAAGAATGCATGTTGGCAAGGTGCCTGATGGTGCCAATAAGAATTAATGGCACCGCTGCACACCTGCAAAAGGGCTGCATGTTCTCATGATGCACAAATGTGAACCTAGCTTCATACCACAAAATGCCACCAATTATTTATGACTGATGCCAAATATTACACTATTTTTCTCCTTTTTATTGTCTTCTGCCTATTACAGCTTGTGTCCCCTTTCTTTATTGGCTACATTCTGCTTTGGAATAGGTTGCAGAATATGAAGGGGGCTACAATGCCTAATGCAAGCCCTCCTTACTGTAGGCCTGCTGGAAGTAAAGTGGTGGAGGGTGGTGACTGGTGAGTGTGCTCGGCTACCTTTGAACACTGCCCCTCCCTGTCCTTGTTTGGTTTGTGTGGTTGTTTCTCACACCTTTGCGTGTGCAGTAACGCCTGCTTGTGATGAAGATGCTGAACATGTTTTCTTGTACATGCATTCAAGACAGAGCGCTTTCATTTATAGTAAAGACCGAAAGTAATTCACATCATACAGGTTTACTGTTCGCTCCAGGCCTGAACATTCATACTTCTGCTGCATTGATGCTGCATGTTGCATTCTTTTTCAACACGCTGAGCTGCAGCCCAAAGATGAGAATTACCTTTGTAGCAATGAATAGAATTCCATGTATTCTACTCTAATCTTGTGTAATCTAATCTAATGTAGCACGACCTCTACTAAAGGAAAGTGACCTGTTGTGAACCGGTACTATACAAAACACAGAGGGCGCACCGACCTAGTGCATTATCCCGAGACAATTTATTGAAAAAATGACCATCCCGCCCCACTTTTTCTTTTTTTGCTAACTATCAGGGGTTGTTGGTGGTTGCCGTTGCCAACGGCAGACATCCCGCCCACTTGGGCGGGATGGTAACGCCCATATTTGAAATTGCTTCTTCTCTGTTCTATAAGAAGGGTGTGGGTAGTCTTCTCATGTGGCTCTGAAGAATAGGAATTCCTCGAAATGCATCAGCCCACTGGGTCTTCAGTGACTGTTCTACCCATTTACAGAGATCTGTGATGTGCAATTTTCTGTTGCCTTAGTGAGTACAAAACTTACCGTGTTTTTATTCAGTAAATTATTTGTCTTGGGATAATGCACTAGGTCGGTGCACCATCTATGGGTTTTGTATAGTTGCAGTGTTAGACCTCCCTAAGCCTTAGAAATGGATAACCACTGTCTTGCCGCCCTCAAAGGGCAATGAAGACCTAAGCATATCTATCCAGAGGGGCCATTTTCCTAAGCGCAGGAGGCATTGTGTGTGACTGTGACTGTTTCGTGAACAGGTACTATGGCTGCTATACACAGTTGCTGCAGGTGCATCCAATGTCTGTGTGGTTCAAGGAAACTTCTGATCAGCTATGAAATGTTCTACCAACAGGAAAGGATGGTATTGCCTCTGACGAAATGCACTGCATATCTAGTTGCTTTACCAAGCACTAAATAATTGAAAAAACATATTTTGGCCTGGCGTCTGGAGACACTTGGCAAGCATCGGGAATGAGAGTTGACCCCTGCCCTTTAGGCTGGTTCTCATGCATTCTCACTAATGTGTTGATATGTGTTTTTATCCCTTGTTTCCCATGCGTTACCCCAAGGCGTGTCCGTAAATGTTTAAGCGTTGAGTTCACACCTAATGTATTGAAGCCATTCATGCGCTAATGCACACAAGAGTTGACCCCCCTTCTTTTTCCTTGTGTTCACGCCCCTCAAGGTGTGTTGGTGAACGCTCATGCATTGGCATGAACCCACCTTCAAAGCTTAGAGGTCACTCCTGCCTATGCATGCTATAATGCACATTTATAAACATTGATGTGCAATACCCATTGATTTTTAGTTGTCTTCTTTTTATTGAATATTTTTTTCAATAAAGGAGTTGCAGGTACAAAGTATATTGGAAGCACAGAGGTAGTATGGTCAGGATCTTCCAATCGTGATTGTACATATCAAAAATTGTTTGCATAGATATTCAGATTTCATTGATGAAAGCAAAATGGCACCAGTGATTAAGCACTACTATCTCAGGTCAACTAGGAAGTAAGTGGGAAGGAGACAGCCAACCAGATTGGTCAGATATTACCTGCTTCGGTAAACACCATAAAAGGTAATACAATTCAACTATCAAGTTTGTCTGCTATTAGAAAAGGGGTAATTGAACCTGTAAGGTTAGTGACCAAAAGTGGGGAAAAGAGTTAACCAAATAGAAACCAATTGAGTAGGAAAGAGCAACCGTCGGGCATGTGATGGGGAGAAGAGGTATTGGGATCACTCCATCATGGCTGGTTGGGGGAATAGCTTCCTATCCTGAAATGCAAATGAATAATGAAACCTAGACCAGAAGGTCCAAGTTGTTTTAATTGGTTGTTCCCTGTCATTTCCCTGCGACAAAAAATGTTCCAGGTCCCTTATGAAATGGAGTTCAGTTACCCATTTCACAAAGGGAGTTGTAGTAGTTGTTTTCCAATAGCGAGCTACTCCAGCATATTCTAGCCATGGTCAGTACAGTCCAAGGACAGCTTTTCTTGGAGACCTGACCAAAAACCTGCCACCTCATATTTTTTTTGCAGTGCACCCCAAAGAATACATGTATTTATTTCCCTGATGGAAGAAAGGTGTATGTATTTACTGAATAGGATGGTATTGAAAATGAATGTTGCCATACCATTATAGGCATACACAATGCACTGTTGTACTGTGTATTTATGATGGTAAAACATCGGTGTGAACCTTGGCTCTAGTGGGCACGTTACCAACAAGCAGTTTCATTTTGGAAGTCATCTTCAACATGTTCAGTGGGCCTTTTTACACGTCAGCAGAGCCGCTGTTCAATATTATGGGGCCCCATTCAACCCCGTCTGCACCCCCCACCCCACTAGATGCAGCGGAATAGCGGTACTGACTTTATCCGCCTACACCCTAAATGAATGCAAAAAAAAAGTCCCTCCTCTGCTCCTTTCTCCTGGGTTCCTCTGTTGACATGATGGGGATCCAGGGAAAGGTAGTTTAAGCCCTAGTAGACATGTAGAAGACAGCCCTAGTCTGCCCAGTGTCCCTATGTTTGGCTGATCAGGCCTGGGCCCAGTAAAACCGGACCAGTTGTACTGCCTTATCAGCGGCCCTACATGCCAGTGCAAAAAATTACACACCTGAACCTTCAAGGCATATATATGCAAATACACATACAGTATCTCACAAAAGTGAGTACACCCCTCACATTTTTGGAAATATTTTATATCTTTTCATGTGACAACACTGAAGAAATAACACTTTCCTACAATTTAAAGTAGTGAGTGTACAGCTTGTATGAGTATGGGTGTACATTTGCTGTCCCCTCAAAATAACTCAACACACAGCCATTAATGTCTAAACCGCTGGCAACAAAAGTGAATACACCATTAAGTTAAAATGTCCAAATTGGGCTAAAAGTGTCTATTTTGTGTGGCCACCATTTTTTTCCGGCACTGCTTTAACCCTCTTGGGCATGGAGTTCACCAGAGCTTCACAGGCTGCCACTGGAGTCCTCTTCCACTCCTTCATGACAACATCACTGAGCTGGGATTTGAGGATGCCCCACAGATGCTCAATAGGGTTTAGGTCTGGAGACATGCTTTGCCAGTCCATCAGCTTCTTTAGCAAGGCAGTGGTCGTCTTGGAGGTGTGTTTGGGGTCCTCGTTATGTTGGAATACTGCACTGCAGCCTAGTCTCCGAAGGAAGGGGATCATGCTCTGCTTCAGTATGTCAAAGTACATGTTGGCATTCATGTTTTCCCTCAATGAATTGTAGCTCCCCAGTGTCGGCAGCACTCATGCAGAGTTGTATAAAGTACTCAAAACCCATACTTGAGTAAAAGTACAAGTGCTCGATCAAAAAATGACTTGAGTAGAAGTGGAAGTGCTCAATCAAAAAGTGACTTGAGTAGAAGTACTAAAGTATTCAAAATTTTTTGTACTTAAGTATTGCAAGTAGTTTTTTTAAAAATTTTGCTACTCAAGTACTGAAAGTAAAAGTACCAGTACTGTGTTATGTAGTTATTAAAGAAGTCAAAAGTTTGAACATCATATTGTTTTTTATTATTTCAAATGCAGCTTTTATTTATACATACAGTAGCTTTTATTTTCGTATGCGCTAATACACATGTTTTGAGCTTCATGAAACCTGCCATCTACTGTTCTGGCAGTGGTAATTTTTATAATAGTAACGAGTAACTATGCAGCACAAAAAAAAAAAAATATCGGAGTAGAAGTATTGAAATCATCGAAAAAATGTAGTGAAGTAAAAGTGGAAGTAGGAAAAAAAATTCTACTCTAGGAAAGTACAGATACCGCCTTTCGGTACTTAAGTACAGTAGTGAAGTAGTTCTACTTAGTTACTATACATCTCTAAACTCATGCAGCCCCACACCACGACACTCCCACCACCATGCTTGACTGTAGGCAAGACACGCATGTTATTGTACTCCTCACCTGGTTGCTGCCACGCACGCTTGACACCATCTGAACCAAATAAGTTTATCTTGGTCTCAGACCACAGGACATGGTTCCAGTAATCTATGTCCTTAGTCTGCTTGTCTTTACCAAACTTTTTGCAGGCTTTCTTGTGCATCATCTTTAGAAGAGGCTTCCTTCTGGGATGACAGCCATGCAGACCAATTTGATGCAGTGCGCGGCGTATGGTCTGAGTACTGACAGACTGACCCCCCACCCCTTCAACCTCTGCAGCAATGCTGGCAGCACTCATGGTTTTGACCACCATGCTGCAGCTCAGTTTCAGGGTCTTGGCAATCTTCTTATAGCCTAGGCCAGTGATGGCGAACCTTGGTACCCCAGATGTTTTGGTACTACATTTGCCATAATGCTCATGTAGTTGAGCATCATGGGAAATGTAGTTCCAAAACATCTGGGGTTCCAAGGTTCGCCATCACTCGCCTAGGCCATCTTTATGTAAAGCAGCAATTCTTTTTTTTTTTTTTTGAGATCATCAGAGAGTTCTTTGCCATGAGGTGCCATACCAGTATGAGAGAGAGAGCGATAACACCACATTTAACACACCTGCTCCCCATTCACACCTGAGACCTTGTAACACTAATGAGTGGCATGACACCGGGGAGGGAAAATGGCTAATTGGGCCCAATTTGGACATTTTTACTTAGGTGGGTACTCACTTTTGTTGCCAGCGGTTTAGACATTAAAGGCTGTGTGTTGAGTTATTTTGAGGGGACAGCACATGTACACTGTTATACCAGCTGTACACTCACTAATTTACATTGCAGCAAAGTTTAATTTCTTCAGTGTTGTCACATAAAAAGATATAATAAAATATTTACAAAAATGTGAGGGGCGTACTCACTTTTGTGAAATACTGTACACTTCACTGCAGTGCAGTGACAAAAAAAGAAAAAATGGCCAGAAACAAAGTAAAAATGTGCAGAACGAAGCAAAACTAGGCCCATTAATACTCATTACAGTGTGCCTTTGGTGTACCAAACCAAACATTTTTCTCTTTTGTACATTCCCAGAAGGAGCTAGGTCTGCCAGTCTGGTGGTATGTTTGCCACATGCCCTGGTATCCAGCAACTTGCATGGCCTTTGCTTTTGGCCAGTTTTGTTTAAGGGTACTTGCACATGGCAGTGATGATTAAACATCAGTATTCATGCATTTATTTTGCATGGACAAGTAAAAGTCTCTACTTTTTTACATTTTTTTTTTTTTTCTGTGCACAAACACATGTAAAATAAGGACTAGCCACTCCATATTTCTGCATTTTTTTTTCACTCTATACGTAGCGCATATGTACGCACCTTTGTGTACAGTCACATTGAAAACAATGGGCTGCATTTTAAAAAAAGCTGTATGCCTGAAAACACTGAAGGGTTTCATCAGCTTTCATCTTCCCAGGCATGAACAAATTCTGATGAAGCTGTGGACTCTACCTCAATCGTGTAGTTATTTCAAGTCATTTAGTAAAGATTTTGTATAACCTATATTTATACACTTTTTGTTTCCCCTATAATAATCATTTAAACCAGGGCAGCAGAAATGCTAACCTTTTTTAAGCCATTAAACGGATATAGCAGCCTCCAAGTTTCAAGTAGACTGCTAGGCAAATTTTAGTTCAGCTTTACTGTAATCACTGGAGAAGGGGTAGATTGATTAGGGCTGCTCTGTGTTTCAGAGGCTGCTGCTCTGTTTTTTTTCCCCAGTATCCTGGAGGTTTCTGTAACATAGCGGGAGGGAGGGCAGTGTTCAGCTTGAATATTTATGGAACTTTGGCCAGTCCCTAGTGGGGTGTGCTCAGAAGGTGGAGAAGAGCCCATAAATAGTCTGAAGCCATAGCAGCAGGGGCAGCAGTTCCTGGATCCAGATATGCAGAAGCATATCCCTGTTGAGAGTCCCTGCCCCCTTGGGCAGAAGCCTGAGCGGAAACCAGCCTGAAGACACAGAGGTCCCAGCTAGGCTTAGCTGGGGGGCTTATTTGCAAAGTCCAGCCTAAGGATCTAGCAGGGTCATAAGAGCGCTCACAGGATAGAGCCAGGAGAAAGCTATGGGAAAGGGCCCAAGTTCTCCAGAGGTGGTTTGAGACTAAATCTCCCTCACTAAGAACAGACTGGTGGATATCAGCAGGAGGCAACCGATGATCCTGTGGCTTAGTGAGTAGAAGACCCCAGTCCTGCAAGTGTGACAGTGTGGTACTTTCAAACTGTAGGAGGAGTACAGATCAGACAGCTTGGAGATCCTGTGGGACATAACAATGTTAAAGTGCAGACAGCAGTTGTGCAATACAGCTATAAGTTAGTGATTGTAAAGCTTTCACTTTTTTTTCATTAAAATGTTATACTTGCCTGCCCTGTGCAGTTGGTTTTGCACAGAGTGGCCCGGATCCTCCTCTTCTTGGGTCCCACGCCAGCGCTCCTGGCTTCTCCCTCCTGTCGGGTGCCCCCACAGCAAGCAACTTGCTATTGGGGCACCCGAGCCAAGCCGCTGCTCTGTGTTCATTCACACACACAACTGCGTTTTGGTCACCCGTGAGCGGAAGCTAATGGCAAATTAGGAGTGCGAGTCGCCGGAGAGGTAAGATTTTTGTGGACGTTGCTGGATCAAGAGGGGGCTCGGGTAAGTATTAGGGGGGGCTGGAGGGACTGCTGCACACAGGTTTTTTTACCTTCATTAAGGTAAAAAACCTTGTGCCTTTACAACCACTTAAAGTGGTCCTTTAAGTTTTACAGTTTGGGGGTATCCCATGCTCCCTATCCAAGTTAAAAAGGTCCTCAATAAAATCACAAAAAAAAACCCTTAGTTCTCATTCTAACACCTGGATATGTTTATTTGTGAACCATTCCATTGTAGATTTTGCTTTATGTTTTGGATCATTGTCTTGTTGGAAGACAAATCTCCGTCCCAGTCTCAGGTCTTTTGCAGACTCCATCAGGTTTTCTTCCAGAATGGTCCTGTATTTGGCTCCATCCATCTTCCCATCAATTTTAACCATCTTCCCTGTCCCTGCTGAAGAAAAGCAGGCCCAAACCATGATGCTGCCACCACCATGTTTGACAGTGGGGATGGTGTGTTCAGGGTGATGAGCTGTGTTGCTTTTACGCCAAACATAACATTTTGCATTGTTGCCAAAAAGTTCGATTTTGGTTTCATCTGACCAGAGCACCTTCTTCCACATGTTTGGTGTGTCTCCCGGGTGGCTTGTGACAAACTTTAAATTACACTTTTTATGGATATCTTTAAGAAATGGCTTTCTTCTTGCCACTCTTCCATAAAGGTCAGATTTGTGCAGTATACCACTGATTGTTGTCCTATGGACAGAGTCTCCCACCTCAGCTGTAGATCTCTGCAGTTCATCCAGAGTGATCATGGGCCTCTTGGCTGCATCTCTGATCAGTCTTCTCCTTGTATGAGCTCAAGGTTTAGAGGGACGGCCAGATCTTCGTAGATTTGCAGTGGTCTGATACTCCTTCCATTTCAATATTATCGCTTGCACAGTGCTCCTTGGGATGTTTAAAGCTTGGGAAATCTTTTTGTATCCAAATCCTGCTTTAAACTTCTCCACAACAGTATCTGGGACCTGCCTGGTGTGTTCCTTGTTCTTCATGATGCTCTCTGCGCTTTAAACGGACCTCTGAGACTATCACAGTGCAGGTGCATTTATACGGAGACTTGATTACACACAGGTGGATTCTATTTATCATCATTAGTCATTTAGGTCAACATTGGGTCATTCAGAGATCCTCACTGAACTTCTGGAGAGAGTTTGCTGCACTGAAAGTAAAGGGGCTGAATAATTTTGCACGCCCAATTTTTCAGTTTTTTATTTGTTAAGTTTGAAATATCCAATAAATTTCATTCCACTTCACGATTGTGTCCCACCTGTTGATTCTTCACAAAAAATTACAGTTTTATATCTTTATGCTTGAAGCCTGAAATGTGGCAAAAGGTTGCAAAGTTCAAGGGGGGGGCGAATACTTTCGCAAGGCACTGTAATATAAAAAGTGGAACTACCCTTTACCTTTGATCTAGTTACATTTTTTCCTTTTTTTTTTTTTTTTTTTTTTTTGTTCCCCTTTATCATGTAAATGTTTCTTTTGCTGCAGTGCAAACATTTGCATTTGTTACAAATGCAATCTCAGACCTGCCCTTGTGATGTAACGTGACAAACTTTTTTAGGTTAATAATGGGTTAAATGCGCAGGAAGCTTTGTAATCAGGAAATTGGAGTGTTCCAGAGAAGTGTAACTGCAGTGCCCTCCTAGGGGTGTGTGTGTGTGAAGTCATCTAGGAAACACAAAGCTATAATCGCATATTTCACTCTACACGCTGCAGCTGCTGACCTAATGACAGAAAACTCCTAATGTACAAGGTGTAATAATCCATAGTAACCTTATTCTTTTACGGTTCTAGCCATGGTAAATCGAAACAAAAGCTTTGTATGGATTACATTTTAACAGAGTAGGTAATCAGCCAGATGATCAGAGCAGTTGACTAAATGGGTGCAAAGTTAGAGGCAACAGGCTCAGAATGGCAAAATGCAAATGCATCCGCTGCAGAGTAAGGCCTCGTTCACATGGACGTACTATAGCGTACCCCCGTGCAGCGCCGTGTTTACCTGTATCCTCGTGCAGGCAGTCCCATTGATGTCAATTGGGATGCTGCACAGACACAGCTGCTTTTACCAATCTGACATCTGTGTGGGTGTAGGCAGGGCCTGGTACACGGGGTGGGCAGGAGGGGGGGGGGCTGCCCTGGGCAGTGTGGTATCATGTGAAATGGAGGGGGGACACAACAGGGAGATTTATGTTGAAAGGGGGAATTTGGGGGCAGCAAGAGAAAGTGCTAGGAGGGGAAATGGGGGGGGGGGGGTGCTAAAAGTGATCTGGGGGGGGTTTGTGTTGGGAAGGGGGATGGGGGAAGAAGATTTGTGGAGGGAGGGATTTGAAGTGGGGGGGGGGGGTTGCGTACTAGGAGGGGACATTTTAGGGGTAGAGGCTTTGAGGGGGGCATGGGGAGGCAAATATTTGCACTGAGATGGGGGATTTCAGCAGGGGGGGCGATTTTGTACTGGGAGGAGGGGGAATTTATGCTTAGGGGGTAAGCATGCAGATTAGTGCTCAGTGTTTTTGTGGGGAGAGTTGTGATGACATGTATCGCTCACACATTTGGAGGGGGGGCTGCAGTTTGGCATGTTTGGCCCTGGGCTCTAGATTCTAGATGAACTTGGCCTGACTCTAGGTGTAGACCCATGAACTTTGTTCAGGTGCATGTACCCAAATAGATGTCAGATTGGAAGCAGTTTCCATGTCCATGCAGCTGCTGTGTCCCAATTGACATCGGTGGGAATGCCTGCACGAGGATGCACAGAACATCCGTGTATCCCCGCACGATAAACAAGGCTCTGGATGGACGTATGCCCAACCAGTACAAACAAACCACCCCAAATTTTAATTTGACTTTGAAGCAAGGAACACATGGAAGGGAACACATGTCAAAAAACAAGATGCAAAAATTCCCAGCTCACTTACCAGTCTGGCTGCTAAGTGAGCTGGGAGTTTTTTTTTTTTTTTTTTTGTAGACGTGTAAACAAGGCCTACAAAACCGAATAATGAAAGCTGCTCGGACTTGCATGCATCGGAATCTACCTGAACCTTGTTTCCTTTCGGATATATGTTCTTTCTGGTTGGTGTGTTGCTTTATACAACTATATTGCAGTTCTGTGTTGCATTGGACTCTGTTTATT
>NC_138768.1:817165583-817690583 GCF_965119305.1 Pelophylax lessonae
AATTTTTTTTATTTTTTGTGTGTGTGTGTTTACGCCTGGTCAGAAGGGATCGGAGTTAAATCATGCCTGTTTTTTTTTTTAAAAATGGTTGCTTCCTGGGCTTTAGAACTTGTCGTTGGATAATTTTTGTAGAGCCATAGTCGATAGCAGGTAAAATTTAAAAAAAAAAAAAAAAAAATAATATGCTTGTTGAAAATTTTTAGTTTTTTTTTTTGTGTTTTTTAATGCTGTTAAGTTAGCTGATGGTACCACTTTTTAATCCCAGTTTTCATTATTTGTATTTCCCAAAAAAAAAAACATGGTTTTTGAAGTTGGGTTATTTGTTTGTTTGTTGAAAGTGCGTGAGCGAGTCTTGCTGGCTGGTTTTAACCCCTTTCAGAGGTGTTGCTTGGTTGGTTTTCTCTGCAGAGTCCTCCCTTTTTGGCTGTCTGGTAGCTGACAGGTTAAATTTCGGGTTGTACTACAACAACTGACACATGTTGGTTTCTGAGCAAACAGGCTGATATTTTTGCAGGCTGAAAAAGGAACTGGCTTTCTAGGTCCTTCCCCCACCCCTTGGCAGTACAACCACACCGAGTTGAGATCATAATCCAGGCAACGAGAAAAAAAAAAAAAAAAATTGTGCATGTGCGACTATGGGATTTTTTTTTTTTTTAAGAACTTTCCAAGGGAGGAAATAAAATCTGTTCTGGCGATGGGAAAAATCCTGCTGGGATCAGCAAAAAAATAAAACCCAGGACTGCAGCAGCTGACTCTGGTAGAGTTAAACAGCAAAAATTTCTCGAATTCCTCTCGAAGAAAGTAAAATATTCGACGGGACTTTCTCCGAACCCTTTTTTTTTTTTTTTTTGCTTTTAATTTTCCTGAAAATCTTTTTTTTTTTTTTGGTGATTTTTGATGGAGCCCTTGGATTCTTTTTTTTTTCCTGCAAATCAGATCATCGCGTTCTGCAGAGACTGAAATGAGCCACTGCCTCCGATAGGATCTGAGAGCGCGCTGCGGTTACAAAGCAGCATATTCTTTTCTTGCCTCGGTCTTTTGTCACTGGAGCTAGTTAGGGTCATTTGTCTCTGCTTCGGACCTCTTCAGCATCAAGTCAATTGGTTTTCGGCCGTGGCGTGAAGTTCTTCGGGGGAAAAAAAAAAAAAAAAAAAGCAGCCGCCTCTGGTGGCGTTGGGTGCTCGCGATGCATGGCTGGAACTTTTTCCCTTTGGCAGCCGAAAAATGTAAGTTATACTATAACTGTATTTTATGAGGGGGGGGGGGTCATGCAATAACCCTGTCATTGCTGGGAAGTGCCTGGAGCACTATGATGTACATTTTTTATTTTTTTGCATTCCTTGGATGTATAAGGAAGCCATAGATGTGACTACAGCAGCAGGCTTTGTCCAGCAAGTTTATTAGTCTGTTACTAATCCAGCTTACTGGGAGCAAACTGCAGATCTGAGTAGACAAAAAAGTAGAATGGGCAACACAACCGAAAAGCAAAATGGGGAAAAAAAAAAAAAAAAAAACTAGAGCAAAAGTAGAACTGTTGGTCGTGTTTTGAGAAAAATTGGGTTTTTGTGGTCAGCAGCTCTAATTTTGGTTAATATTACCCTTAGAACGCCTGTATGTTTTGCTAGATCCGTAAAGCCAACAATATTCCAAAAATTTTACATCTTGATTTGGTTTCAGGGTTTGGTACATTAGAGTATTCAAACCAGGCACCTGATGGTGGGGGGGTCAAAAATGTAATGGATTTTTTTCTTTTGGAGTGGTGTGGAGGGGGCAGCTTTTTTTTCTGCAGTCTAAGGCCAATCAATGTTGGTAAAATTGGCCTGTTGTGATGGAAGACAGTTGGCAGTCAGTTGAATAGGATTCCTTTTTTGGAAGGACATAGTCTTTGGAGAGTTGGAGCTTTGGGTGCATTTGTTTCCCAATCTGTTTTGTCCCAAGGCAGTAACAATGGGCGATATGCGAGGACGATAGACTTCACGCTTATACAAGCCGATTAGCATATAAAGAGGTTCACCACTCCTGTAGCTTGGAGGTTTGCGCTGTAGGGTGGAGGCTTTCTGCCCTGGGATTGTTCGGAGTGTCAGATGTATACCATGTGCAATTTAGAGACAAATGGGGAATCTCGTTCCCAGAATGCAGAGTCTGCACTTGCTGTCAATTGTGGTTGGGTAGTTAAGCAAAGGTGCCCCTCAGTAGTAAACAGATCTGCTTTTATTTTTTTATTACTTCAGATGCATTCAAGGAATTTTTTTTTTTGCATGATGTGGACAGGGCTTTTCCATCCACGCCATAGGAAGAATGGTTTGTTGTGCAATTACTGGGCTCATCTGTTGAATTTGCATAGAGTGTGACGTTCCTATTGTCTCTTCTTATGTAGGCTACATATTCTTAATGGCTTCTGTGCGTGGCTTCTGAATAGGAGTGTAAAACAATGCAGATAAACAGCGGTCAGGTAGAATATGTGTGCGTAATGGAGTGTAACTGTGACCATCTCTCTTGAAGCTGAGAGTTTTTTTTTTTTTTTTTTCATTAATTTTCAGTGCGTTTGTGCTAGAGCAGATGGTTGGCTGTGATTGGACAGAGAACTCTCGGTTACTATGTCCTTTTTAATTCCATTTGACAATAAAATGGTATGAAAGGAGGAGAAGCGCTGGGGATTTTTTTTTTTTCGCTTTCAAGAGCAAGTGGTGATGTTGGCAAGGGCTGTTCGAGCTGCAAAATAGGTTGAGGGGTCTTATTGATGATATCTTTATTTTATGAGCATCAGTTATTTAATCTTGTGACATGTTCCAAAATGATTTTGCAAAGAATACAGATCTATTCATATTAGCCCGTGAACCTTAAGAAGCTTACTGTGTAATGTCCATATGATGGTACTACAGACAAATACTAGAGCTTATGGACAGAATACAGTTAATGTCAATGTAGGCTTTGAGTGTATGGGAGGATACTAGATCACGGGAGGGGAAATCCAGGCAATTGGGATATACACAAATACTCAAAGACTGTAGCGGTCGTTGTGAGCATTTACATACCTGTGCTGCAAGCCAACAATGCCAACTGAGTTCCACTTAGCAGCTTTAATTTATCATTATTCAGTTCATAATGTTCAACCCCAGACTAAAAAAAAAAAAAAAATTCAAACTACCGTAGCACCTTGAAAAGAGGATAGCATTTGGAATTGGTTTGTAATACATTTTATTTCTTCTTATGATAGTCTATGGCTAAATAATATCTAAAATATATTCAGAAAAATGAAAATTTTAAAAATGCTGGGACAAAGTATTCTTTGGATATACCCATGTTATGGCTATGTGACATAGTGAGCCCCTAAAATTGCTTGTTTTGTAGGCCCCAGTCATCTTGATCAGGTTGTCTGAGTGAGCATCAAGGAACGATCCACCTGCATGTAAGGAATACTTGGCCCTGCTGTCAGTCAGTGGTACTTGGGCGAGGTTGAAAAGATCCAACTGGATGATGTCATCTAGACCCCACTGAGTCGTTGCTGTTGATAAATCATGATGCCATCAAAGGATGTATGGAGGTTCCACATGGACAGAAAGATGACATTAAACCTGTCTCTTCACTGTTTGTGCTTTTGCCTTGTGACCCAGTGAAATCAAAGGCATGGCTACATGGATTTTCTTTTTTTTTTTTTGGGGGGGGGGGGCATACAATTTGTGATTAAAGAACAAAGATGGTGCATAGAGCCGGCAATAGTTCTTACCTTATAAATTAGGGTATTTAAGTGTTTCAATATCCAGCATCCCATACTCGCTTCTTACAAGTCATACCACTCTTTCTTTTTATATTTAATTCTGGGGTGTCAAAACTATGGCCCTCCAGCTGTTCAGGAACTAAAATTCCCATCATGCCTAGTTATGTCTGTGAATGTCAGAGATTTATAATGCCTCATGGGACGTGTAGTTCCACAACAGTTGGGGGGCCGTAGTTTTGACACCCGTGATTTAATACATAGCTTCACCTTGATGGGGAGGCCACTCTCCATTCAGACATCAATGACCTCCAACCACAGTTTTTTTGTTTTTATAGTTAAACTAGTAAGGTTTAAAAACCAAAAAAAAAAAAACAGTATAGCACTTTCTGGCAACCAACCAGGATTCATCATACTAAAGTCAGAAAATGAGTCATAATTGGCTGGCTTGCACAACAGATTGTCAGCATGCAATGGTCTTCCTCTAAAACCATGATCTACGGCCCATGCAGCCCTTGCTTGCCATTACCTGGCCCTTGGGGACCTATTTACTGATAGAAGGCACAACAAAGATGGGGCACGATTCTGCCCACTCACACCAAGGATGCTATGGTATGATTGTTTACGCCGATTTACTTTTGGGCATTTTTTCCTCCTATGGGCTACAGTCCAGAAGAACCATAAACTGAACCTTTGTTTTAGAGCAGGGGTCCCCAATCTTTATAAACGAAGATCACCTGTGGAGGCCCTAATATGCACTACAAGATGACATAGCAAAATTGACAAGGTTAATGTAACCTGGACCTAAGAGGGAGGGACTTGACCATTGCATGTCTCATTTTAGAGGACATATTGTATATAGTTTTTAAAGGATTACTATGAAAATAGTGAGACAACCGCCAATCATCACTGACTAGGACCAGTCTCAATTTGTTGAACAAAACCAGCCAAGTGTCGTCCCAAGGTCTGGTCCCCATTTACCCATAGAAAAAGCAGCATCCCAAAGCCTGGTCACAGATTTTCCAGCTTCCTGCAAAATGCGTGTAAGCAATAATTGCTTGGTAGCACTCCTTTAACTTACCCTTGTTCTCACATAATGGCTTTATAATCAACCTATTGCGGTGTCTACCACATAATGTATAAGTATCAGGCTTTGTATTGGGGTCCTAATAGCTGTAAATGCTCACTTTGGTTACGTTGCAATTTTGGTTACGTTATTAGAAAAAATGAAGGTGCGCAAACTAGTGAGTGTCCTATCAGCAGCAACCGAAAATCCAACCTGAGTGGAGTGAGTGTATTGAAAAAGGTGTATGAGTGCGCTTGATAGAATATATAATTTTGGTTACGTTGACTTTTACATATTAATTTTTATCTCTGTGCAAATGGATGTAAATGGGCCATTTTTTTTTTTTTTTTTTATAGTTCCCCCTTCTTCCTAAAAATGTATTTACATGAAGTGGAAAAGTATAACCAGGCAGGTTATGGTGAGGTGTGCTTAAAGAACCAAAATTCCCTCCACTGAACCTGCACAATAAAGACTTATAAATAAATAAACTGATATATACATACCTCACTTCTGGCACAACCCACCCCCCCCCCCAAAAAAAAATGGGGTTATTCCCTATTTTAGGATAGTGGGTGGAGTCATGAATCTTATTCTTTGTGGCCCTGGGCCAACTGTGCAACCAGAACCACTGGCTTATAGCACAGATATAGTTAAGTATTTATTATGAATTGCATAAAATTACACATTGTATTACAGCTCTTTTTGGCTTGTTGGCCCCCAAGATGGCTTGGCATGAAAGCAAATCGAATATCCGATCCAGATCGGTTATGTGAGACCAAAAACCACATCCCTGAACCAG
Organism: Pelophylax lessonae; assembly: GCF_965119305.1. Lineage (NCBI taxonomy): Eukaryota > Metazoa > Chordata > Amphibia > Anura > Ranidae > Pelophylax > Pelophylax lessonae. The sequence goes on from NC_138768.1 coordinate 817,171,164, forward strand.
TGTAAAGTGCAGTATAGCCTTCATAAAGCAGATGGTATCTACGTGCCTTACTTCATCACAATTTCTAAGAACAAGAAGTTTATTCACTTTTAGACAGTGGGTGGACCCATGCCAACTGTACATCCAAAACAACTGGCTGATGGCACAGATGTAGCCTAATAATCAGTCATTTATGCCAAACTTCCAGGTGTTTTACTGGAGGAAATCAGAATCGTGTGCAAATAGTCTCAAATTTGAGTGTAAACAAATGTAAAATTAGATGCGTATGGCATGGTGCGCGGCTTTTCGCGGTTTTCAGTATTCTAAAGCCTCGTACACACGCAACGATTGTTGGCCGACCAATCGGCCGTCTTTTGTCCAGTGTTGTTGTGTTGGTTGAAATGTGCACTAGACTGCACACAAATTTTATTGGCCAACAAAAACCAACTTCAGAAGTGATGTCATGTTCTGGTTATACTTTCCGTGTGTTTTTTCTTCTCTGAGCATGTTCAGTCTTGCTCATCACATTTTTGTCTGCCGAAATCTGTACTGACTGACGAACAATCGGCCATTCTGTTGACAGCCAACAAAAATTTTATAGCATGCACACCAGATTTTGTTCGGCCGAAAAGTCGCAGTCGGTTGTCGGAAGCATCATACTAACAAGCCGACAATCGGCCGATCGGACGTTGGCCGAAAATTCACGGCCAACAATCGTTGCGTGTGTACGAGGCTTAAAGTTTTGCTGCCCTCATCAATGGTCCTATCATGCCTGCACATATGATGGGTTTCTGATGTCTATGGGTAGCTGGCTGTCCAGATTGTGTGGTCTTTATTTAAAGATGATGCTATTGGGGGCAAACCAGAAATTGGATCAAAAGAATAAAATCCGGCAATTTATAATCTTAAACCAGTCTAAACCGCTTTTAAAACACCACTGGAGCTCCTGTTTGCACATTTGGCATTCAGATTGTATGATGGATCTGAGGTTCTCAACATGAACTGTTATGTTTTTTTTCCTCCTGATACTTTAAATGTGAGTAGACAGCATTCATCCTGAAGAAACCCCACCATCTTCCTTTTCGGTTTCATAACTTTGTCAGCTCATCCCATCTTTCAAGCTGATTATGACGTCAAAGACTCTTTTTAGATGCAGCTGTCACCAAACCTTTAATGAAGCGGCTTCCCTGTCCTCTTTCTAGACTAACGGAAATATTTCCTTACAAGCACTCTATTGTAGAATGGGAAACAAAATGTGACCAAACCAGATTTTTTTTTTTTTTTTCCCAGAGCCGGCTAAATGAAGAGGACTCTGTGTGTTTATTCCTTTGTGAATTATCATGGTTGGCTGTTGAAAGGAAAGGCAGGGCCTGTTATCACAACTGTAGAATATTCTGGGATTTGTGTCCCCGAGGACCTGTCTGTATGTTCAAATGGATAAAGATACTGTCCAACTGATGCTTTACGGGCGGCACTACATCGTTATTTAGAGCAGCGAGTAGTTTGGGAAATGACGATATGACCTTGGGGATCGAAGTCTCAGGGCCAGATGGGCCTGCTGGAGCTTGCAATGATTGTAGAGATGTTGCTTTGTGTGTTGTGTTGCTGCCCTACTCTCATCTAAGTAGTCCACGATCTGCATCATTCCTGATTTATGCCATACTGGTCTATGGGGTGAGTCAAAATCCTAGACCTGGGATGATTTTTCTACAGCTGTGGGTAGCAGCTGACACACCCGGTTGATTATTCATTGATGTTTATATGTGTTGTGTATATGTGTGTAGTGTATGCATTTAAAAGAAGAAAAAAAGTATGTGTGTGTGTTTATCCCTGCACATGTCTATAGAAAAATTTTGCAAGTAAAGGAAATCCAAATGCAAGCAAAGGAAAAGGAGATGCAGGATGCGTTGGAGCAGGTCTGGTGTGAGTGTGTATATGTAGAAAAATAAATAGGAGGGCCCGGCTCGCGGGAGCTTACACTCTAAAAGGGAGAGGCAAGTGATACAAACTGAGGGATGAGCTGAAGGGGGAAAAGTAACACGCCAAGTCTGTTGCTCGTGACTAGATGGGAGTATTTTTTAAGTATTAAACACAAATTATCAAAATATGATCTTTAATGAAAGTATAACTAAGGGGAAACCATTTGTTTAGCTTTGGATTGAGTGGAGATCGATTAGAAGTAAGGTTTTAATGTCTGTGTCCCCGCTGGGGAGATTCCTGGTACAGGTGGCCATTCAACTGATAGTGAAAAGTGGCCCCCAAACTGGAATAGAGGAGAAATCTTCCAATGGGGACACTCATTTCTTGTGACCTTGGTGACTACCGGAATTTTCTAATGTGCCCTCGGTGGGACACCAATTTTGAGGGGGGGGGGGGTTGTATAAGGGGTAAATCTACTGGAAAGCGAATGTTAAGTCGAAAACCTCTTTTTTTTTATTTTATTTATTTATTTTGTTTTTTTTACGACATATGATATATGTGCCTGCACAGTACAATAGAATTGCAGAGTGGCCCAGACCTCTTGTTCTCTGGTCCCCCACTAGTGCTCCTTGGTCCTTTTCTCGATGTGCCACCATAGGAAGCCACTTCTTTTTGTGGCACACCTGCGGGCTAGCTCCTGCGTTGCCTTTGTCCATAGACACAGACAGCGTGCCTCAGCCCCACCCCCTGCTCCCTCTTTACAGGATTTGACTGTAAAAGTTTTTTTCGTTTTTCCGATGATTTACTAATCCCTTTTTCCCAAGCGAGTGCTGGTGATGTAAAGCCTTTTCCCCACATGGCACTTGAGCTTCCATATTTTAGGAAAATATTGAATTAAAGGCTAATTACAAAAAAAAAAAAATATATATATATATATATATATATATATATATATATATATATATATATATATATATATATATATATATATATATATATATATATATATATATATATACACATATACACCCACATTTTTTTTTTTTTTTTAGAAATAACTTTTATAAGTATAGAAATATAATTTTGCCAATTAAACACTTTTTTATTTTGCAGAGTGTTTTAATTACACTATTACAGGGATCCACACCCCCTAGTGCACCCAAATTCTTTTACAAAGTCCTAAAAATCATTGAATAAAGATCACCTGTGGGTAACGAAGAGGTTTAAATGATTGTGTTATAGATGCATGTATATCAATAGGTCCAAATTCTGGCGAGTTAGACCTTGCCAGGATAACCTGCACCATAAAGACAAAAGAACACTCCAAGCAGCTTTGTGACAATGTGATTAAAAAAACACAAATCAGGGGAAGAAGACAATAAAATGTCCTATTCAATGGAATTCCCTAAAAAAAAAAAAAAAAAGTAATTGACCATTAAGAAGGAGACTAATAAGAGGCCACTAAAAGACCTTTGACCTCTGGACAAGTTAAGCCTCGTACACACGCAACAATTGTTGGCCGTGAATTTTCGGCCAACGTCCGATCGGCCGATTGTCGGCTTGTTAGTATGATGATTCCGACAACCAACTGCGACTTTTCGGCCGAAAAAAATCTGGTGTGCATACTATAAAATATTTGTTGGCCGTCACCACAACGGCCGATTTTTTTCGTCAGTCAGTACAGATTTCGGCAGACAAACATCAGATGAGCAAGACTGGGCATGCTCAGAGAAGAAAAAACACACGGAAAGTAAACCAGCACATGACATCACTTCTGAAGTTGGTTGTTGTTGTCCGAGAAAATTCGTGTGCAGTCTAGAGCACATTTCAACCAACACAACAACACTGGACAAAAGATGGCCGATCGGTCGGCCAACAATCGTTGCGTGTGTACGAGGCTTTACAGACCTATGTGGCTGAGATGCCTGGGTGCTCCATCAGACACAGGTTTTATCTAATGATGGCAAAAGCCTTTGTTGCCAGAAAAACATCTCGCATAAGGTTTGCTTTAGGACACCTGGGAGATTCAGCAGGTAGCGGCAAGAAGTTTCTATGGTATGATGGAACCAAAATCTATCTTTATAGCCATCGCACCACACACTGTAAATCCTCATAAACACTGAGCTGCCACCATGAAACATGATGGTGGCAGCATTGTGCTAGGCAGATGTTTCCCTGCTTTAATTGCTTCCAGCAGTGCATTGTCCTAATACTGTCTTTAAGGCCAGGTTCACACATATGCAGCTCTGCAAGGCACGTTTTGTGCGGTCCCTGCAGCGTTTTAGACATCGCACCCCACATGGGAACTGCAAGTAAAGCACGGGTGTGATTTTCGGTGCATCCAGCGTGTTTGTCTGTGCAGGTGGTTGGGACTGGGGGAACCGGTGCAGACCTGCCATGGGAACCACCTGCACAGATGTGAACCTAGCCTAAGTGGGTGTAAATTTTATGTAGGCGGTTATTTTGTATTTTCTATTGTATTCAATTTGAATCATGTTTTTAGAGATTTTCTACTTTTACAAGAAATCGTAGGTTTCTGTTCAGTGTCTAGAAAACAAATACAGGGAGTCAATGTTCTATGACAATAAAAACATGAAGAAAATTAGCTCCCCTCCCTTTCCAAACCAGAAGGTCCATGTGCTATTCAGTTTACTATAGTGCACATATCCGCAGACCTAGAAGAGGAGAGCTAATCGTAATCAATAAATTGTTTTGTGGACTTTGCATTGTGAAATACTTTCCTACCTTTTATCAAATGGCTAACCTGAATACCTGGTAAATGTAGGCCACATTTTTTTTTTCTTTAATAAAGGGAAAGGTGGTTAGAGGGCTTCTCATGTCTTAAATAGTGGGTGCTTTTGAGCAGTGGTCCTCAACCCTGGCCTACAGGGCCCACTACAGGCCAGATTTTCAAGATAACTGAAATACATCCCAGGTGATATCATTTGCTGCTCAGTGATTGCAGTACTCTAGTCTGCATCTCCCCAAGGTAATACCTAAATTCTGGCCTGTTAGTGGGCCCTGTAGGCCAGGGTTGAGGACCATTGCTTTTGAGGACTTATTTACTGATATTTAAATTGTGCAGACAATATACCAAGTGCTCTATCTATCTATCTATCTATCTATCTATCTATCTATCTATCTATCTATCTATCTATCTATCTATCTATCTATCTATCTATCTATCTATCTATCTATCTATCTATCTCAGTGGTTCTTAACCTGGGTTCGATCGAACCCCAGGGGTTCGGTGAGTCAGTCTCGGGGGGGGGCGGCGCAATGGGGCAATTGCTCCCCCCGAGAAAATATTACTGATTGTAAGGCCGAGCGCACCCCGGGAAATCAGAGCTGCGGTCGGTACAACTCACAGCCATTACACGTAGACTCTTGACTCTCCGGCCCCTGTACATCCCCCAGCAGGTTTCCAGCCTATCTCCTGCAGGCTGCTTGCTGCTTGAGTGGGCGGGATTGGGATGTATCTGACCACGAAGATCGCGCCGCCTGGAAGAGGGAAGTGTGAGCAGCTGAGCAGAGGGAGCCGAGTGAATGTTCTTGGAGGTAGGCTCAGCTAGCTGTACATGGTGGATTCGTTTACAAGCACCTCAATGCTAAGTCTACTGAGTTACTGCAACTTAGCATAGAGGTGCCGTTAGCTGACAAATGGAAATGCATGTCCTTTTCATTTAGCTATAAAGCATTGTGAATGCCCCCTGGTGTGTGCCCTCCTGATACCCCATGGTATGCCCTCCCAGCACCTCCCCCCCCCCAGTGCGTGCCCTCCTGACACCCCATGGTATGCCCTCCCAACCCCCCCCCCCCCAAGTGTGTGCCCCCCTGACACCCCATGGGGTGCCCTCCCAACCCCACCCCAGTGTGTGCCTTCCTGATACCCCATGGTATGCCCTCCCAACCCCCCCCCCAGTGTGTGCCCTCCGGCCCCCCCCTCCCAGTGTGTGCCCTCCTGACCCTCCCCTGGGGTGTGCCCTCCCAGCCCCCTGGTGTGTGGCTTTACTGATCCCTGTACACTGTCAATTCCTGTCCTCTGCACACCGCCCTACAGCCTACTGACCACTCTATCCTGCCCTACAACCAACTGAATAATTAATTCATTATTATGTTTTTGTTTTTGTGTGAAAATCATGTTTTAATGGTTTTGTTTTTTGTTCTTAATGGTTTTGTTCATTTTGTGCACCTATGTATAAATAAATACCTAAATTATATACCTATGTTTTGAATTTGAAAAAATCATATTTTATTTTTCCAATTAAGAAGGGTTCGGTGAAAGCGCATATGAAACTGGTGGGGTTCAGTACCTCCAACAAGGTTAAGAACCACTGATCTATATATATATCGATATATATATATAAAATGTATATGTATGTATAATTTCTACATTTGAATCAGTCCCGGCCCTCAAAAAGCATAGATAAGCCATAGATAATGATTTTCTTTCCTGCAGCAACTCGTTGTTGCAGGAAAGAGCAGACTCTCCCATCAACACAATGAGTGAATGTGGGAATTCCTCCCGAGGATCGATTGCTTTCTGCTGGCGACAGGAAGTCCTAAAAATCTGACATGCTGGTTGTCGATGGACCAACTTGGGCACAATCAGCCTGCCCATACGTGGATCCATTTTCAGCTGGTCTCTGCTAAACCGGCTAGGATTTCACCCATTTATGGCTGGCTTAAGATCACTAACTCATATTCATACATACACATGCTAGGGCCAATTGGATAGAAGCCAATTAACCCACCAACTTGTCTCTGGGAGCCAACTGAATTACCCCCACGCAAGCACAAGGAGAAAATGCAAACTTTAGGCAGGTGCTAATGTGGTTGGGTTTTAAACCAATGGCACCAGCGCTGTCAGGCAGAAGTGCTAACCCCTATGCCACTATGCTGTTTCTCATATTTTAAATGGTTAGTGCCTTCGAGGAATGGTAAGATATTTAAGTCTTCAGCCAGCACTACAGCTTGGTACATCCAGGTGCTCCTTGCATTTAAATGGGTGTATTCATTGAGCACAAAGGATTCAGTGTGTAGTGCCAGCTGTAATCTAGATGCTCACCAGTGTTTCATCCTTCTTCAAAGTTGGCCTGCGTGTGACCTGCAAGGTCTCTCTAAATGGGGCCAAACGTTCTCACCTCAGTGTGGCTTTAATGACTTTGAGACACCAAAACTTGCTGTAAAATTGGAGATGTTTAATTCTTCTTGGTCTATATTGGCACCTGCAGCCCACTTTTCCATACAGTATATGGAAAGAAAAACTACAAATGTTTGGTACAATGGTTTGGAAGCACAATAATTATTAGTCTTCGTATCCTTTTTACTTGGTAACTAAAATCTTATAGCCCATAGTAACTAACCAGCATGCATTTCATACTGATCACTCATTGCACAGGAGGATCTTCTCCCTGTTGGAAAATCTTTGTGTTAGCAGGCCTGATTCTTGACTAGGGGAGGAGGACTGCTGTCACCACCGAATGGCCTGGCACTCAGGGCATGTTTTCTAGGATGTGAGCATATATTTTACCTCGCTCTGCCAAACTGTGGGCGATACCAGTCGGTGGTCACCCATACAGTGGTAATAAACCTAGAATGGTCATGTAAAAATCTAGTAGGACTCCTAAACCCCTTGGGTGACCATTTTTGCTGGGCTTTAGGAGCATGGTGGGAAAGCCTTGATTCCGATAACCCTAGTGCAGGCTTTTGGGGGGGAAAAACAATATTAAAGGAGGTAAATCTTCACTTTACAAAGAATACCCAATCCCACATGCAAGGAAAATAAAAAATACTACTTATTTGCCTGCACATGATTGGATTGAAGTCAGCAGTGCTTCCCTTCATTTACTAAGCTCTGGAGCAACTGTACTTGCAAAGTGTGTCTATTTGTCTTTAGTAAATCATCTCCATAGTTTCTCACAGGTACATTTTAAAAGAGAAGTATGGGTTTTTAAAAAACCAAACAAATATACTCCCCTAGGTGGGTGCAGCATTGCTCTTTTTTTTTTTTTCTTTCTTTTTTATAGGCAGTTTAGGCTTCTTAGGGAGAGATTAACTACTTGCGGACCGCCTGCGGCAGTTTTACGGCTCAGCTGCGTAAAACGATGTAGCCCTTCACTGGTCGTGCTCGTGAGGGGCAAGCGTACTTCAGCGGCATGCTCCTGCCCCCACTAGGCAGCAGGGATGCCGATCCACGGGACTGGAGGCCGCGATTGCCGCCGGGCACCCGCGATCGCTCCCTGCTGAGAGAGGAGGACAGTCAGCTGTTGTAAACACAGCTGACCAGAGTTCTTTATGAAATGATCACGGAGTGCCTATGATCCTTTCTATACAGGGATCACATGTCTCTATGATAATTTCACAAGCCCCTCCCCATACAGTTAGAAAACACGCCCCTAGGCTCACCCTTAACCCTTTGATCACCCCTGGTGTTAACCCTTTCCCTGCCAATGTCATTATTACAATAATGGCTCGTTTCCACTGAGCGGTACGGTTCGGTACGGTACGCTTTTTTTGCTGTTTCCATTGTGTATGGTACCCTAATTCCGAACCGTACCGTACCACTTTTTTGGTACCCTTTCGTTGGGGTACCAAGCACATTAGTACCGTACCAACAGGGTGGAGCTACACTCTGCAGAACTTTGGTTGACAGAGAAACATCTATCACAGCTTTCCTGCTACACCACGCCTATCATGAAAGGGTACTATTGGCAGTGGAAACGCAAGGTGTACCGTTCCGAACCGTACCGTACTGAACTAAACCATACCCTACCACTCAGTGGAAACGAGGCATAATAGTGCATATTTTTTTAGCACTGATTACTGTAGTAATGTCACTGGTCCCCCAAAAGTGTCAAATGTCAGTTAGGGGTCTGATCTGTCTGCCGCATTGTCGCAGTCCCAGTAAAAATCGCACATCGCCACCATTACTAGTAAAAAAAAAAAAAATTGCATAATTCTACCCCTAGTTTGTAGACGTGATAACTTTTGCGCAAACCAATCAAAATACGCTTTTTTTTTTTTTACCAAAAATGTGGCAGAATACAAATTGGCCTAAACAGATGAAAAATTTTTATCTATTTTTTTTTTTTTTTTTTTTGGGGGAATGTTTTATAGAGCAGAATGTGAAAAATATATATATATTTTTTTTCCGAATTGTCGCTCTTTTGTTTATAGCACAAAAAATAAAAAGCGCAGAGGTGATCAAATACAACCAAAAGAAAGCTTTATTTGTGGGAAAAAAAAGGACATCTTTTATTTCGGTACAGTGTTGTACGACTGCGCAATTTTCCGTTAAAGTAACACACTGCTGATGCGCAAAAAATGGCCTGGTCATTAAGGGGACAAATCCCTTTTGGACCAGAACTGGAGTTTATTTTTTCGTTAGATGCTGCATCTGTCCCCTATGGTCTCTGCAGTGAGAACTGAGCAGACAAACCCCCCTCCACTTGGAGCAGAAAGCTGTGACGGTTAGCAACTCTCTGCTCTCCCCGCCAGCGCTCACTGGAGCGCTGGACTGCAGAGGGGGCGGGGCTGGCTTAAACTCTTGGGTGATCGCTGAGAGGCTGACCCAAGTGCTGATCCAGGCTTCTGGGTAGATCCTGACCATATGGTCAGGGATCTTTCAAGAACTTGGACTGGCTCTGTGACAAACTGCACTCCTGTTATCCACAGGAGAAATCTAGCCAAAAAAGCTTTGGTTATGTCCCCTTTTAAGTTTTGGTTTTGGGGTTTTAATTGGTGTAAATTGATTCTAAACATGGGTTCATTTCCTGGAATCTGCACCCATCTGTGTGGTTTGTTGTAAGAGAGAAATTATCATGGTTTTAATTTTTCCTTTTCGTGAGAATTAATCCGTTACACTCCATTTAGGCATTTTGTGGCATTCTTGTGCTTTAATCCCCATTAAATTTGATGTTTGCGCACTAAAATGTTATGAAATTATTAGTGGATTTCATAAAATGTTATGAAATTATTAGTGGATTTCATAAAATGTTATGAAATTATTAGTGGATTTCAATTTATGTTGAACGTATTTGCAACATAAATATCTGTGTGCGTACATCTTTATACGCATTTTATGGAGGTCTACAGAAGTATCTGTATACAGTAATGCCTAATGGTATCAATTTTAATTTACTATAAAGACTTTTTTTTTTTCTTGAGAAAAGTGCATTTGGTTTGGAAACATGTACTTTATTTCACATGGCAATGGGTTATTAGAAAAACCTTGACTGTCATATTGTGACTCTTGTTTTGGGTGGTGGTCTTTTGAGGGTCTTGCTTTACCTGCAGGAATTACAATGATGTGATCTTTGTTTAGGTTGGTGCAGTTTATCCGCCTTGCTGTCTCCTATATTTGCAATATCTTTTCATGAGTAATCCCAGCTGAGGGCTCCTCTGGTGTAGGACGGTTTCCCTTTCTGGAGGTGGAAGTCTCTGGAATTTTCCTTCAGCTAAGGACGTGTGTCAAAGGCCAGAACTGAGTGCGCTCATCTGTCAGTCCTTCTCAAGTGAAATAAACCATTCTCTACACACCAGAATAGCATGCAGCTTTTTGACCTGTGCAAGTGACTGTAGCTGAAAATTGTCCATGCTTTTGTAGGGATAATGCCAGGTTTCAAGAATTTGTTACTGGTGGTTTGGGCTAGAAATTCCTTTTGCATGCTAGATTCAGTTTCTATTTTCGCTTAAATATCTGGACTTTTTTTTAAGATTTGCAATTCCGGGGTGAGGTAAGAGCCTTGTCATTTTGAGCATTTAGGGCAAGTGACAGACTATCTTCGAAAGGTCAACCCTCCTGCCCACGTAATTTTTTTTACTCCACTTTGTTGTTGTCCCGTGATGCTCTGCTCTATCAAAGCAGATTCCTAACCCTTTGCAAGCTCCATGATGGAGCATTTAGGATTGGCTACTCAGGCTAAACACTGCATCCTGGGTGGAGGTCACTTGTTTCCCATCCATGGCAGCGCCAGGTATTTCCTGAGGGCTCTGTTAAACAAAGGGAACTTTGGGGGCCATGGCCAAGGTGAGCAGAAATGGATCTGAGAGAGTTTCTTTTTTCCAAGGACTGTTGCTTTTACCCATTCTTTCTCTTAACACCTGTCAAAGGGACCTTTCTTTGACTTCAGATTGCTTAGTAGCTCCAGCTTGGATTCATCCTCCTGTACTTGGTATATTGCCTGAAGAGAGTCTAGTCAAATAATAATGTGTCCTGTGAAACCAGGCTTACTAAAGCAGCAAAAAATGAGAGAAGAAGAAAAAAAAAAGGGATGGGGGGTGAGGGAGGAGGGTAAGGGGATGGCTGGTAGTGTAGGAAGAGGGTTCAACACCCCTGAGAAGGCTCCTGAATTAAAATGATAGACCAGTTGCAGCGTCCACAAAGAGTCGTTTGGGTTTCTCCCCAATGCTGTCCTGTGGTGCTTTCTCCAATGAGACACTGACTCGTAACAAAACTGGAACAAGCCACTTCAAAAAGTAGTAGGGGTGTTCCCCATTCGGGCAGATTCCACTGCTCAGAGTAGGCCAGTGCTTTTTTTCCGGGACCTTGCTGTGAGTTTGTAGCAACATGTAACTTCTAGTACACCATAGAAATTCCTACTGACTTTTTGGGCGAACAGGGTAGCATGCCCATGAAGTTCTTTCCATATGCCACTTACTTTTGATACTCTTTTATACCAGATAACATACCCACAAGCCTAGTGAATCCTTGCTCTTATTTCACCCCCCATCCGCCACACGTCCCATGTCTGAACTGTCATCTTGAATCGGAAACCAACTGTCTTTTCTTCTTTTCTTTGTATGCACAGCCAGCCACCTGATGACCTTGCCTTGATCCTACACATGCTCAGATGTTCAACGGGTCTTTATTTTCGACTCTAATGAAAAACCTCGTCATACTTTGGCTCCACAGCTTACTGGGATGTTTGATGTGCGTAATCCAGAAGGCTACAGTCGGTCAAATAAGTCTTCCTCCCCTAGGGGTGGAATATGGAAGTGGGTGCCGGCAATGGGGGGGGGATATGGGTTTTTCCAAAAAGTTCTCGATAGAGATATATATATATATATATATATATATATATATATATATATATATATATATATATATATATATATATATATATATAATATATATATATATATATATATATATATATATATATATATATATATATATATATATATATATATAAGGAAGTTGCGTTTGAGTGAGGGGACCACTTTGAAGTGTCAGATTTACTATCCAGGGACATGTTTAAAGAGCACAATAAGGAGCACATTAGTTGCGGGCCCAAACACCACAGCTGGCGATTGTTTCTGTGTTTTTTCCTGCCATCTTGTGTATAATTAGAAACCAAAACTTACAAAAAATAAAGTACATCATGAAAGAACTATTGGGGCTACCATTGCTCACACCTGGAATTGCTAGTTGTTAAGCTGATTGTCTGGCTTCAACACTTTTTTGAGTCACTGACCCAGAAGTGTATGAATAAGAAAATTTGACTTTTGTTTTTTTTTTGTTGGACAATGACTCTGAAACCAAGCACTGCCTGGCACCTGTCATTTTCAAAAGGAAGTTCTCTCTTCATACCCTATATGGCCAAATTATGTGGACACCTGTCCATCGCTCTTCAAAGGAGCATGTTTTACATCCTGTTGTAAAACCGTGGGTATTAATATGAAGTTGACAACCACTTTTGCAGACATCATTTTTAGTTTTCTGGAAAGATTTTGCACAATTTTGGGGCTTGTCTGGGAATTAATGACCTTTCAGGGCATTTGTGAGGATGGATGAGAAGACCTGGTTCACAATTGGCTTTTCCATTTCGTCCTAAAGGTGTTCTGTAGAGTTGAATTCAGGGCTTTGGTGTGGGGGAACTGGAATGGCCGGCACAAACCGCATTAAACTAGGTCTATAGAGCTTTCTATTGGCACTTTTCCACTGCAAGTACCGGCTCGGCTCTACTCGCCCTGCTTGGCCCTGTTTGCTTTTCCACTGCAGGTACCGCATGGTACGGTGTTGGAAAGGTTCGGTACGGTACGGTATGGTTTGCTTTTCCACTAAAGTAGTACTAAAGTTAAGTGGGTGGGATAACAACGGGGTGGGTGGGATTCTCTGACCAATCAGTGGCTAGTAGTGACTGCATGCAAAGGATTGTGGGATATGGTACCGGTATGGTACCTCTTGGAACCACAATCGAGGTGGTACTGTTTTTGAGAGCCGTACCATTCGGTTCCATGGAAAAGCGCAGCCGTACCGAACCGAATCGTTCCTACACCATACCATGCGGTACCAGCAGTGGAAAAGCACAAAAGCGAGCCGAACCGTTCAAGTTCCATGCAGTGGAAAAGAGCCTTATATGCACAGGGACATAGTCATGTTGGAACAGAAAAGGGTCTTCCCCCCCCCCCCCCCCAATATGTTACCACAAGCTTAAAAAAAGCAAATTTTTTTAAATGTTGTATGCTGTGGTATTAACCTTGCCTCCCACTGGAAATGCCTTTAAAGCCCAACTCTCCATACAAGAAGAAAACAAAAAAACTACTATGCAGGGCAAATCATCTTTAAATGAGATACTAGTTTTGGTGACCCTGGTGACACCCCAGGATTCTCTCACTTAGGGGGGATTTTGTCTCATTTCCCATGATTCTCAACTACACTGCAGAGTGCATGAGCATTATGGGAAATGTTTTCTCAAAACATCTGGGGTGCTAAGGTTCGCTATAGACAGTTGTCAGTTGTGATGTCACTGCTACTTTTTACAAGATATCTGGGTTTGCATAGGTATTTGGTGCACATTAAAGTGCCTACTAAGGTATATATTTAATTCTGTTCAACTTTAATGTACTAATGTACTACTGCTTATGATTGTGTCAGCGCTCGCCCTGTACAAAATTTATTGATTAAACATTTCTACAAGGGTGAAAAAAGTGATCTATAGCCCCATAACTAGCCACAGGTTTTATTTTCTGTCCATAAACATTATGTAATTCTCTTTATTTTGGCAATTTAAGAGAAGCACAGAATAAAGTTGATTTTTCTGTTTCTCCTTCTGAAGGGATTGAAGTATAACAAGGCGAGGGATGGAAGTTTCCCAGCCAATTTTCCCACCAAGGCGTGTCCTTCTACTCCCAAAAAGTTTTCTCTAAAAGATCTTGAGATGATTTATTGCTGCCATCTCAGTTGACGTGTCCTTTGCTGAGAGCTCTTTTAACATAAAATTTCCTGGATTTGAAGATCCATGGATGTGACGTGACCACTGAGTTTACGCTCAGATTATTTTGCCTCCAAGCAAACCCTCTTTTGCTGCTGATTTCAGAAAAAAAGTAGAGAGGATGACTTCCAGTTAACCCTTTTGTCTTAGTGCTTTGCCTTTGCAATTTTTTTTTTTTTTTCTTGTGAAATGCCTGACCTGACAACTGGAGACTGCTTAATATAGGAAATGATGTTCTAAAAACCGGCAGAAAATAATGGGTGGTGTGTTGCCATAGCAACCAAGCAGATGTGAGCTCCTCTGCATGTAAGAACATAGAGGGTCTCCTCTTGCTGCAGCCTCCAACACTCCATCATTCACATTTTTTAAAACCATTTTGCAGAATACTGTGCTACTAAAATGTCTGATCGTGTCACTATCCATATCCTCCTAGAATACCATTTTACATGTATTATGCCTAATTCCAGTGTTTATAAATCATACTTTTTGCATTTTTGGATTAGACCAGCCTTGGTTTGGAGGGCAGATCTTTTACTTATGGTTAATGTTCTCTTAAACTGATTGGAATTTTTTGGAGAGAGCTGGGGAATGCTTGAGTATGAAATTAAAGTTTTTTTTTTATTAAAGGACCGCTTTATCAAGGTTTTTTTTTTTTTTTTTTAAGTACACCCCCACCCTGGTTAAATACTTGCCTCCCTCCCCCATTCTATCAGCCCTTGCCACAGTCAGCCTTTGCAAAGAAAACCTCTCCCCCTGGCACCTTCTACTGAGCATGGGATGCCATACTCATTCTTAAGTATGGCAGGAGGCCAACATGGGTACGTCTAACACATATGGACTGGGCCATGCCACGCATGCACAGTAGAAATAGGAGCTGTCTAGGATGGTTTGCTTAGCAGAGGCCGGTTCCTTACCAGTGTTTAGGTCCCAGGCATGTTTACTGTGGGAAGCCAGCCGTGAAATCTTGTGACTGCACAGCTGGCTTCCCAATGCGCATGCCTGAATGTGAATGCCCTCCCGCCTTTACGAGACATTGGACTCCTGTAAAGATGCTGTTCTATGGAATTGAAATGCTTGACTTTTACGCATGTTTGTGAGTAGCTGATTTTCATTCTTTTATTAATAAAACTCGCTGCGGATAATGCGCTAGGCTGGTGCGCCCTTTTCTTTGTTTTTTATTTACAGTGTCTGGTCGACCACCCCAGTCGTAGAGGGCAGCAAAGCCTAGCCATAATGGATGCCAAGTATTAGTATAAGTTCCGAGATAGAGGCAACCTGAGGACCAGGTTCTGAGCACAGGAGCAGGGTGCTGAGCATCACTAATTTTTCTGAATGTGAATGATCCTGCAACCTCCTGTGAAAAGTCACAAGAGGTGAGGGAGGGGATGGGGGGAGAGAACTTTTGGTTATATCGCCTAGTCAACCTTTTTCAATCAGGGTACCTTGAGGTTTCTTCAGAGGTGCCTTGGCAAAATGCCTAAAAAGTTATCAAAAATCGTATACAAGCCAACAGGTGGATCAAGCCTGCTTTTCAGTTACACAAAGCCACAGGGTATCATTATGCACCATTATGACTTTCTAGACACTGGCATCCTAACAACCAATGACTTCTGTTAATTAGGAGGAAGTATGTTGCCTCCACAGCATCCTTGTTTGACCCTCCTGTGCCCCGCTCACTCAGCACTGGGGTGACAGCTGACTGATGAAGAGAAATTGAGGCAGAAGGGAAACATTGGAATAATAGTCAGTACCGGTGTGCAAAAGTGTATTTGCTTGGAAGAGTAAATCGCCTCCAACATTAGATGTTCTGCGTGTGAATGTTGCTGCATTATGTAAAGCTATTGGAATCGTTTTTTACATTTTAGAATAGGGTGCTGTGAGACTGCCCATAATTTAAAGGTTGCCTCGACTGAAAAAGGTTGAGAAACACTGGCCTAGGCAATGCCAACGGAAGTGGGAGTGAGTACCTGCCCACAACCCCCCACCCAATTTAATGATGGCTTACACAAGACAACACTGGATTCGATGGGCTTGTGTATATATTTTTATTAACGTGTTCAGCGGACAAGTTTTTTTTTTGGGGGGGGGGGCCTACATGTGAAGTTGTCCTTAAGTTGCAATATTTATTACTTGTGCTTCCTCTTCATATAGCACCAGCTCACTCTATACAGTGCTCTTTAGAGTTCCCGGAGACACGTCAGACCTCATTTACAAAGGGCCAGTAGGGTCAAGTTCCAGTTAAATTAGAAGTATGTTTTTAGATTGTGGACAACTGCAATACCCAAAGAAAACCTATGGAAACACAGTGAGAGCATAGTCTTTTTGCTTGTGGGTAGCATTGGAACCTTGGGCTTCTATTCTATTTTGGTAGCAGTTTTGAATTTACCCTTTACTATGTCCCAGTGACCTTGATGGTCAGGACAAAAGAGAGCGTAAATCTCTCTAATGGGGACACAGACGACGCTAAAAACTGAAAAGGGTTCTAACCTCTCACCACTCTATCCAATTTAAAAAAAAATGTATATTCTAATTTAATCTTGCATAGAACACCATTGGCAAGATTAATAGGTATTAGGCTTGGGTCGTTTATGCTGTCGCTGCCGTCTGCGTCGTTGTCAGGGATTGCCTAAAAGTGGAGAGAGTAGGTGATGGTTGAACAGATTGGGGTTGGACGTTCCATAGGATGGGAGAGTCTTGGGGAAAGCCCTGAAGGTGACCATGGGAGGAAGAGACTAGACAGGAGGTCTTAAGGGGGAATGAAGAGAACGATTTAGTTGGTATTTTGAGACGAGGTTAGTAATGTAGCTGGTGGCAGAGTTGTGGATGGCATTTTGAATTTAATTTGTTGGGTGAGTGGAAACCTTTGGAGGAATTGGCAGAGAGGGGTGGCAGACACTGAACGTTTGGTAAGGTGGATAAGTCTGGCAGCAGCATTCATGATGAACTGAAGGGGGATAGCCTATACAAAGGTAAGCCAATGAGGAGGGAGTTGCAGTAGTCGAGGTGAGAAAATAACCAGTGAGGGAGAGAATTGGAAGCTTTGTGCTGTCAATGGTTGGAAAAGGGCGTATTTTGGAGATTTTATATAGTTTGAGGTGGCAAGCTTAGGGCAGTGATTGGATGTGGGGCCAAGAGGATAGTTCAGAGTCCAGGATAACACCTGGTGCAATTTCAACTTGAGTTGCACAGAATCGCATTGTGTTCAACACGGAACTATTTTTTAAAAGGTTCCCTGTACTGCTTTGCTGTAATTCCAGTGTGATTTTTAACCCATACTATATACAAACCTTATCAAAGTCGCATTTAAAGCGGCTTTTCTTCACTTTTAACTACAGGTAAGCCTATAATAAGGCTTACCTGTAGGTACAATTAATATATTATTATTTATTTTGCAGCGCATGCAGCCGCTCACGCGAGCGGTGCATGCGCTCTGAAGGTTCGGCGGACCTTCAACTTCCCTTGCCGGCAGCTTGCCGGAAAATCACGTCATTGCGGCTCCAGCCAATCACAGCGCCGAACCCGGAAGAGACGCCGTGGGATTATGTCAGCACCGGCAGCGGTGTCCGGGGGTCCATGTCGGGGCTTCCTTCTAAGGCAAGTTATTGATAATGAGCTAGTATGCGATGCATACTAGCTCATTATGCCTTTGTCTTGCAGGGTTTGTTTTTTTCTGGGTTTACAGTCGCTTTAAATCTACATAATCGCAATGAAAGTCCAATTAAAATCATACTGTGGCAGTGTAAAACTAGCCTAAGTCCCCGTTCACACTAAGTCGCCTCACAGGTCGCCTCCCATAGGGAAGCTGCGGACCCATTCTAATAGGAGTGACACAAGTCGCTCCGACTTAGAAAAAGGGTCCGGAGCTTCTTTGGGGCGACCTGGAGGCGACCGCCATAGACTTCAATGTTATGAAGTCCGTGGCGGCCGCTCCGAGGCCTTGTAGCGTCTCTTGTATGTGAACGGGGCCTAAAGCTACCCTTGTACTTGTACTGTACTGTGATTTGATTGTTTTTAGATTCCAGTCATATCCTAAAATAAACTAAAAATTGTTGGCAACTTGACCACCTTTCGACTTTTTGCTTGTATTATGAGGCAAAATAGTTGCAATATTTCATATTCAGTGGTTGGTGTGAGTGGTACATTGAATAATTGTTTTTCTTTTGGTCTTTTTGATGCATGTAAAAAAACTGATCAAAAATATTATGAAACGGATTGTCGTTTTACTCATTTTGAATTTGGATCTTAACTTCAACAGAAGTGAATGCCTACAACTGATTATTCCATTCAGATGGTAGGGGGTAACATTAGTACGTGTTCTGGAATTAGCACTTGGTCAGGTTTAAGATCCTTTTTACATTTTTTTTTATGTTGGGCTTTTACAGTAAATTTAGTTTGAGCTTACCTGTACAGTTTGCGCATGTGCAGAGTTTACGCTGAACTGAAGGGTAATTTAAGTGAAATGTATACCCTACTTGTTCTTGTTTTGGTTAGTGTGATTTCTTTTTTATATGAGCACAACGATGAAGGAAAACTATCAACTATCAAAGCAGCCTTGACATTCTGAAATGTCAGAGGAAGAGCGAGCATGTTGGCTCTACTGACATCCAGAAAGAGCACCAGAAAAGGCTTTGAAGTTGGTGGAAATCGGTGGGGGCCAAGCTTTGACCTCCCATTGCTGTCAGTGTCTAAAGAATGGTGGCTTTAAGGAACTCTGACACTTCTAACAAAGGTAATTGGGGAGGGCGAACTTCCCGCAGCAAGAATCAGGCTTGTTTCACTACGTTACCACTTTGTAAATGGATTGAAAGAATTTGATTAGTAGCAAACATTGGATCTCTGCCAGTGAACATGAAAATCATTTTTCGGAGTTTTATTTCTCCTTAAGGTTTTTTTCACACAGGCTGAATGATGGGGCAGATGTAGTGTGTGGAGTTAAATGACTCGGTACACATGGGAGCAGTTGGGGCTGGTGTGACATGGCTGTTCATTTGTCATCTACAATGTTTGAGCTGCAAATTCTGATTTTGTACGTTGCTCCCCAACCAGGAGAGCAGGTGGAAGGAAGCTTTCTCACCACTCCAACCTGAGGCCCGAATACTTTTTCTGTATCTGTCCATTGCCTGAGTAAATATAGCTTTCCCCATGTTCTCAGTCTTTAAAGTTTGTGTCCTTGCTAGAATTGGTCTGTTCTTTTTGGTAGTGCTCTAGTACCTGTGTTGAATGGGCACAGGCCTCTTTTTCTAAACTCTCCTCCTAAAAAAAAATGTAAACTGTCAGAATGTCATTAATGCAAAACCAGTATGCAGATCAGGAGTTCTGACTTTACTGGCTGTGCACTTGTGTTCTCTAAATATTACCTCCAGGGATGGTCAGGCAAACAGCATGATTAGGTTGCATGGCCACTAAATAGGGTTCTGTAAGCTAATTTATTTATTCTGCTTCTTTGCCTTCTGGCTAAAATCAAGTTTAGTAGCTGTTTTTACCAGTTTTTGGGAACCGAAAGCTGCACCATCCCTAGCCAAGGAAGGGGAGTGCTAGTTAATTGTGATATAACAAGGTGGATACTGGGGGAGGGATATTTTCCTCTCTGGTTGAATCTGGTCTGGTTGGCTAGGTATGGCCCCTGATTGTAGGCAGGTTCTCCCTAAGTGCTAATACCTTTCAGGTGGATATGGCTGCTGCATTTGTCAGGTCAGGAGCTCCCTGGTGGAGGTGGCATTCCAAGGGTGCCAGATAAACACTGGGTTTGGGACCCAGCTGAGTCTCAGGGGCAAAAGGTAATGTTACCTTACTATGTTTGAACGCACTTCTTGTGTGGGCCTTCTGGCAACTCGGGGTCATTTTTTTTTACCAGCTGAAAGGCCTGTCTTGTGTAACGCATGTGGCACTTTATGCACGTATTATGGGCAGCTACACTACACGTGTGGTTTATTTTTTTCTTCAGAGAGATGATTGAGGGTGCAGGTTTTTCAGCCCTGATGTCACGGATGTGTCCCTTTGGCAGAGCCCTCACAAAGTACCTTGAGGTCCCTAAGAGGGGTCCACCTGGCTTCGGCCTAGGTAGACCAGAGTACCTTGCCCCTGTCAGGGTTTTTGTGCACGTGGTTTCGACCTGCACTGCAGAGCTACATTAAAAAAAAAAAAATATATATATATATATATATATATATATAATTCCAACCTATGCTTACATATTTTGTTTGGCAAAAGAACAATTTTATTTATGCCAACCAGTAAGAGGGTTCCTTCCATAAACTCTCAGAACCTGAATAAGTCAGAGTAGACAAAAGTAACTGCTGTAACTAGAGATCAAAACCACTCAGTTTAAAGAGAACTGGTTCTGAATCCATTGAATTGTGGAACACATGGGGGGATTTACTAAAACTGAAGCAGTCTGGATCTGGTACAGCAGTGCATGGCAGCCAACCAGCTTCTAAGGGCCCTTTGACACAGGCAGACCGATCGGGTCAGTTTTTCAAGTGGAGCCGATTGGACCCGCCAGTCTCCTCAATAGATCAACAGAGGTCAACTGATGTGTATGTTTTACACCCGCTGATCTACGGTCTGATGCTTTCTGCTAAAAACAGACGGATGGTAGCCAGTCCGTTTTTCATGTGATCACCTAAAGAGTAGAGCGGGCTGTGTCTGTGTGCACTCTGCATAAGCAAAGGGAACACAGATCAGCCAGCCGCCTGCTCAGTGGGAATCAGCGGACAGATTCCCCGCTAAGCACTGACTCCAACGGAGCCCACCCCACATGGAAGGGGACTAACTGCAGCTTGTTAAGTTAAGCTTTGACAAAAACCTGGAAGATAATTGGTTTCTTGCAGAGCTGCACCAGATTTTACATGCTCCAGTTTTACTAAATCTCCCCCACAGTCTATGAAGAACAATGTTTGGTATTTTGCTATTTTTTTGTATACCTTAAACATTTTTTTTTTTTAGATTGTTAGGGCTTAAAGAAGCACTCTAGTCTGGGGAAAAAAGTCAGCAGCTAAAAATACTGTAGCTGCTGACTTTTAATATAAGAACACTTACCTGTCCAGGGATCCCGTGATGTAGGCACCCCAGCCAATCAGTCAATCGGCTTCAGGTGCAAGGACCGGCATTATAAGTAAGGGAAACCAGCAGTAAAGTCTTCAGACCTCACAGCCAGTTTCCTAATGCGTATGCGCAAGTCGCCCTGTACTTTCTGAATGGTGATCTGTGTGGCAGCAGGGGGGAAGGAGGAGGGGGCCAGTAATGTTGTAGATCGCCGATTTTACCCAGAAGTGGAAGTGGGTACCTATTTTAAAAACCAGGTACCCCCTCCCTTCCAAAATGTGCAAAATATGGCAGAATATGGTTCTGAACAAGTGGAGCCTCCCCTATTTGGATGGAGCTCCGCTTCAATTAACCACTCGATCTCCCACTTTTAGCTATAGGATTGTTGTATCTGCAGTATTATTTCCATTACTTATGAAGAAAAAATGCTTTTTTTCCACTTTCGTTCATTGACAGACACCGCTCCTGATATTCAAAACCATTGGGTTATACTGCCCCCTACATGAGGAGGACACTAGGTAGAAAATTCTGGCTGCACCCATGGGCAGTCCCAGGGCTAAAGCCACAGAGTGCTCCTTCCTCTGGACAAACTCCAGAAATTGCAGGCTGCAATTTGCCTCCTGCTGTCCAACAAATGGTCATCCCTCCGAACTTGCATGCAGGTGCTAGGCTTAACAGTGTCTACCTTTTTGAGGCAGTTCCATTTGCACAGTTCCAAACGGGGTCCCTGCAAAGGGAAATTCTGACCAAATGGGACAATGCTATCCAGCTCGGGGGACAAAGGAGTCCCTGATATGGTGGCTTCATTCTCCGACTGAAAAATCCTTTCTCCCCTTGTATTGGACAATGGTCACCACGGATGCCAGCCTGTCTGTCTGTGGAGACATCCTTGGCAAGCATTCGGCTCAGGGTATCTGAACGCTGGAAGAGTCCAGACTCCCGATCAATGTCTTGGAACTCCGAGCGATCGTCTTCAGGGCTGTCCAGTGCCCATTCAATTTGACAATGCAAAGGCAGTGGCGTATGTCAATCACCAAGGGGGCACAAGAAGTGTCCTGGTGGTTCTGGAGGTAGCCGGCATTCTAAGGTGGGCAGAGAGCGGTTCGTTCCAGCCCTCTTTGCCGTACACCTTCCCGGGGTGGAAAATTTGGCAGGCGGATTACCTCAGTCGGCAGGCGTTGAACCACGTGGAGTGGTTACTTCATCCAGAGGGGTTTCATCAGATGTGTCTCCGGTGGGGCACCTCCGAGGTGGATCTGTTGGTGTCTTGGCTCAACAGAAAGGTGCATAGGTTTGTGGCTCGGTTAAGGGATCCTCTGGCAGATGCCACAGACTCGCTGGTGGCCCCGTGGGGTCAGTTTCATCTGATTTACGCCTTCCCTCCTCTCAAGCTTCTGCCCAGACCTCTGCGAAGGATCAAGGCAGAAGGGATTCCGGTCATCTTGGTGGCCCTGGACTGGCCTCGCCAGGCTTAATATGCTGATTTGGTGTGGCTGGTTGTCGATGTTCCTTGGCAGCTTCCTCTCAGGGAGGATCTGCTGTCCCAAGGACTGATCTTCCATCTTGCTTTACAGTCGCTGGTATTGACGGCTTGGCTGTTGAACGCCAATTGTTGAAGGATAGGGGTTTATCTGAGTCGTTGATTCCTACACTGTTGAAAGCTAGGAAATCTACCTCTAGGCGTAGTATGAGTCTCATGGGGTTCTTCCTCGCTCCTTTGCTCGAAACTTGACCTTCCTTCAACAGGGGGGTTTAACAGAAATTGGCCTTGAGTACCATCAATGGCCGGGTGTTGTCTTTGGTGGTCCTCTTCCAATGACCTTTGGCCACATCCTCCCTTTCTTCAGGGTGTCAGACATTTGGTTCCTCCAGTAATGGCTCTGTCATGGCCTTGGGATCTTAATTTGGTGCTTTCAGCTCTACTAAAACCTCCCTTTGAAAATATTTGGGAGATTCCCCTGCTTACGCTGTCCCAGAAGGTGGCCTTTTTAGCGGCTATCACCTCTGCGCGCTGGCGGCGTTATCCTGACGTTTACCTTACCTGGTAATTTACAGAGATAAGGTGGTTCTTCGCCACTGCCCTGTCTGTCGTTCCTTCCAACGATTGTCTCTGATTTTCATTTGAATGTGCCTAAACATCTGAAGGAATTTGCCTTGCATGCCTTGGTCCCGGGCAATTAGCATGTAAATGGCAGCTACGGAGTCTTTCAGAAAGTCAAGACTCTTTGTGCTCATAGATGGACCTCGAAATGGAGTGTCCGCTTCCTCTGTGACCATTTCCAGATGGATCAGACAGATGGTGGTTCAGGCCTATGCCATCCAGGGTCAGGTTCCTCTTTTCACTGTCAAGGCACACTCTACTAAGGCGCTTGGTGCCTTCTGGGCTTTTCGTCAGGTGTCTGTAACACAGGTTTGCAAGTCTGCCACCTGGTCGTCGGTGCACACTTTTACAAAGTTTTATAAAGTGGATGTGTTGGCATCTGCAAATGTTTCTTTTGGCCGCAATGTTTTGCATGCTGCAGTTTAAGAGGACCTGATCCCCTTTTGAGGTTGTTTTTTTCAAGTGGGCTCCAGTTGTTCTGTTGAGCCCCTGTTTCCTGGTTGGCTAATGTTTAGCCTTGGGAATTTTTTTGTTCCCACCTCTCATGTTTAACACTGCTTTGGAACGTCCCAATGGTTATGAATATCAGGAGCTGTGTCCGTCAATGAACTAAAGCGAAAATGGGATTTTTGACTTGCACTAAAATCCTTTTCTCCGATTTTCATTGACTGACACAGGACGCACCCATCTGTGGAGTTATTCTCCTGACGCTGCTTGTGACGAAACTGAGTGCCTATAGCAGAGAGAGGGAGTATACCCACTGGGACTGCCCATGGGTGTAGCCAGAATTCTTTTCTGCCTGTAGGAGGCTGTATAACCCAATGGTTGGGAATATCAGGAGCTGTGTCCACCATTGAACATCCAAGAAAAGGATATTACGGTAATCCCTTTTACTAAAAAAAAAAAAAAAAAAATGTCATCTCTTTGAAACTCTGAAATGAGGAAAATGCAAGTAGCGAGGAATAATCCTTCAAATAATAGAATGTTTATAAACTGATGTATTCATACATCACCTTTCATCTACTGATAAGATTTCTATGGTCTGCAATTTATCACAACATATGTATGTTTTAATCCTATGCTCTTTGAACTTTGAACCACCTTTCCTTTTTTGAATGTTGGGCAGTAAATATGAACAGGTGGCACAGTGAGGAGACATAGGAATATAGGAGGCCTTTGTCAGTTTTACTGCTTCATTTAATTGTTGTGAACTGGGCTAGGCCAGGTAGACAGTTGGGGCGCCTGGCCATGGGGCACTTCCAGGGCTATACTAAAGATAGCAGACTATCACTTCTTAATGCCTGACATACTGCTTTTTTCACTGTTAGCGATCTTTACTGCTGTGTTGAACAGTGAACACCCCCCCCCCCCCCCCCCCAATGGTCCTATTGTAGATTTTGCTCCTCCAGTATGAGTTATGTTTGCATGCTGTCACTGAAAGCTCACTACCAAAAAAGAAGCGTATAGGGTGTCTGCTGCAGCAGCCACAATCTGTGGTTAGGTCGAGCGTTAAGCTATATACCATCTCTGTGCTACGGTGATCCCAAGTCTTTCGTCCTTTTTTTTTTTTTTTTTTTTTTTTTTTTTTTATGCCTGGTGATGATTTACATCTACTTAAACTTGGAGTGGTCGGAGGAACAGAAGGTTGAGCATTCAGGTTTTAATGGGCAAGCCTATTCTGGTGGATGAGTGGATAAAAGAGAGCAAAATTATCTTTTACATACACTTTAATGTAAATATATTTGAAGTCTTTGCAATATACTATATATAGGTATGTGGTAGTAAAGGTGCAAGGGTTATGACCTATACTGGCAAGCCTATAAGAAATGTATATAAAGGGTTTGTCCATAGTTTTCTATTCTTTACTCATGAATATAGCTCCCTTTTTTTTACATCTAGCAAGAAGAAATAAGTTGTGTGACTTGTGCAGTAGACAGCTGCTCTTTGGTACAGTTGGAAAACACTATATAACTTTCCTCTATTGAGAACAGAATGCAGGCTGCTGAATGCCAACAGCTTACTGGGGGGAATGGCTTATGCATTTTTCTTGCGTGGGATATACAAAGCACTTTGGCATCTAAGACTTTGACCTTGGGCACTGGAGAACCTTGTCCTGGCACCATGCTGGGTACATTCTGATATCTGTACAATAATTCTCACACTGTTACAAATTACCCACTTCTGTTCTGTAGCTATTAAGATGGGCATGTTTGCCTGAAAGTGAGTGGCAGCTTGAAGGTTGTACCCCAAATTCTGCATGACCCCATGATCCCTTCCAGTGTAGCGATGCACTGCTAGACCAGCCTCTCTACAGACTGCATAACTCACTGAATGAATGAATTTCTGTTTTGAACATACTGTATTAGATAATTTGTCCTAGAATGCTGTAGATACTATGAGCCAATTACAGGATCATTACTGTTATAGGAACTCCATATTAAAGTTGTTGTAAACCCTTAACATACCCAGTGAAGTGACTGGCCTTAGGTGATACAGAGATGAAACCAATCCTCCTACATAATTGGTACCTGTTTATCTACGGTCGTCTTTCCTCTACATCCATTCAAAGTGCAGAAATTACACAGGATCTCTCTGCTCTGAAAAGCAGGGGGCAGGGAGCTAAAGTTACATCAGTGAGGAGAGCTGATTGGAGGAAAGAATCACACCCCCCTTTCATGCAGCACTCAGGAACAGAGCTGATCATTTGAAGGTCCCTTCCTGTCACCATTTTTCTCTTGGTGTCAGAAAAACTTGTAAGAGGAGGCTCATGCTGACAGCAGAGGAATGCGACAGCAGAACGAAATGTCACCTAATGCTCTGGATTGAGACAGGTATACACTATAGAGCAGCCTTTATTAACCTTTTCAGTACAGGGGACACCTTAAAATAAATTTCCAATCGCTGGGAACCCCTGCTAAAAATGACTATATCTACTTCTCATGATAAATTAAAGTGATGGTCAGTGAGAAGAATGCTCCTTAGATTTGTAGTCATTGGGAAGAATTACCCCCCCCCCCCCTACGGGTGGTTAGAAAGACCAATAGTGTCTGTGAGAACTTACCTGAGGCAGAAATTGCTCAAGGAACCCCTAACAACCTCTGGAGGAACTCCTGGGTTTCATGAAACTCTGCTATAGAGGGATATATTCCTTTTTCATATTTAATTTAACCGCTTGCCGACCGCCGCACAAAGTTTTACATCGGTAGTCAGCCCCTCACAGGCAAAGTGACGTAGGGCTACGTCGCTAGCCTGTGAGGGTCTAGGGAGCGAGCGCGCGCACGCCGCCGGAGGCTCGCTCCCGCTCGGTCACGGACCCCCTCCCCCGCGTGTGTGCCCGGCGGACACCGATGTAAAACGTCGTGATCGCGATCGTCCGTTACACCGGAAGAAAGGCAGGCGGCTAATGTAAACAAAACCGCCTGTCATTCTTCCCTGTGTAAGAGTGGAGATCAAACGGTTCTGCTGTGTAGGACCGTTGATCTCTGTTCTTACACTAGTAGCCACAGCCAATCACAGTTAGAAACACGCCCCTAGGGACACACTTAACCCCTCCCTCTCCAATAAAGTTAACTCCTTCACTGCCAGTGTCATTTTTACAGTAACCGTGCATATGTATAGCACTGATTACTGTAGTAAGGTCACTGGTACCCCCAAAAGTGTAAAAAATGTCAGTCAAGGGTCCCATCTGTCCGCCGCAATGTCGCAGTCCCACAAAAAAAATTGCAGATCGCCGCCATTACTCGTTAAAAAAAAAAAAAAAAACAATAAAAATTACAAAAATCTTTCCCTTAGTAAACGCAATAACTTTTGCGCAAACCAATCATAATACGCTTTTTGCGATTTTTTTATTTTTTTTTTTTTTTTTTTTTTTTTTACCAAACATATGTAGCATAAAACAAATTGGCCTAAAATGTTAAGAAAAATTATTTTTACATTTTTTTTTTGGGGGGGGGGAATTTCATATAAAAATGTGAAAAATATTGTTATTTTTGCAAAATTGACGCTCTTTTGTTGTTTATAGCGCATGATCAAAAAATCGCACAGGTGATCAAATACCACCAAAAGAAAGCTCTGTTTGTGGGTAAAAAAAAGGACGTCAAATTTGTTTAGGTACAGCGTCGCACGACCGCGCAATTGTCCGTTAAATTCACGCAGTGCCGAATCGCAAAATAGGCCCTGGTCAGGAAGGGGGTAAAATCTTCCGGGGCTTAAGTGGTTAAAGTGGTTGTAAACCTCCTACATGAAATTGAATATAGTTTCCATGGGTGCAAAGAAAATACATTTTTTTTGTCAGTTTTTAACATTGATTGCAGTTCCACCAATCCACAAATTCCAATTGCCTATGGCTCAAGACCTACAGTATATTGCCAGGTATCTGAGGCGCATATTATAATAAATTCTTACCCCCAAATCCCTCTACCGACTATTCCACCTGTACCTCTATACCACAGTCTCCAAGACTGTGCTTTTCTGTTTCATATCTGCTATGTGGGCCGTAATTCTTAGGCACTGAAGGTCCCCTATGTCAATTACTGGGCTACTAAAATATGCCACCTGATGAAAATGGGAAAATCTGATGGCCTTCCTAAACACAAGACTCGTATAGCACTGTCAATAAACGCTGCACTTCACATATATATTGTACATTCACATCAGTCCCTGCCCTCAAGGAGCTATAGAATATAGTGATTCTGCACAGAGGGAGCTGATCAGCAGGTCCCACGATGTCTGCCGGCACCCGCTGATCGTTCAATACACAGATAGAACGGCGACCTGCCTATGCAAGTAGGGAAGGCATGGATCTGGTTTTCCTGCAATGCAAGAACATAGTGAAATGCCTTCCCCCAGTAAAAGCACCTAGGCACACAGTTAACCCTGTGATCGCCCCTGATGTTTAACCCCTTCCCAGCCAGTGTCGTTAGTACAGTGACTGTGCAAATTTTTAGCGCTGATCGCTGTATTAGTGTCACTGGTCCCCAAAAAGTCTCAGTGTCCCGACTGTTTGCCACAATATCGCAGTCCCACTAGAAGTCGCTGATGGCTGCCATTACTAGTAAAATTCAAAAAAGTCCCAGAGTTTGCACAAATCAATCAATATACGCTTATTGGGATTTTTTTTTTACCAAAAATATGTAGCAGAATACATATTGGCCTAAATCGATGAAGACATTCGATTTTTTTAAATTTTTTTGGATAGGTTTTATAGCAGAAAGTAAAGAACTTGTTTTGTTTTTTTTTTCCAAAATTGTCTTCTTTTTTTTTTTTTTTTTTTTAGCGCACATAATAAAAGCCACAGTGGTGATTAACCACTTGCCGACTGCCTAACGCCGATCTACGTCGGCAGTCCGCCCCTCACAGGCAAAGTGACGTAGGGCTACGTCACTAGCTTGTGAGGGTCTAGGGAGTGAGCGCGCGCCGCCGGAGGCGCGCTCCCGCGTGGTTACGTACCCCCCCCCCCCCCCCCGCGCGTGTGACCAGCGGACCCGATGTCCGCCGGTCACTCGGCGATCGGCGGGGGAGAGAGAGAATGTCAGGCAGCTTGTGTAAACAAGCCACCTGTCGTTCTCCTCGCTGTAAAGACACTGATCACACGGATCTAGTATGTAGATCCGTTGATCAGTGTCCTTACAGCTCAAGCCACAGCCAATCACAGTAGAAAGCACGCCCCTAGGGACACACACAGCCCCTCCCTCCCAAATAAAGTTAACCCCTTCACTACCAGTGTATTTTTACAGTAACAGTGCATATATATAGCACTGATTACTGTAGAAATGTCACTGGTAACCCCAAAAGTGTCACAAATGTCAGTCAAGGGTCCGATCTGTCCGCCCCAATGTCGCAGTACCGCAAAAAAATCGCAGATCGCCGCCATTATGCGTTAAAAAAAAAAAAACAACAAAAATGACAAAAATCTTTCCCTTTGTTAGTAAACGCGATAACTTTTGCGCAAACCAATCAAAATACGCTTTTTGCGATTTTTTTTTTTTTTTTTTTTTTTTTTTTTTTTTTTACCAAACATAGGTAGCATAAAACAAATTGGCCGAAAATGTTAAATTTTGATTTTTACATTTTTTTTGGGGAAATTTCATATAAAAAAATGTGAAAAATATTGCTATTTTTGCAAAATTGACGCTCTTTTTTTGTTTATAGCGCGTGATCAAAAAATCGCACAGGTGATCAAATACCACCAAAAGAAAGCTCTGTTTGTGGGAAAAAAAGGACACCAAATTTGTTTAGGTACAGCATCGCACGACCGCGCAATTGTCCGTTAGAGTCACGCAGTGCCGAATCGCAAAATACCCCCTGGTCGGAATGGGGGTAAAATCTTCCGGGGCTTAAGTGGTTAAATGTCGCCAAAAGAGAGCTCTATTTTTGGGAAAAAAAGGACATACATTTTATTTGGGTACAGTGTGGCAGGACCGCACAATTGTCAGTTAAAGTAACGCAGTGCCCTATAGCAAAAAATGACCTGGTCCTGAAAGGGGGTGCTAAATATTCCAGAAGTCAACTGGTTAAACTAAGATGACTTGTGTCGATTGTGCTGGTCTTTTGCATGGTCTCTCATTTCTATCACTTGTAGCAATCATTTCTATCATCTATAAAAATGTATTGTTTGAAGAAAAAAAAAAAAAAAAAATAGATGGCTACCGATTGAAACAGGAAGTTTGTATTTAATATCCTGTTAGAGAATGGCTTGTGTAAAGGTTATATAAAGTTTGTTGTAATGGGTCTTAAATCTTGGCAAATTCAGTGTCTATCTGTTGAGATGTCAGGATCCAGCTGTTGGGATGTCAGGAAATAGGCATTCTCTAAGCTTCTATAATGAACTCCTGAAGGAGCCGTGTTATATCAGCATTTTAAATAAATTGCCTGATGGGGGTTTAATTTCATTACTGAAAAACAAAAAGCGTCATGGGTTTCTTGGTTGGTCCGGCTGCTGTATGAGCACATTTCAGAAATTCCATTTTTTATTTTTTCCTCTTTTCCACTTTTAAAATGGAAGTCTCCTTCCTTTAGGCATAATTAGGGTTGCCACTTTTTTCTTTAAGCTAAACCCGAAAACTTTAGTGGTGCACAGCAAATTTTTATTTTTTTTAGTATACAGTACAGGATCGTGATAGCGAACCTTGGCACCCCAGATGTTTTGGCACTACATTTCCCATGATGCTCATGCACTCTGCAGTGTAGTTGAGCATCATGGGAAATGTAGTTCCAAAACATCTGGGGTGCCAAGGTTCACCATCACTGCTATAGGATATCAGACCTGGTACACCTTTTGGGTGCTTTAACTTCTGGACCAGAAGATTTTCCACCTTAATGACCAGGCCATTATTTGCGATATGTCACTGCATTACTTTAACGGACAATTGCACAGGCGTGCGACACTGTACCCTAATAAAATTGATGTCTTTCCCCCCCCCCCCCCACAAATAGTTGTCTTTTGGTGGTATTTGATCACATGTGCGATTTTTTTATTTTTTGCGCTATAAATAAAGTGTGACAATACTGAAGAAGAAAAAAAATATTTTTTTCACTTTCTGCTATATAACATTCCCCAAAAAAATGTAATCATCAGCTTAGGCCAATTTGTTTTCTGCTACATATTTTTGGTTAAAAAAAATCACAATAAGCGTATTTTGATTGGTTTACGCAATAGTCATTGCGTCTACAAACCAGGAGAAGGAGTTATATCCTTTTTATTTAATTTCTTTACTATTAATGGCAGCTATCAGTGATTTTTAGCGGGACTGTGACATTGCGGCGGACAGATTAGACCCCGAACTGGCATTTGGACATTTTTGGGGGGGACCAGTGACATTACTACAGTTATCAGTGCTAAAAATATGCACATATGTCGTTTCCTAGCGACTAGGGGTGCACCGATCCGACTTTTTCTTGTCCCGATACCGATATCTGGCATTGTGTGTCTGCCGATACCGGTACTGATCCGGAGCTACACACATAAAGCATGCGGCTGCAGTACAGAGCAAAGCCGCTGCTTCATGTGTACGGCTCCTCCATTCACAGGCGGAGTGCATCTGATATCACTCGGCCTGTGAGCCGGACCTATACAGGAAGTAGCGGCTCCCATCCTATACTACTACTGCACCTAGTAAGGGACGGCTGAGCCGGGACTCAGCAAAACCAGATTGGCCCGTGGATCGGTTAATTTTACCCATCCCTCCCCCCCCCCCGATCCGGCTATTGTGGCAGTATCGGCGCTGATATCCGATCCTAATATCGGATCGGTGCATCCCTACTAGCGACATTCATGTGTGAATTATTATGTGTCCGGGCTTCAAGGGGACTGAAATCTGGACACCTGATTCAAAATCCGGACTGTCCAGGTGAATCGCAGACAGGTGGCAATCCTAGGCATAAGCTCCACTTTGCATGTCAGGCCTTTGGTCTGTGGTTTTGTGTCATCTTTTATAAAACTCACAAACTTTATTTGCATTCTGCTGCAGACATTCCTGTGTGTGCCTAGAGGAAATGCAGCTGTACAGAAATGTAATAGGATTTCATTTGATTGTGTTGCAATTGATTGTAAACTGCGCTGTGATATTGGGATTCTGTATGCTTGTTTTTGATACATTTATCCTTCTGGCACCACGTGCTATCATCGCAGCTCTATGAAAACATTCATCTTTTTTTTTCTTTTATAATTAGTGTTTATGTCAGGAGCTGTAATTGGGTTCCTAAAGACATTTTTCAATGAACGGGTTTCATTCATTTAACTCTACTAATCCATCTGTTCTGTATTATTTGGCTGAAAGTCATCTTAGTTTAGTGAGTCAGTCGTGGTGGTTATACACGGAGAGGGCTGGGTTTATAATTAGGCATGCTAGGTCTGTGCCTACGGGTGCCAGTAGCAAAGGCATATCTAGGTATCTACCCTTTCCCTGCCCCCCTACCAAGCTCTCTGTAAAAACCTGTTTATGATGGCTGTATATTTTAGCGCAAAATTAGCATTTTAGGTGTAGTAAGCAGGCCTATTAAAACGAAAGTAAACAAACCACGCACAGGAACGAATCATGCGCTTTGTTGTATTGTTTTTTTTTTTTAAAGTGACCAGATTTTTAAAATGAAATCCAGGGACATTATTATTTATTATTTATTTTTTTTTTTATTGGCAAATGGCAAAGAACAGCATAATACACAGAGTGCTGGGCACAGGACTACATATTGCTCAGAGTGCTGGGCACAGGACTACATCATGCACAGAGTGCTGGGCACAGGACTGCATAATGCAGAGTGCTGGGCACAGGACTGCATAATGCACAGAGTGCTGGGCACAGGACTGCATAATGCACAGAGTGCTGGGCACAGGACTACATAATGCAGAGTGCTGGGCACAGGACTACATAATGCACAGAGTGCTGGGCACAGGTCTGCATAATACACAGAGCGCTGGGCACAGGACTACATAATACACAGAGCGCTGGGCACAGGACTCCATATTCAGAGTGCTGGGCACAGGTCTGCATAATACACAGAGTGCTGGGCACAGGACTACATAATACACAGAGTGCTGGGCACAGGTCTGCATAATAGACAGAGCGCTGGGCACAGGTCTACATAATAGACAGAGCGCTGGGCGAAGGACTACATAATACATGGAGCGCTGGGCACAGGACTACATAATACACGAAGCGTTGGGCACAGGGCTACATAATATACAGGAGGGTTTTAGGCATAGAGTACAGGGTTCAGAGATTTGATATGCACAGTGGACACTTTCCCCCCACATCCATAGCTCACCTCTGCACCCTTCTCTCACAGATTATCTTTGCAGCCACCTCTCAGCCCTTCTCCCATAACAGTTAAACTCTCCATCTCTCAATGCAGCTGCATCAGCTCTGACCCCTGCTCCCCCACTGCCCTCACCTGTGTACAAACGGACCCCCCCCCCCCAATCTGCCCACCTCCCAGTCTCAGCCTTCCACACAGTCAAGTTTTGGCTCTGCCTCTCCTACACTAAACAGCAGCAGGAGCGGCAGTGAGAGCATCCAGCAGGGGGCGTCTGCATCTGAGCCACCAGGCTGTTTCTCAGCCAGCATGGCCCTGTCTACATTAATCCGGCCCTGAATCCAGGGACAGACTTGGACCTGGAGATGTGTCTGGAAACTGGGCACATATGGTCAACCTGCACTAAGACCTTTTTCACACTGAGGCACTTTTTAAGCTCTTTGGCGCTAAAATAAGCATCTGAAAAATTCTAAAAAACCTATTCCCATTAAAATCAATAAATGCTTTCACACTGGGTCGGTGCTGTGGCCTGGGAGGTGAAAAAAAATCCCCAAGCAGCATTTTTGGAGTGCTAAAAAAAAAGGACCTAAAAAATGCCCTTCTCCATTGAAATTATGTGTACAATTAATTGTTGGGTGTTTACTTCCACTTTAAGTACTGACGTTGGATGAGAAGGCCTGGCTTGCAAATGCCATTAAAGCGTAACTCCACTTTTGTTACGAAAAAAAAAAAACATTTTGCTCTGGGTGATCTCTGTACATTATAAGGATTTTACCAAAATTGGTTGCAGATTCCTACCTTTTGTTATTCTGAAGAGATCATTGTTTGTTCCTCTGTGCTGAGTGGGTCTAATGGGAGTGGTTTCATAATGATCTATCAGCTGTGGCAGCTGCAGGGCTCTAATGAGGAAATCTGCTGGGCCTCCATCCCTTTAGATGTGTTCCTATTGGGAGTATCTCACCAAAAATGACATTTTTGTTGCAGGGGATGCCAGAAATCTGACTTGTACCTTTAGCAGACTTCTGGGAAAATCAGTGAGCCAATCACACAAGCAGAAAATTGTTTCTGGGGTGTGGTCAGTATACATTCTGTGTACAGAACACCTCCAGGTTTCCATATTGCATTGCATTTTAAGAAAATAACAGCTGCAGATTAAGGCTTCATGCACACTGGACGTTCGAAAAACGGCAGTAGCATTGTAGTGAGTTTTTCAGTTTTTTGCATTGGCGTTTTTCTGCTTTTTTTAGCGTTTTGTTTTTTTTTTTTTGCTAAAAACCACCTGTTTGCTATTTTAGTATCTCCCACTTTCCCACAATGCATCTCTACATAGCCTTTAATTGTTTAGTCGCCATTTCCAGAGCAGAGTGCACTAGAGGCGAGAGGAGCACTGCGTTGTTCAGGAGCGATTAGGTGTGGAGAAAAAAAGGGTCCTACAACATTTTGGTGAAAATGTGATGCAATTTGGGCCATACAAAATATATGGCTTCAATCGCATCGCACAGACCTCACATGTGAACGAGCAGGGTCCTCTGATTCCTACTGTATTATAGTGTATTGTATTTGTACTGTCTACCCTCAAGTTGTAAAGCGCTGCGTAAACTGTATGTGCTATATAAATCCTAAATAATAATGTGATGCGCACAGGAATGCGGTGCGTTTTTGGTGCAAATCACATGCAGTGTCCAGCATGCACCAGTGTGAACCCAGGCTATGTTCCATGAACGACACCTCTAAATAGAACCCAGGCTTTAAAAAAAAGCAATGGAATCAAAAACGTCAAACGCCAGTTAGCAGTGTTTTTTTGGCGTTTATTGACGTTGGAGCGTTTTTACAGCTGAAAAACGCCACTCAAAACCCACTAGTTTTCAGGGGGGGGGGGGGGGGGGGTTACAGCCAGAAAACTCCCCTGCCAAAAACTGCTAGGATAACATGCTGGGGTATTTATTGGCTGTAGAAAAAAACGTCTGACTCAAAAACAGCCGCTGTAAAAAGGTCCAGTAGGCATGAGGCCTAAAAAGGAAAGGTCATTTTTAAAAACCATTCAATCACAATATGATTTGTGTTGCAATTGTATACGCTATATTATTTTTTTCTTTATTTGCTATTTGTTTTCCCATGAAAGTGGAGTTACCCATTGAGTTCAGCTGTTCAGTAGGATTGAGGTCAGGCTCTGGACGGGCCACTTGCGTCCTACCACAATTAACTCGTCAGACTATGTCTAGAGCTGGTTTTGGGTACAGGGGTACGGTCATGCTGGGTCAGAAAAGGGTTCTTATCAAAACTGTTACCACAAGGATGGAAGAGACTAAAATATTAGGTCGAGGTTGCATAGTGATTTGCTTGATTTTTTTTTTGATTTTTTTTTTGCTGATTTTGGAAGGGGATGTCCTACAAATTCATATACTTATGATGGCCAGGTGTCCACAAACGTTTGGACTTTTATGTGCCTAAGGCCCCTTTCACACAGGCGGACCGTTCAGATCCGCCAGTTAGTTTTTTTTTTGGGCGGATCTGAACGGTCCCCCCATGCATTCCTATGGGGCATCGGATGTCAGCGGAGACATGTCCGCTGACATTCGATTCGATCCGTCAAATCTGGACGGATGGAAACCCTATTTTCCATCCGTCCAGCGGATCGGATGGGATCGGATGAGAATGGACCGACGGTCCGTTCCCATCTGATATCCCCCATAGAGATATCCCCCATAGAGGAGCATGGGGAACTGACACCTGTGTCTCCGCACACAGCGCGGAGACACAGCTGTCCTCCTGCTGCTCAGCGGGGGATCGGCGGCTCGATCCCCCGCTGAGAAAAACGGAATCCGTCCGACGGATGGATAGTGTGAAAGGGGCCTAAACCTGCACCATTAAGAGATGGCAGCTTGTTCATTCATTGTGATTAATAGCGGCTACGTGGGAGGCCGCTTATGTTTTTGATCCAATTTCACTTTTTCATGCATCTTGAAAACACATTACAGTCTTCCCCAGCAGTCCAGAGCTATGAGAATCCCTATAGACCCCCCTCCATAGACACCCACCTCTACTCATTACTTCAGGTACTTAGCATTTTTTTTTTTTTTTTTTTTATTGATAAGAATAATCAAGGCATAATTATATGGGTAGAGAGAGAGAGTCTTAATCTTTTTTTTCTTTTTTTTTCTCTCTTTTTAAATCCATGTTTTCCTAATTAAGCTGTGCTCACAAGGGACGTGGTATGTATATTTACCTCCTCATCCCCTAGTGGCTGCTTCTATAGAGTGAATCCGATGTTCTGAATCCTTTATTTAGACCATGCTGGTTAAAAATGCAAAGAACACAACTGATGATAAAAAAGAAACCTCAATTTAATGCCTTTCTTGTAAAATTAACAAATATAGTAAAAATTATAACAGTTAATTACAAACTCTGTGCTAGAACCCTATGCCTATTTTTTTCCCAGCTGTGTGTGCAAAAATAAGCTAAAAATGTAGAAGTGGCCAGTCCATAGTTTTGACATGTTAACCACTTAAGCCCCGGAAGATTTTACCCCCTTCCTGACCAGGGCCTATTTTGCGATTCGGCACTGCGTGACTTTAACGGACAATTGCGCGGTCGTGCGACGCTGTACCTAAACGAATTTGGCGCCCCTTTTCCCCCCACAAACAGAGCTTTCTTTTGGTGGTATTTGATCACCTATGCGATTTTTTGATCATGCGCTATAAACAAAAGAGCGTCAATTTTGCAAAAATGAAATTCCCAGACATTGGGGCGGACAGATCGGACCCTTGACTGACATTTTTGACACTTTTGGGGTTACCAGTGACATTACTACAGTAATCAGTGCTATACATATGCACTGTTACTGTAAAAATGACACTGGCAGTGAAGGAGTTAACTGTATTTGAGAGGGAGGGGTTAAGTGTGTCCCTAGGGGCGTGCTTCTAACTGTGATTGGCTGTGGCTTGATGTCTAAGAACCATTATCAACGGTCCTACATAGTAGAACCGTTTGATCATCATTCTTACACAGGGAGAACTGACAGGCGGCTTTGTTTAAACTAGCCGCCTGCCTTTCTCCCGCTGTCACGGACGATCGCGAGACATCGGGTCCGCTGGGCACATGCGCGGGGGGGGGTCCGTGACCGAGCGGGGGCGCACGCTCGCTCCCAAAACCCTTACAGGCTAGCGACGTAGCCCTACGCTACTCTGCCTGTGAGGGGCTGACTGCCGACGTAAATAGTCATGCGGCAGTCAGCGAGTGGTTAAAGTGGAACGCCAACAAAAACTTATTTTTTTATTTTAATAATGTCGGGTTTGAACCTCTCACTAGAGTTTGATTTATTCTCCTTTCCAGCCTATCCCATAAATCTCCCCATGTCTACTTTTAAATGTGGTCACTGAAGCAGGTATAGTTCCTCTTGCCTTGGGTGACAACTGGGATCTCCCCTTGGTGACAACTGGGATCTCCCCTTGTTGTTTCCCTAACAGGAAGTGAGGTGAATCTCAACCCAACATGAAATTGGTAAAAAAAAAACCCATAGAGTGCTATTAGAGGCAATTGAAATTATCTTTGTTCTGGGCTATATTTAACAGCCCCTATACCTCCTCCATTTTTTATATTTGATACCAGATTTGCAAGGGTTTGTGTTGGTGGGAAAATGGAACACGCTTTTGAGTAAGATTTAATTCTTCAGATATCCTTTAGAATTCACTGATATAGTTGACCACCTCCTAACCTGGAGTTGACCTTCTAAGCTCCATCAACCTTCAAATTGCTTTTTTATTACAGTTGCTTTGTATGTGGGTAGAGGCAGTATTGACATTAACAAAAGCCTGGAGACCAGTTGCAGTCAACTTTCTTGATATGGAGGCCTTAAGTGCGGCCCCCAACATTGCCAAAGGGCGACACATAAAATTCAGTGCGTATTCATTGTCAGAGACAAAGACACACAACAGAATATAGTCAGACGTGATACAAGAGATGATCAGAGACTGTAAACTTCATACAAGAGATGGTCATGTTGACCCATGATACAAGAGATGGTCATGTTGACCCATGATCCAAGAGATGGTCAAAGACTGCAGGCATGACTGTGAACATGCTAAGGGAGTTGCTGGAGACTGAGGACATGCTTCAGGAGACATTCATAGACTGGAGACCTATTACATGTGGCTGCTAGAAATCACTATTATAACAGGGCAATTGGGAGTCACAGATGGTCTGCAGGGGCCCCAAGGGCTGCAGGTTGGGTCCGAGGGCTGTAGAAACAGCATGCATCACCCTTTTTTTTTTTTGCTTAAAGTGTAACTAAAGGCAAAACCTCTCTTTAGGTTTTGGATAGAGTGGAGAGGGATTAGAACACCATTCCGAGAGGGGGAATCTTCCTAAGGAGGATATAGGCCGCAATAAAACCCTATTTGTCCTGTGTACTGTTCTCATCAAAAGTGAATGTAAATGAAAAATGCTATTTTTGGGTTGTCCACAGACCTCTAGTAATAGAGGAGAAATCGTCCACTAGTTCTGGTGACCTGGGGGGGTCCCAATGGATTCCCTTTGCAGGGATTTCCTCTCACTTCCTGTTTTGGCTATGGGACATGAAGTGAAAGTATAACTAAAGGTAAAAATATTCTTTTAGTTTCGGATGAAGTGGAGAGAGATTAGAACACCTGTCAGTTTTTAGTGCATTTTGTGCCCCCCCCCATTAAGGAGATTCATCCTCCTCTATTTTGTCCTGTTTACCATTATCATTGAAAAGTGAAAGTAAAAAAATCCCAAATTTTGGGTTGTCCCCAGAAAAGTAATAGAGGGGAAATCTTCCAATGGGGACACTAGTTCTGGTGACCTGGGGGTCACCTAGGAATTCCCTTAATTTGCAGGGATTTCACTTCCTGTTTGCCTATGGAACAGGAAGTGAAGGGAAATCTCAGCAATGGGACACGGCAAAAAAAAAAAAAAATGTGACAGGGGTTATAACAGGGGTCTGTCCAAAACTAAAAAAACATTTGCCTTTAGTTCTACTAAAAAAATGTTTTTCTAAAAATTAAAAACTCCCTCCCTTATTCTATGCAAAAAGGAAAGGATTGTTTTAGAAATGTATTCTCAAATCCTCACCAAATCTGGTTTTTGAGTTGGTGTGTTTTGTGGGGTTCGACTCCTACTGTAAGTATTGACCACTTCAATACAGGGCCCTTTCACCCCCTTCCTGCCCAGGCCAATTTTCAGCTTTCAGCGCTGTCGCAATTTGATAATTGCGTGGTCATGCTACACTGTACCCATATGAAATTTTTATCATTTTTTTTACACAAATAGAGCTTTCTTTTGGTGGTATTTTATTACCGCTGGGTTTTTTATTTCTTACACAAAAAAAGACA
Source organism: Pelophylax lessonae (assembly GCF_965119305.1). NCBI lineage: Eukaryota > Metazoa > Chordata > Amphibia > Anura > Ranidae > Pelophylax > Pelophylax lessonae. Next base: position 817,210,526 of record NC_138768.1, read on the forward strand.
AAACATTTTGAAAAAAAAAAAAGGTTTTTCTTATTTTCTGTGAGTAAATTTATTTTTTCTCCTTCGCTGATGAGGCGGCACTGATGGGCACGGATGAGGTGGCACTGATGAGGAGGTACGAATATGCCGCACTGATAGGTACACGGATGAGCAGGCACTGATGGGCATTGACTGGCAGCACTATGAGCACTGATGGGCATTGGTTGGGGGGACTTATAGGCACTGTGTTTTTACTTTACAGTAATCAGGGCACTGATGATCAGTGCCCTGATTACCTGTCCTAGACTCCCCTTTGAGGAGGAGCCACTGATCGCCTCTCCTCACCACACACTCTGACAGTGTGAGGTGAGTAGAGCCGATAAACGGCACTTCCTCATTTTCATGTGATTGGCTGTGATTAAACACAGCGATCACATGGGTAAAGAGCCAAGTCATTGGCTCTTTACAAAGATCAGGGGCGGGCCATGTGCTAGCAACATAGCGCGGCCACGATCGCCGCACTGTGGGCCAGTGAGAGAGTCCGTTATGGTGCGCCGTAATATGACGTCGTCCCAGAACGAGAGCCGCACCACTCTGCCGTCATTTGACGGTGGGCGTGCGGAAAGTGGTTAAGGTGGTAAATTTGGTTAGGGCTGCTACTCCTACCGAATGCTTTATAGCTATTGCATTTCAACCAGAATAAAGACATTCTGATGTTCCCAAAATTGTTACAAAATGTAATGTAGAAAAATATTTTCTTTAAAAAATATATATTAGTAACTTTAGGTTTATTCAGCTAAATATAACCCAGGTGAACCAGAAGAAAAGGTGTGCAAAGCCATATTTTTTTTTTTTTTTTTTACTTTTTTTGTACTATTTGCGTAGATGCATATATCTGGAATCAAGTTGAAAAAAACAAATCTTTAAAAAAAAAAAATCATGAAGTTGTTGTTGAACTTACATTTTAGAATACAAAAAGTATCTGCTCCAGTTTAATGGGTTTTGAGTGATTCTAGATTGATTTGTTAGCCTCCTAGATAGTGTATTGAATTACATTATTTAGAATACTAACTTGGCAGCAAGTGTCCCTGAAAATGGATGTAAAATGTTCACAATTATGAATGATATGGCAAAGCAGTTGACAGCAGTATTATGAAACCGCCAGAGGGTGGGGGGGAATACAGCGACTCAATTATGTCTTCCTGAACTGGGGTTGCTCTGTGGAAATATAGTGATAACAGATTAGTTTCCTCCAGATACCATCTGCAAAAACTTCCTCTTCAGTACTTGACCAGTGAAGAAAAGTTATAGCAAAAAAAAAAACGCCCCTCTGTTTGGTTTACAGCTTTAATATTTATTTTTGAAACAAAGAACAAATGCTGCCCATGTGGCTTGACTCTAAAGTATAAAGGGTGAACCTGTCCTTTTATAATGGGCTGGATAAAACATTGTTTAAAGTGAACCTGTCAGGTTGTAAGTGTTCAAACTAGTTCCCTCAAAGTGTGAGTACCTTTGGTAATCTTGAAATAATTTTCTACTATACCTGCACAAAAATAGAAGCTTTGAAATCTGACCTAAGCCATGTCTCTGCAATACAGCAACCAAATGGCTCTTTTAGTATTAATTGCTTTAGAGCTGCCATTCTAACCTAGGGTTCCTTGAGCTGTGGCTGATTGACCTCCCATTTGGTAGTGGCTGCATAGTTCAAGGGCCAATGCCACATGGCAGGGCCAGCAGCAAAACATGAATTCTCTTTTTAGCCATCTGTAGGGGAAAGCATTCTGCCCACCACTGTAAGGGTTGCTTCTTCCCATTGATCCCCAGTGTAGGGGTTGCTTCCTCCCATTGATCCCCAGTGTAAGGGTTGCTTCTTCCCATTGATCCCCAGTGTAAGGGTTGCTTCCTCCCATTGATTCCCAGTGTAAGGGTTGCTTCCTCCCATTGATCCCCAGTGTAAGGGTTGCTTCTTCCCATTGATCCCCAGTGTAAGGGTTGCTTCTTCCCATTGATCCCCAGTTTAAGGGCTGCTCCCATTGATCCCCAGTGTAAGGGTTGCTTCCTCCTATTGATCCCCAGTGTAGGGGTTGCTTCTTCCCATTGATCCCCAGTGTAGGGGTTGCTTCTTCCCATTGATCCCCAGTGTAGGGGCTGCTTCCTCCCATTGATCCCCAGTGTAAGGGTTGCTTCCTCCCATTGATCCCCAGTGTAGGGGTTGCTTCTTCCCATTGATCCCCAGTGTAGGGGTTGCTTCTTCCCATTGATCCCCAGTGTAGGGGTTGCTTCTTCCCATTGATCCCCAGTGTAGGGGTTGCTTCTTCCCATTGATCCCCAATGTAAGGTTTGCTTCTTCCCATTGATCCCCAGTGTAAGGGTTGTTTCTTCCCATTGATCCCCAGTGTAAGGGTTGCTTCTTCGAACAAACCTCCTGGTTTAAGCAGGGGTTCTCGGAGAGACCTGAAAATTTTTCTTGGAGCTTCCTCTAAGAAAAAAAAAAAAAAAAAGGCTGTCTTGAGGCTTGGAAACTTTTTAACCACTTAAGCCCCGGAAGATTTTACCCCCTTCCTGACCAGGGTTTTTTTTGCGATTTTTTTTTTTTTTTACTGCGTGACTTTAACGGACAATTGCGCGATCGTGCGACGCTGTACCTAAACAAATTTTACGTCCTTTTTTTCCCACAAACAGAGCTTTCTTTTGGTGGTATTTGATCACCTGTGCGATTTTTTGATCATGCGCTATAAACAAAAAAAGAGCGTAATTTTTGCAAAAATAACAATATTTTTCACTTTTTTTTATATGAAATTCCCCCCAAAAAATGTAAAAATCTTTTTTAACATTTTTGGCCAAATTGTTTTATGCTACATATGTTTGGTAAAAAAAATCGCAAAAAGCGTATTTTTGATTGGTTTGCGCAAAAGTTATTGCGTTTACTAACAAAGGGAAAGATTTTTGTCATTTTTGGTGTTTTTTTTTTTAACGAGTAATGGCGGCGATCTGCGATTTTTTTTTTTTTTTGCGGTACTGCGACATTGCGGCGGACAGATCGGACCCTTGACTGACATTTTTGACACTTTTGGGGGTACCAGTGACATTACTGCAGTAATTAGTGCTATATATATATATATGCACTGTTACTGCAAAAATGACACTGGCAGGGAAGGGGTTAACTGTATTGGACAGGGAGGGGTTAAGTGTGTCCTAGGGGCGTGATTCTAACTGTAGTGGGACAATGCCATTGGTGTAAAAACAAAGATCAACGGTTCTACATAGAGCCGTCTGATCTTCATTTTTACACAGGGGAGAATGACAGGCGGCTTGTTTACATAAGCCGCTCTGCCTTTCTCCCGCTGTGCCGACGATCGGCGAGTGACCGGCGGACATCGGGTCCGCCGGTCACACGCCCGCACTCCTCCCTGAACGAGCCGAGGCGGGCGGGCGCGCGCCCGCCCGCTATTGGCTCTAATAGCAGTGACAGGCGAGTGACGTAGATCTACGTCACTCTGCCTGGCCGGGGCTGACTGCCGCAGTAAATATACTGTGCGCAGTCGGCAACCCGTTAAAGCAGGCCTTTACACTCCTATAACTCGCATGTTCCTGGAGTGGCTTGTAGCAAGTGGGTGCTGTAGTGACTACCTGATTGGCGCTGATAAGTCAAGTATGCTAGTTCTACTTTATAGAATAAATGATTATTACATGTGAAATGGTTGAAAAAGGGGAAAAATACAGTATTTTGATAAATAAGGTAATTTTTTAAAGATTTTATACATATGCAGGGGCATTAGTTACATGATTAGCTGTGTGGTAGGGGTATTAATTTTGAATAGCACCCAAACACACCAAGGCAATGCACCTGTTTTACAATACAAAAAAAAGGTCGCAACCGATTTTCGTCATGTCGCGGGTGTGTTGGAAGCTTTTTACTTTTAATGGGCTGCCCTAAAACAATGCATTTTGTCATGACATGCATCATGGTGCATTGCAAAAATGTAAATTGGTCCTTATGGTGACTGTTTGTTTTTTTTTCTGTAGACTTGTGTTGCTCTGTGCCACTTGACTGCATGGCAGTAGAAGCTACCATACTGAAAATCCCTGCATGCATGGAAGAGTCTTTCAAATTCAATTTCTGTTGCAGGGACTGCCAATAATTTGAAATCACAACTGGCTGCTATTTTCAAAAAAATGATATCTACACAGCGGGTAAAATAACCACAATGTTTGTAGGTAAATATATTTGGTGCTTTTGACATGAAATGTTCACCACCTGATGGTAACAACCCATGAAGAAAGTGAAACAAATAAGTTCAAAAATTAGGTTATGTGTAAAAGAATTGAATGACAAAGGTAAAAAGTATTAAAAACCTGAAGAAAGGAAGGTGCATAAAGGCATTGAAAGCCAAGACACCAGCTGATATCTATCAGTAATTGGAAAGCAATCCTGTCCCTTGCAAATTATTATCAGCTGGTTCAGTCTCAACTGATGGCCTATAAAAAGGTGTCTCATTACCAAGGTGTCACACAAGAAACTCAAGACCTTCACAACCTTATTGTAGCAAAACATGCTGATGGCATTGGTTACAGAATGTTTTCTAAACTTCTGAATGTTCCAATGAGAACTATTGGAGCCATAATCTAGAAGTGGAAAGTACATCATTTTACCATAAATTGGCCACGACCATAAATTGGCCATGAAACTTCATTTCATTGAAGGACGAATGTACCAAGACATTCTTGATCAAAATCCGCTGCCATCTACCAGGATGAGGAAGATGAAATGAGGGTGGACATTTCAGAAAGACAATGATCCCAAACACAAAGCCAGGGAAACTCTCAATTGCTTTCAAAGAAAGAAAAAAGCTGCTAGAATGGCCCAGCCAATCACCTGACTAGAATCCAACAGAAATGTAAAGAACTAAAGATCAAAGTTCATAGAAGAGGCCCACAGAACCTTAAAGATGTTTGTGTGGAAGAATGGGCCAAAATAACCACCTGAGCAATGCATGCGACTAGTTCCTTCATACAGGAGGTGTCTTGAAGCCGTCATAACCAACGAAGGATTTTGTAAGAAGTATTAAATAAATTTCAGTTAGTGTTCAATACTGTTTCCCTGTGTCATTCCATTTTATTACACAACTTCATTCCAGAACGTATTTGTTTTGGTTTCTTTGTATGTATGGAGTGCATGGGTCATTACCGACGTGGTGAAAATTTCATGTCAATAGCATCTTTAGAAATAGATTTACCTATAAAAATGGTGACTTTTTCAATACTTATTTTACCTGCTGTGTGTGTGTGTATATGTGGAAGTGTGTGTGTGTATATATGTGTGTATATATATATATATATAATATAATTTTTTTAAATATTTTTTTATATAATTTTTTTAAATATTTTTTATATAATTTCAATATTTTTTTATATAATTTTTTATATAATGTGTATATATATATTTTTATATAATGTATATATTTTTTTATATATATTTATATTTTATTTTTTTATAGTAAAATGATTTAGGCAGTTTTTAATGGCATTAAAATACAGTGTGGCTTGTCTAGTGATTGTACATCTTTTTTTTTTTTTTTTTTACAAAGGTGGGGTTTTTCCTGTTAAGCCTTGTCCCTTTCAGCAAGGCCGGTATCTTCGTAGTGGTTTTTTTGCGAACGCATGCCTTTTGTGGGCCCAGAAATCAGGCGCGTCTTGCCAGTGGGGAGGTCTGATTTCAGCAGGGCCATCTGAACACAATTCCCATGTGGACGGAGCACAATTTCTCTCTTATGTGGCTTCTCTTCCCTCCTCTCTCATTGTGATTACATGAAACATGAGAAGTTCAGCCAAGCCTATGCCTGTTGTGTTTGGATACGCTCCTGTTGTTTCTGGCCTAATCTCAGTCGACCAGTCTTTATTTTTCCATTTATTTTCTACCAGTTTTCCTGTTTTCCTTGCCTTCCCAATGAACTTGGCAATTTAAAATTGCAAATCTGTTTTTCTCTTTTAACCCCCTGAGATGAGGAATGAGGATTATCCTGTGTTCCGTCACTGATTACTTTCTTAAAACAAAATGTTCCTGCTTCCCATTAAAGGGGCTTCCCCCGTTTAAAAATCTATTTGCATGAATAAATAGCGATTGATGAGACTTATCTATGCAGCATATAGAATATTCCTGTATATAAGAATCGGGTCTCATGCACAGTAGAAAGCTGTAGCTGTAGGAGGAGTTTTTCAGCTTTTAAGCCGTAGCGTTTTTTCAGCTGTAGCTTTTTTAGCAAAACTTTATCAAAGTTTTTGAGCCATAAGCTTTTGTAGGAATAAATGCCAAATAGCCAAGTTTTTTGGCGTTTTTCAGCGTTTTTAGGCTATTATCAGAGTTAGAGTGTTTTTACAGCTGAAAAACGCCTCTTAAAACCCACTAGTTCTGTTTTTTTTTACAGCCCCTGCCAAAAACTGCTGATAACAGCCCATGTGTGCATGGCCGCATAGGATAACATGCTGGGGAGTTTACTGGCTGTAGAAAAAACCTCTGACGCCAAAAATAGCCGCTGTGAAAACGTCCCGTGTGCATGAGGCCTTACAGCTGAAATCCCAGCAGATATAGGATGCAAATTAATGTAAAATAATGAGTAAATTAAGATATTTTGGGATGATGGTACGTTCACATATGGTAGTATGCATGGATACCATACATCCATTATCCTGCTAAAAATATGCAGCTGTGTTTTCATTAATACATTTTTTTTTCTCGGCAACCGCTAGCCTTACCTGAATTTGCCTTAAATATTATGTCCTGATATTCTTCTGCCACTTCCGGTCTATATGCACACCCTCCATGGTCAGCTGTACAGAGTTGCACTGGTCTGACTCCCGGACAGTGACAACAGTGGAACATGACATGCAATTTATTCAAATGGCCCCTTGTAGCCTCTAGGGGGTGCATGTGTCAGGGTGACAACCGAGAAACACATTTGGTAGATCATTGACCCATAACAGCCATTGTAGGCCTGGGTGATGACATAGAAGCAGACTTGGGAGATGACCACAGAGCGTTATCACTGTATAGCAGGAACTGCCTGAACAAGGACAGGCAGGATCGTCTGGTCTAATTTTTTAATACAGATTTTAAAAGGTTGGAAAATACAGGAAAGCCCAACACCAGGAGTTACAAAGGACAACTACTCTTGCAGTGGGTCCCCTTGCACTGCAAGAGTTAGATGCTTTTATCTAGTGGATGAAGACTGACCTTCTCATTCCAGTAGTAGTGACATGACCCGAAATGAACATTTCGGTTGCGAAACCGAAAATTCAGGGTTTACATAACCGAAACCAAAATTGGCGGTTTTTAAAAAATATATATATTTTTAGTACCATCGTTCATTCTGGGTTCATCCCTCCTCATCATCACTCTGTTACCAAATGAAGTACTAAGTGTGGTTATATCAGCAATGTGTACCTTCTCCATCTCATGAACGCAGAATGAACGATGGTACTAAAAATATATATATTTTTTAAAAACCGTCAATTTTGGTTTCGGTTATGTAAACCCTGAATTTTCAGTTTCTCAACCGAAATGTTCATTTATTTTATATATATATATATAATTTTTTCTCACAAAAGTGAGAACACCCCTTTTACAATTTTGTAATTATTTTATTATATCTTTTCATGTGACAACACTGAAGAAATGACACTTTGCTGCAATGTAAAGTAGTGAGTGTACAGCTTGTATAACAGTGTAAATTTGCTGTCCCTTCAAACTAACAACACACAGCCATTCATGTCTAAACTGCTGGCAACAAAAGTGAGTACACCCCTAAGTGAAAATGTCCACATTGAGCCCAAAGTGTCTATTTTGTGTGGCCACCATTATTTTCCAGCACTGCCTTAACCCTCTTGGGCATGGAGTTCACCAGAGCTTCACAGGTTGCCACGAAGTCCTTTTCTACTCCTCCATGACGGAGCTGGTGGATGTTAGAGACCTTGCGCTGCTCCTCCTTCTGTTTGAAGATGTCCCACAGATGCTCAATAAGGTTTAGGTCTGAAGGCATGCTTGGCCATTCCATCACCTTTACCCTCCGCTTCTTTAGCAAAGCAGTCTTGGAGATGTGTTTGGGGTCATTCTCATGTTGGAATACTGCCCTTCGGCCCAGTTTTAGAAGGGAGGGGATCATGCTCTGCTTCATTATGTCACAGTACATGTTGGTATTCATGGTTCCTTCAATGAACTGTAGCTCCCCAGTGCCGGAAGCACTCATGCAGCCCCAGACCATGACACTCCCTCCACCATGCTTGACTGTAGGCAAGACACGCTTGTCTTTGTACTCCTCACCTGGAGTACAAAGACACACCACACACGCTTGACACCATCTGAACCAAATAAGTTTATCTTGGTCTCGTCAGACCACAGGACATAGCTCCAGTAATCCATGTCCTTAGTCTGCTTGTCTTCAGCAAACTGTTTGTGGAATTTCTTGTGCATCATCTTTAGAAGAGGCTTCCTTCTGGGACGACAGCCATGCAGACCAATTTGATGCAGTGTGCGGCGTATGGTCTGAGCACTGACAGGCTGATCCCCCACCCCTTCAACCTCTGCAGCAATGCTGGCAGCACTTATAGGTCTATTTCCAAAAGACAACCCCTGGATATGACGCTGAGCTTATGCAGCCAACTAATTTGGTCGACCATGGCAAGGCCTGTTCGAGTGGAACCTGTCCAGTTAAAACGTTGGTCTTTGCCACCGTGCTGCAGCTCAGTTTCAGGGTCTTGGCAATCTTTTTATAGCCTAGGCCATCTTTATGTAGAGCAACAATTCTTTTTTTTCAGATCTTCAGAGAGTTCTTTGCCATGAGGTGCCATGTTGAACTTCCAGTGACCAGTATGAGAGAGTGAGAGCGATAACACCAAATTTAACACACCTGCTCCCCATTCACACCTGAGACCTTGTAACACTAACGAGTCACATGACACCGGGAGGGAAAATGGCTAATTGGGCCAAATTTGGACATTTTCACTTAGGGGTGTACTAACTTTTGTTGCCAGCGGTTTAGACATTAATAGCTGTGTGCTGAGTTATTTTGAGGCGACAGCAAATGTACACTGTTATACAAGCTGTACACTCACTACTTTACATTGTAGCAAAGTGTCATTTCTTCAGTGTTGTCACATGAAAAGATAATAAAATATTTACAAAAATGTGAGGGGTGTACTCACTTTTGCGATGTACTGTGTGTATGTATGTATGTATGTATGTGTGTGTGTGTGTGTGTGTGTGTGTGTGTGTGTATATATATATATATATATATATATATATATATGTGTATATGTATCTACACATGTATAATGTGTGTTTGTGTATATAATATACACACATGTATAATGTGTGTTTGTGTATGTGTGTGTGTATATATATATATATATATATATATATATATATATATATTATTCGACTTTTTAATTAATATCCTAAATTTAAATGAATATGAATTTGTCGGCCAATATATATCGGCACCTTTTGAAGCAGTGTTCAAAATCCTGCTTGCTGCATTTTTGGTGCATATTTGGCAAACCATGCCAAAAACGCACCTCCCCATTGAAATGCATTGAACATGCAGCAAGAATGCATCAAAATTGTCCTTGTGTTGCGTTTTTAATGCATTTTTTTTGGTCAAACGACCTATTAAAACACACCATAAGCAAGACAAAATCGCGGGTGTTATCGGCACTTTTTTTTCTTTTAGCACAATGCAAAATAATCTGATTTTCGACCGATATTTTTCGGTAGCCGAAATTTCAGTGCATCAATACTCTAAAGCTCTCCTTTGCTTTTAGCTATTGGAGATCCCCTGCTGACCACATATAGAATGCAGAACTATTGGACTTGCATTATACCTGAGTGCTGACTGGAGAATCTTAGTGAGGAGTAAGGCAGCCCATACATTAGTCGTGTTTTTTTTTTTTCATACATTAGTTGTTTTTTTTTTTCCCTCTTTTTTAGTCAGCTGGTTGAATGAAAAAACTGACCTGAATCCTTCCTGCTAAGCTATTGTATTCTAACAGGAGAGTTCCCCGCCATCAGAACACAATGATCAGTGCTGCCGACTACAACCAGTGGCCCTGATCGATTGAGAAGAACCCAACAGAGTAGTTGTACAAAAATAATTTGGTAGATCGACTTATGTACATCCATCCTGCCCATACATGGATTGAAATTTGTATGGTCCCTGTTAAACCAGCTGCATATTGATCTGGTGAAGGCCCTATGGCTGGTTTAAAGAAAATGATTACACCTTATACCTTTAACCTCCTCTAGACCTAATGAGGGGTTAGTGATTAGAATTAGATCTATTTTAAAGTGGAATATAACCTCCACAATTTCTTTATATATATATATATATATATATATATATATATATATATATATATATATATATATATATATATATATATATATATATATATATATATATATATATATATATATATATATATATATATATAATTTTGCATCTGGAAAGTATTAACAGCACTTCACTTTTTTTCACATTTTGTTATGTTACAGTCTTATTCCAAAATACATTAAATTCATTATTCTCCCCAAAATTCTATAAACAATACCCCACAATGACAATGTAAAAGAAGTTTGTTTGAGATCTCTGCAATTTTATTAAAAAAGAAAAATGAAAAAAAGTCACATGTACATAAGTATTCACAGCCTTTGCCATGACACTCAAAATTGAGCTCAGGTGCATCCAGTTTCTACTGATCATCCTTGAGATGTTTCTACAACTTGATTGGAGTCCACCTGTGGTAAATTTAGTTGATTGGACATGATTTGTAAGGACATGCTCCTGTCTATATAAAGTCCCACAGTTACCAGTGCATGTCAGAGCACAAACAAGCCATGAAGTCCAAGGAATTGTCTGTAGACCTCCAAGACAGGATTGTATCGAGGCACAGATCTGGGGAAGTGTATACAAAACTTTCTGCGGCATTGAACTGGGAGACTAGTCAGGATTGAGAGAAAGGAGAAAGCAGCAATGTACAGAGAAATCCTTGCTCCAGAGCGCTTTGGACCTCAGACTGGGGTGAAGGTTCATCTTCCAACAGGACAACGACCCTAAGCATACATCCAGGACATCAAAGGAGTGGCTACAGGACAACTCTGTGAATGTCCTTGAGTGGTCCAACCAGAGCCCAGACTTGAACCTGATTGAATATCTCTGGAGAGATCGGAAAATGGCTGTGCACCGATGCTCCCCATCCAACCTGATGGAGCTTGAGAGATCCTGCAAAGAGGAATGGGGGAAACTGCCCAAAAATAGGTGTGCCAAGCTTGTAGCATCATACTCAAAAAGACTTGAGGCTGTAATTGGTGCCAAAGGTGCTTCAACAAAGTATTCAGCAAAGGGTGTGAATACTTATGTACATGGGATTTTTTTCCTTTTTTTTTATTTTAATTTGCAAAGATTTCAAACAAACTTTCATGTTGTCAGTCAGGGATATTGTTTGTAGAATTTTGAGCAAAATAATAATTTGAATACGTTTTGGAATGAGGCTGTAACGTAACATATGATGTGGAAAAAGTGAAGTGCTGTGAATATTTCCGGATCACCCAAGAGCTTTTGGCCATGGTGTTGCCAGTATGCCCAGCATTTTATAACAGACTTACCTAGCAAGTGGTCCCTTCCAGCACTGCGCTGTCGGTGCTTCTGTTGGTTACAGGCACTGCAAGCTCCTCTTGGTCTTGCTTCTGGGTTCTGACTCTTCGGTTAGTTGATGACACCACTCCCATGCGGAAGGATTTATGGTAGAAGAGACCTCTTCTGCCATAAAAATCCTACCTGACAACTGTTTTTTTTTTTTTTTTTTTGCAATCGGTTTCATTCTGCTTTCAAGAGACCCTGTCATCAACTTAAAAAAAAAATTGCCAGTATGAACAGAAAAAAATCTGTTGTTTTTAAATGCTTGCAGTGTTTTTCCTATGAATTTATTTACCCGCAATGTGCTTGCTGGAAAAATTGACTAGTCAAATCCGCTCGCAGTCTGCTGAGACCAGACTTCACTTGTAAGATGGCAGCACCCAGCAGCCGTCTCTGGGTTTTTGAATGCCTACACAATAGAGACTTTTACACTTGAGAGAAGCATTGGTTTTAAAAAAAAAAAATAATAAATTGCATTCACCTAGGTAAAACCAGCATTGTTCCCCTGCTGCCTCTACACTGAGAACTGAGCAATCAAATACTGCTGATTGCTCAGTTCTGAGCAGAGAGTTGTCAATCACTGGCTCTCTGCTCTGCCCCTCCAGCACTCAGTGGAGCACTGGGGTGGGAGGGGCTGGCTCAGGCTCTCAGCAGTCTAAGCCAGATGCCGGTGTTCCGTGAAAAAACCTTACCCGTGAGAAAACCATACCCTCGTCACTACCGGTTCCGCTAGGGAGGGTATGGATTTCTCACGGTTGTTAAACTTGCGGCGGGTACATTAAAACACTTCGGGTGCAACATAAATCATCTCCGCTCCTATCGCTGTAACTTCCCACATCTCCGGTAATAAATATAAAAGCGGATCACGGAGCCGCGATCGCCGTCACATTTACGTCTCATACACCCGCCGCCGCTTTTATATTTATTACCGGAGATGAGGGAAGTTACAGCGATAGGAGAGGACATGATTTATGTTGCACCCGAAGTGTTTTAATGTACCCGCCGCAAGTATAACATTAGAGACAGTGCCGTGATAATTTCATGCCCACGGAGCATGCGCACTTCTCAAATTCTTTCTTCTTCAATCGCGTATCCGGGGCTCTGAGCATGCACACTACTGCGCTGCTCAGCTGTTTCAGACCGGAAGTGACGAGGGTATGGTTTCTTCACGGGGTATGGTTTCTTAACGTTGCACCGGTCCAGGCTGCTGGGTGGATCCCGACTGTAAAGTGATGTCAGCCAACAGCAGGATTTAGCCCGTTGTTGGCTGAAAATGGGTAACCGTAGTGCAGAACGAACTGCACCCCTGTGATCCATAGAAGTACGGCCAAATATGCTTTGGTCATACTTCTCCTTTTAAAAAATGTGCATAGCATACATAATTCACATAACATAATACGGGAAGATTTTTCATGTAACGCATAGTTAGGAGGCAGGATTTCTTTGAAAGGAGATGTTGGTGTGCAACCCATGCGGTCGTGTTTTTTTTTTTTTTGGGGGGGGGGGGGGGGGGTTGCCTTACCTTGCATACATATCCATTTTCCCCTTTTGTAAATGCCCTATTTCAGATTGCGGATATTTACATCATTTACAGTTTATCTAAAGGGCTCCATCCGTCCTCCCAGAGTCTGAGCAGACAAGTCATGATGCTCGCTATACAACAGCTGTGATAGTTTGGCAGTTTACAGGGTCACTTGGGGTATGTTGGCCTCTTCCCTCTTCTCTACTGATAGTATCCATTGCTGGTTACCGCACTGTGTAAGAATCTCATTGCAGATTTTAGGAATGTGTTAAAAATGTAGAGAATGCAGTTCGGGAAAGGAGCGTTCTGTGCACTTTTCCCGCCTTTGTGACCTGTTGCGGGTGCCAATACATTGTTAATGGCACCCCAAAGGCAGCTACAAACACCGTGCATTTGAAGGTACCAGATCGCATGGTATGTGATTTGGTGCAGTGTTTTTTTTTTTTTTTTTTAAAGTAGTGAATGCAATAATTTTGGTGCATTCCAGTGCGATTTTAGCCTGTTTAAATGAATGGCCTGAAAATCACACAGCATTGAATTGCACAGGAATGCACACCAAGTTTCTGCGCAATTCTGGTGTGAACCGGCTCTAAAACAGGACTTCAGGCAAACCGTAGAGCTGAATGATTAATAATTAAAAAAATAACAATCTTGATTCAACCCCCCCCCCCCCCCCCGCACAATCCTAATCCAGCATTTCCATGATTCATGTAACAAGTGTAGAGCTGTTGTCTGCTCAGAGCTGTCGGCTGCTATTTTTTTTTTATATCAACATTGCTTAGCACTGAGCGATAGAAACATTGTATCATTTGGTTCTTTTCAAATGGATAAACTTGGGTCTGTAAATTAGGTCAGTTTAACCACTTAAAGACTAAGGGCTCTTTCACACGGGCGATCCGATCAGATCCGCCTGTCAGTTTTTTAGGCGGATCTGATCGGATCCTCCATGCAGCTCTATGGGGCAGCAGATGTCAGCGGAGACATCTCCGCTGACACCCGCTGCCATCCGCATCCGATCCTGTGCTTGAAATCTGGACGGATGGAAACCCTATTTTTCCATCCGTTCAGTAATCGGAGCGGATCGGATCTGATGAGAGCGGACAAGCGGTCCGCTCTCATCCGATCCCCCATAGAGGGCAGCGGGGGCTGAGACACCTCCCTCTCCGCTCTGCAAGTGGAGACGGAGCAGTCATCCGCCCGGCTCAGCGGGGATCGCGGATCGATCCCCGCTGAGCAACACGGATCCGCATACGGAGCGGACCGTGTGAAAGAGCCCTTAAGCCCCGTACACACGTACCGATCGTCGTCATACAAACGTTCGTCTTTTCTCCCCAGGGTGTCGATGTCTGTTGAAAAGTGCAAAGACAGCACAAGAATTTTGTCCGCCGACTTCAGCTGACTGCAGAAGTGATGTCATGTAATAGTTAACTTTCCCTGTGTTTTTTCTTTTCTGAGCATGCCCAGTCTTGCAAATCTGCGGTCTGTCGGCTGATTTCTGTACTGACTGGCGAACAATCGTCCGTTCTGGTGTCGGCATACAAAAAATTTTATGTTTGCAAGAAAGACTCTTGTCCGCAGAATGTGCGCAGACAGCTGTCGGAGGCACCATACTAACAAGCGTACAATCGGCAGATCTTTCGTCCGCATGACGACGATCGGTGCGTGTGTACGGGCCTTTATCTTTTTCAGAAGTTTTTTTGTGCTTTTTACAGGCGTTTTTTGCAAGGTGTTTGGAGGCAGGCATTGACATCTAACATAAACGCTTGCAATCTGCCAAAAAAGCTCAGTTTTAGGAGCTGAAATACACTCAGGTGGGAACAGGGCCTAAGCCTTTTTCTGACACTTGTTGCCTTCAAGCTAAAATAAGTATTTTTTTTGCTAGAAAACATTATATATATATATATATATATATATATATATATATATATATATATATATATATATATATATATATATAATATATAGAGAGAGAGAGAGAGAGACCCAAGAGAATAAAATTGCAGTCGTTGCAATATTTTGTCACCCTGTATTTGCACAGCAGTCTTTCAAACGCATTTTTTTGGGCAAAAAAATACACTTCCAATGAATAAGGCTGCATTCACATGTCAGCTTATAATCGCGGGCAAAACCGCCGCGGTTCCGCCCGCGATTCGGAGATTTATTGCAAATCGTGGGACGCCTAGCGTTGCCCGTTGATTTGCAATAGCCCCCCAAACGCCGAGCGATGTTGCCGCGATTTACGCCCGCCGAATCGCGGCAACATCGCGCAAACAAAATCGCGGGACGCAATACGCTCCAAAGAAGCTCTTGTACTTTTTTGGAGCGTATTGCGTCCCGCGATTTTGTTTGCGCGATGTTGCCGCGATTCGGCGGGCGTAAATCGCGGCAACATCGCTCGGCGTTTGGGGGGCTATTGCAAATCAACGGGCAACGCTAGGCGTCCCGCGATTTGCAATAAATCTCCGAATAGCGGGCGGAACCGCGGCGGTTCTGCCCGCGATTATAAGCTGACATGTGAATGCAGCCTAAAACTAAACAGTAAAATTAGCACAATTTTTTTGTATGATGTAAAGGATGAAGTTGCGCCAAGAATCCTTAGAAAAAAATTGTGATTCTCATTTTATCCAGAATCGTGCAGCTCCCACTGTTAACCCAGTCATTAAAATCGCATACAGACTAACTAATGGCAAAACTTTTTTTTTTTTTAGTTTGGGTTTTAGTTTTGGATAGAATACTTAGATAGAATTTTTATTGCTGTCTGTGCCCCCGTTAAGCCTCACCCTCTCTATTTGTCCGGTTTACCATTATTATTGAAAGAAATAGTAAAAAAAAAAATAACATTTTGGGCTGTCCCCTGAAAAGTAATAGAGGATATTTCTTCCAATGGGAACACTAGTTCTGGTGACCTGGGGGTCCCCAAGTAATTGCCTTAACCACTTGACCTCCTGAAGATTTACCCCCATTATGACCAGACCATTTTTTTGCAATACAGCACTGCGTTACTTTAACTGACAATTGCGCGGTCCTACTATGGTATACCAAAATACAATTCGCCATTTTTTCCCCCTCAAATAGAGCTTTTTTATAAAAAACTAAATAACGAAAAAAAGGCTGAGGAATGTTAAAAAATAAAAAAAAAGCAAACAATATTCTTTACTTTCTGCCATAAAACATATCCAGTATAAAAAAAAAAAAAAAAAATTGAATTTCTTCATAAATTTAGCACTATGTGTATTCTGCTACATATTGTTAGTAAAAAAATCCCAATTTGCGTATATTGGTTGGTTTGCACAAAAGATATAGCGTCTACAAACTATGGTGTGTGTATACTGTATATACTGGATTTTTCATCAATTTTTTTTTTTTCTACTAGTAATGGTGGTGATTAATGACCCATAGCGGGATTGCGATATTGCCGTGAACAATCGGACACTAACTGACACTTTTGACACTTTGTGGGAATCGGTGGCACAAATCTAGTGATCAGTGCAAACAATATGCACCGTTAATATACTAATGACACTGGCTGGGAAGGGTTTAAACCTCTTGGGTGATCAAAGCGTTAAACCTGTGCCTAACCAGTGTTTTTGTGTACTGTGTTAAGTGCTTTTATTCAGGAAAGTGTTGGATTTTGTTCAAAGTTAAATGCTGCAAGACTAGCCATACATATATACGGTCTAAAAGATTCCTTCATCCCTGATGCCGGTGTTCTGCCGAAAACTCCAACTCTCCAACCACGTCACTTCCGGTGACTCTACAGCAGCAATAATTGGAGAGTTCCTGTTTTCACAGACCCACCGGCAGCGTATCCATTCCGGTACACGAGCAGTTGCCTCTTTTTTACAGAACACCGGGTAAGGAGGAACTAAGTTGTCGCCACCTTTGAGGCGGCCATGGGGGTGTTGGTTAGTAGCGGCCATTACTAACCATGTCCAATCATTATAACTAGGGTTGAGCGAACACCTAGATGTCCGTGTTCGACGGGTTCGGCCGAACTTTAAAAAAAAGTCCGGGTCCGTGTCCCGGACTTTTACCGAACTTTTCCCGGACACCGAACCCCATTGAAGTCAATGGGGACCCGAACTTTAAGGCACTAAAATGGCTCTAAAACACCAAAGGAAAGGGCTAGAGTGCTGCAAATGGCAGCAAAACGTAATTAAGAGCATGGCAAGTGCTCTGCAAACAAATGTGGATAGGGAAATAACTTAAAACAACAAAAAAAAAACAGAAAAATAAAACAATGTTCTTCTTCATCTCTGAAGGACGAGGCCCATATGGAGTAGGAGGGAGGTTGAGGTGGTGGTGGATGTGGCGGTGACATAGGCGTGCGCACAGGGTGTGCTGGGTGTGCCTGGGCACACCCTAATCACCTAGGGCACATAGCATTGCCAGTGAGGAGATGGGAAAGATCTCCCTGGGACCTGCTCTGCTCTATTTCTCCTTGCCTACAGGTACATGGCCCCGATACATTACTCTCCCTGCTGGCAAACACATGCATGTGTATTTCAACTTTGGGGTGCACACCTTAATGCAATAGGCTGCGCACACCTATGGGCGGTGTAGGTGGAAGCGGCGGTGGAGGAGGACCAGGGCCGGATTAACAGCATCATGGGCTTGGTGCTGAGGATTTTGAAGGGCCTTAAGGGCCGTGCCTTGCCATGCACCCAGAGGAGGAAGGGTGCAGCCATGCATGCCTAATTCAACATGGGATGCTGTCTCTGAAGCCCATAAACACATCCATGCATCGCCAACTGTCCCTCCTTGTCCGGCCTTCACGCTGTGTGGGGAGGTTCTGAGGGTGCTGCCTGGGGAAGCGAGCATAGAAGCCAGACTTCTGTGTTTACAAGTGACAGAAGAGCGGTAACAGTGAATATGGCCAACCCGGGGCCTATATAAAAGGTAGGGGCCTGGAGCTGCAGCTCCAATAGCCCCTACATTAATCTGGCCCTGAGGAGGAGGACGAGGTAGCCAACACTGCTTCTTTTCAAAAATTTTAAATGAGGGTACACCCCAAAAGAGTGAGAAAGAGCAAAAATGGAACAATGGGTGGGTAAGGTCGGTATCCATTGCTATTCTGCATAAGGTACGGAAAAGTCCCGTGGGATCCATGCCTGGTTCATTTTAATGAACGTGAGCTTGTCCACATTGTCTCTGGACAGGCGGCTGCGCTTGTCTGTTATAACGCCCCCAGCCGTGCTAAATACCCGTTCAGATAATACACTGGCTGCAGGGCACGCCAGCACCTCCAAGGCGTAAAGGGCAAGCTCAAGCCATGTGCCCAATTTGGAGACCCAGAAGTTGAAGGGGGCAGACCCGTCATTCACTACATGTAGGCGTGTGCACACATACTGCTCCACCATGTTGGTAAAATGCTGCCTCCTGCTAAGACGTTCCATCTGAGCTGCTGGTGCTGCTGTTTGTTGTGGCGTGCTGACAAAGCTTTTCCACATTTCGGCCATGCTAACCCTGCCTTCTGAGGTGCTGGCGGTGCCCTGGTTGCGTTGGCGACCTCCTCCTCCTCCTCCTCTGCCTTGTGCTTCCACTGTGGCCCCGCTGTCAGATGGGAATGCCAGCAGCATGGCGTCTACCAGCGTGCGCTTGTACTCGCGCATCTTGCGATCGCGCTCCAGTGAGTGAATTAAGGACGGTACGTTGTCCTTGTAACGGGGATCCAGCAGCGTGGCCACCCAGTAATCAGCACAAGTTAGAATGTGGGCAACTCGGCGGTCGTTGTGGAGACACTGCAGCATGTAATCGCTCATGTGTGCCAGGCTGCCCAGAGGCAACGAAAGGCTGTCCTCTGTGGGAGGTGTATCGTCCGTGTCCTCTGTATCCCCCCAGCCACGCACCAGTGATGGCCATGAGCTGGCCTGGGTGCCACCCTGCTGTGAACATGGTTCCATCTCCTCCTCCAGCTCCTCCTCCTCCTCATCCTCCTCATCCTCCAGAACTGTGCCCCTGCTGGACAATTGCGTCCCTGGCGTTTGCGTGTGCAGGAACCCACCCTCGGAGCCCCTTGCGAATGACTGCCCTGAAAGCCTTGGAAATGTTACCTCTTCATCCTCCTCCTCCTCCTCATCCTGTGCCACATCCTCTTCCATCATCGCCCGAATTGTTTTTTCAAGGAGGCATAGAAGTGGGATAGTTAAGCTGAGAACGGCGTCATTGCCACTGGCCATGTTGGTGGAGTACTCAAAACAGCGCAACAAGGCACACAGGTCTCGCATGGAGGCCCAGTTAAATTAAATAGCGGAATAGAAAATATGATCCAAAAAAAGTGTATGTATATCACACGTACACAACCACACTGGGCCCCAATTACTATTGTTTGTACCCCTAAAAGGCTAGATGAGGAGTAGGGGGAGTATGGAACAGGCAGCACCCTCAAACCTTCAGAAGTATGAGATGAACCCCAACAACTTGGAAAGGTGGATCTCTCTCACACGTACCGACACAGACTATCCCGCAATTCAATTGATCCTCAAAGGTTTTTATTGAATAGCGGAATAGGAAATATGATCAAAAAAAGTGTATGTATCTCGCACGTACACAACCACACTAGGCCCCAATTACTATTGTTTGTACCCCTAAAAGGCTAGATGAGGAGTAGGGGGGGTATGGAACAGGCAGCACCCTCAAACCTTCAGAAGTATGAGATGAACCCCAACAACTTGGAAAGGTGGATCTCTCTCACACGTACCGACACAGACTATCCCCCAATTTAACTGATCCCCAAAGGTTTTTGATTAAATAGCGGAATAGAAAATATGATCCAAAAAAAGTGTATGTATATCACACGTACACAACCACACTAGGCCCCAATTACTATTGTTTGTACCCCTAAAAGGCTAGGAGTAGGGGGAGTATGGAACAGGCAGCACCCTCAAACCTTCAGAAGTATGAGATGAACCCCAACAACTTGGAAAGGTGGATCTCTCTCACACGTACCAACACAGACTATCCCCCAATTTAACTGATCCCCAAAGGTTTTTGATTAAATAGCGGAATAGAAAATATGATCCCAAAAAAGTGTATGTATATCACACGTACACAACCACACTAGGCCCCAATTACTATTGTTTGTACCCCTAAAAGGCTAGGAGTAGGGGGAGTATGGAACAGGCAGCACCCTCAAACCTTCAGAAGTATGAGATGAACCCCAACAACTTGGAAAGGTGGATCTCTCTCACACGTACCAACACAGACTATCCCCCAATTTAACTGATCCCCAAAGGTTTTTGATTAAATAGCGGAATAGAAAATATGATCCCAAAAAAGTGTATGTATATCACACGTACACAACCACACTAGGCCCCAATTACTATTGTTTGTACCCCTAAAAGGCTAGGAGTAGGGGGAGTATGGAACAGGCAGCACCCTCAAACCTTCAGAAGTATGAGATGAACCCCAACAACTTGGAAAGGTGGATCTCTCTCACACGTACCAACACAGACTATCCCCCAATTTAACTGATCCCCAAAGGTTTTTGATTAAATAGCGGAATAGAAAATATGATCCCAAAAAAGTGTATGTATATCACACGTACACAACCACACTAGGCCCCAATTACTATTGTTTGTACCCCTAAAAGGCTAGGAGTAGGGGGAGTATGGAACAGGCAGCACCCTCAAACCTTCAGAAGTATGAGATGAACCCCAACAACTTGGAAAGGTGGATCTCTCTCACACGTACCAACACAGACTATCCCCCAATTTAACTGATCCCCAAAGGTTTTTGATTAAATAGCGGAATAGAAAATATGATCCCAAAAAAGTGTATGTATATCACACGTACACAACCACACTAGGCCCCAATTACTATTGTTTGTACCCCTAAAAGGCTAGGAGTAGGGGGAGTATGGAACAGGCAGCACCCTCAAACCTTCAGAAGTATGAGATGAACCCCAACAACTTGGAAAGGTGGATCTCTCTCACACGTACCAACACAGACTATCCCCCAATTTAACTGATCCCCAAAGGTTTTTGATTAAATAGCGGAATAGAAAATATGATCCCAAAAAAGTGTATGTATATCACACGTACACAACCACACTAGGCCCCAATTACTATTGTTTGTACCCCTAAAAGGCTAGGAGTAGGGGGAGTATGGAACAGGCAGCACCCTCAAACCTTCAGAAGTATGAGATGAACCCCAACAACTTGGAAAGGTGGATCTCTCTCACACGTACCAACAC
Organism: Pelophylax lessonae; assembly: GCF_965119305.1. Classification (NCBI taxonomy): domain Eukaryota; kingdom Metazoa; phylum Chordata; class Amphibia; order Anura; family Ranidae; genus Pelophylax; species Pelophylax lessonae. Next base: position 817,231,908 of record NC_138768.1, read on the forward strand.
AGACTATCCCCCAATTTAACTGATCCCCAAAGGTTTTTGATTAAATAGCGGAATAGAAAATATGATCCCAAAAAAGTGTATGTATATCACACGTACACAACCACACTAGGCCCCAATTACTATTGTTTGTACCCCTAAAAGGCTAGGAGTAGGGGGAGTATGGAACAGGCAGCACCCTCAAACCTTCAGAAGTATGAGATGAACCCCAACAACTTGGAAAGGTGGATCTCTCTCACACGTACCAACACAGACTATCCCCCAATTTAACTGATCCCCAAAGGTTTTTGATTAAATAGCGGAATAGAAAATATGATCCCAAAAAAGTGTATGTATATCACACGTACACAACCACACTAGGCCCCAATTACTATTGTTTGTACCCCTAAAAGGCTAGGAGTAGGGGGAGTATGGAACAGGCAGCACCCTCAAACCTTCAGAAGTATGAGATGAACCCCAACAACTTGGAAAGGTGGATCTCTCTCACACGTACCAACACAGACTATCCCCCAATTTAACTGATCCCCAAAGGTTTTTGATTAAATAGCGGAATAGAAAATATGATCCCAAAAAAGTGTATGTATATCACACGTACACAACCACACTAGGCCCCAATTACTATTGTTTGTACCCCTAAAAGGCTAGGAGTAGGGGGAGTATGGAACAGGCAGCACCCTCAAACCTTCAGAAGTATGAGATGAACCCCAACAACTTGGAAAGGTGGATCTCTCTCACACGTACCAACACAGACTATCCCCCAATTTAACTGATCCCCAAAGGTTTTTGATTAAATAGCGGAATAGAAAATATGATCCCAAAAAAGTGTATGTATATCACACGTACACAACCACACTAGGCCCCAATTACTATTGTTTGTACCCCTAAAAGGCTAGATGAGGAGTAGGGGGAGTATGGAACAGGCAGCACCCTCAAACCTTCAGAAGTATGAGATTGTGTTCACTGTACCCCACAAAGATTGAGTTCACTGCACCCCACAATGATTGTGTTCACTGCACCCCACAAAGATTGTGTTCACTGCACCTCACAAAGATTGTGTTCACTGTACCCCCCAAAGATTGTGTTCACTGCACCCCACAAAGATTCTGTTCACTGTACCCCACAAAGATTGTGTTCACTGCACCCCAAAAAGATTGTGTTCACTGCACCCCAAAAAGGATGTTGTTCACTGCACCCCAAAAAGGATGTTGTTCACTCCACCCCAAAAAGATTGTGTTCACTGCACCCCACAAAGATTGTGTTCACTGCACCCCAAAAAGATTGTGTTCACTGCACCCCAAAAATGATTTTGTTCACTGCACCCCAAAAAGGATTTTGTTCACTGCACCCCAAAAAGGATGTTGTTCACTCCACCCCAAAAAGATTGTGTTCACTGCACCCCAAAAAGATTGTGTTCACTGCACCCCACAAAGGATTTTGTTCACTGCACCCCAAAAAGATTGTGTTCACTGCACCCCAAAAAGGATGTTGTTCACTGCACCCCAAAAAGGATTTTGTTCACTGCACCCCAAAAAGATTGTGTTCACTGCACCCCACAAAGGATTTTGTTCACTGCACCCCACAAAGATTGTGTTCACTGCACACCAAAAAGGATTGTGTTCACTGCACCCCAAAAAGATTTTGTTCACTGCACCCCAAAAAGATTGTGTTCACTGCAGCCCAAAAAGATTGTGTTCACTGCAGCCCAAAAAGATTGTGTTCACTGCAGCCCAAAAAGATTGTGTTCACTGCAGCCCAAAAAGATTGTGTTCACTGCAGCTCACACACAGAAAAATGGATGTGGATCACTGACACCTGCCTATCTCCAATCCCACACCACACAGCAATATCGATTGTAGTTTGTAGAACACAGTTTCCCTAAAATTCAGCAGACTCTGTCCCTAACAGGATTGAGAAGAGATCGTAGATCAGGATTGAGTGCAGACCCCACCCCCCACACAGCAATATCGATTGTAGTTTGTAGAAGACACTGACCCTATAATTCAGCAGACTCTATCCCTAAAATGCCTACAACTCGCCCTGCCTAAACACTCCGACCTGTCCCTCAATTCTATCCGGACACAAATGGTTTTTTCCTGCCTATCTTTCTAATCAGCAGCCAGCACGTTGATGTGTGCTCTGTCCCTGAATCTAAGCAGCATAATGACGCCGCTGCGGCTGCCTCGAACTTATAAAGACTTGGTCACATGCTTCAGACGGCCAATCACAGCTACTGAGACATTTGCAGGCATGGCTGGGATGGCTTAAGGCACACCAGTTAAACGATTGTTGATTGGCTGTTGAAAGCCCGCCATGAAAAGAGCGCCAAAGCATGCAAAACCCGGAAATAAAACGACCGAACACGGATTTTTACCCGAACATACAGTAAAGTGTCCGTGTCCGTGTTCGGGTACAAAAAATCCAATTATTCGGTACGAACACGAATAATACAGTCCGTGTTCGCTCAACACTAATTATAACGTTTACCGAAATGTATAGGCTTCTGGTGGTCTGTGAAAACTTCAACTCGTCAATCTCCAGTTATTCCTGCTGTAGTCACCGGAAGTGAAGTGGTTGGAGTTTTTGGCAGAACACCGGCTATCTATATGATTGCATCTAGTTGATTGCAGTCACTGTTCAGTTGACCGTTTTCCACCCAGCTCCTTCCATTGGGTGGAAAACCGGGTATGGCCACCATGTCTTTTTTTTTTTTTTTTTTTTATTGTGCTTTCCTAAACCATATAAATGTATTCTATTTTGTGTTGGGGGATGGTAGTACCACTAAAAAGATTGAAGTTTCCCCGCCTCTTGCATTGAGGCGCCATCAGAAGCGATCAGTGACTCTGGTAAATAGAGCAGACGTGGGAAAATGGCTTGTAGCAACATCTTGTAGAGAAGTGTCATGAAATCAGAACATTAACTGAAAGGTTGGGAGAGAAGGGGAAAAGTTCAAGGAATTGGCTGGCATTCAAAAAAAAGCGATGGGGCCGGGGCTGCGCCTGTGTTTTCTCCTGTGCGAGCTTGTTTCTGTTACATGTAACTGTACACTACGGCTTCACATCCGGAAACCAAATAACCTCAGCGGGCACTTTATCAAATCTTTTCTCCTTCAGCCAAACAATTCCTGATATCACCGGGACCCTGTTCATGCCTGTGAATTAAACTCAATGCATTTTCAGTGTGATATTAAGTTGCGCATTTTTCGGGGTATTTGTTCAGTGTTGGTGTTTTTTTTTAATATGCTTTTTTTTTTTTTGGGGGGGGGGGGGTTGTTTGTGCATTTTTTTTTAAATAATCTAAAAATGTGATTTCTTGTAGAATGTATTCCCCCCCCCCCCCCCCCCAAAAAAAAAATCATACACTTTTTTTTTTTTTTTCTTTAGGTCTGAATAGGTTAGTCTGTGAAAACTAGTTTGCTTAGTTTTGGATAATGAGAAAGGGTTAGAACCTCCGCCAGGTTTTAATGCTGTCTGCATTTAAGGGTGGTTCTAGGTGGAACTGCAGCGCAGTGGTGTATTTTGGTTTTGTGCTGCCCTAGCCAAGACTAAAATTGGGCGCCCCCCTTCACCCTCCTATGTAAATTTGCCCCACTCCTTCCTTTCTAACGGATGTGACTCTCTCCAAAATTGGAGGACTCCAAGTCCCAGCATGAACCCCTGAGATCTCATGAGGGGAGGGGGTGGAAGAGAGAGAGAGAGAGGGGGGTGGGTGAGGAAGAGAGGGGGGTGGGTGAGGGAGAGGGGGGGGTGGGGGTGGGTGAGGAAGAGAGGGGGGGTAGGGGTGGGTGAGGGAGAGAGGGGGGGTGGGGGTGGGTGAGGGAGAGAGGGGGGGGTAGGGGTGGGTGAGGGAGAGAGGGGGGGTAGGGGTGGGTGAGGGAGAGAGGTGGGTGTGGGTGAGGGGGTGAGGGAGAGAGGGGGGGGTAGGGGTGGGTGAGGGAGAGAGGTGGGGGTGGGTGAGGGGGTGAGGGAGAGAGGGGGGGGTAGGGGTGGGTGAGGGAGAGAGGGGGGGGTAGGGGTGGGTGAGGGAGAGAGGGGGGGGGGTAGGGGTGGGTGAGGGAGAGAGAGGGGGGTAGGGGTGGGTGAGGGAGAGAGAGGGGGGGGGGTGGGTGAGGGAGAGAGAGGGGGGGTAGGGGGGGTTGAGAGAGAGGGGGGTGAGAGAGAGAAAGCGAGGGGGTGAGAGAGAGAGAGGGGGGATGAGAGAGGAGGGTTGAGAGAGAGGGGGGGATGAGAGAGAGAGCGGTGGGAGAGGCGGCTCTAGCAACCAGTGGCCAAAAGGGTCTCAGGTGGAGGGGGGGGGGCTGCTTTTTTGCTGCCCCCCTGCAAAGTGCCGCCCTAGGCCTGGGCCTTGTCGGCCTAGGCCAAAATACAGCACTGCTGCAGCGTGCTGGGTCTTGGGATGATGGCGTCCTCAGTATGTGGCTTCCTGCATTTCTGAGGTCCCAGTCTAAGTGCCGGTTCACATTAGTGCGATCACAGAGAACGCATGTAATTCGGAGCGCACTGCTCCAAAAATTACATGCGATGTCTGTCTGTGCGGTGCAAATTTCAGCCATACAGTTTGTATGGCTGAATTTGCACCGCAATCGCACTAAACAGGCACTTGACCCTTTTTTTTAATCCGCCGCAGAATCGGATCGCATGGTGGTTCACACTAGTGCGATCCGATTCTGTGCAAACTTGCAGATCGCACTGCTATATGCGATCACAACTGGGGGTGCCGTTAACTTTTAATTGACGCTCCCTGCGTATCGCATATGGCAGTGTGAACTCCCAGGGGTGTGGATGCGATGCGGGAACACGCTGTATATTTGCAGCGTTCCAGCATCGCACAAATGTGAACCGGGACTTAAAGTGGTGGTTAATCTCAGACATGAAATATGAACAGAGCATATCCCTGTACTTATTTCAATTAGGAGCACTAAATGTAATTTCTGTCTGCTGCCCCCATTCCTCTACTACCTGCATGAGTCACTTCAGACAAGTTTTCCTGACATTAAGAGGAAAAAGGTAGCAGGGCAGGGATCTCCAGCACACAGCCTATGATTGACAGCCTCAGCTCTGTTCCTGTGTGTTGTTTGAAGGGGTGTGTGTCCCTTCCCTCCAATCAGCTCTGAGCTCTCCTTACTGAGCTCTGTAGTGTGTAATTCCAGCTCTAGGAGGATTTGTTTCTTCTCTGTGTATTACCTGAGGCTTGTCACTTCACTGGTTAAAATGTAAGGGTTTACAATCACTTTAAGCTGGCCATAGCTGGACCTTTTTATTCGTAGCCAGTGGGCGGATAAAAAGGAAAAAAACAAACAAACAATCGGATTCCCCCATTCATACATTCGAGGTGGATGGAGAAATCCTCCCCGCTGTGTTGTTCTGTTCCGCTGTTGGAATACACTGACCTGCACTTCAGCTGGTTGGCTGCAGCGCTGATCAAAGGAATATTTTCCACCATTCCCATTCAGCAGGGACTGGCCAAATTTTGATCCATATATGGCCATTCCCAGTAAAGAGAAGTCAATCGAATGATCGGCTTATCTCACGTTTTGCTTGCTTGCTGCATTTTCCACGGTTGTAATAGTTTCATTTGGCTCTCCTGAGATTAAAATCTTTTTCCAAGTGTATTTATCTTTATTTTTCTTGTTTCTCTAGGCATTCGACCTCCCATCATGAATGGGCCCATGCACCCGCGGCCCCTCGTGGCACTGCTGGACGGCCGGGATTGTACAGTAGAAATGCCCATTCTTAAAGATGTGGCCACGGTGGCTTTCTGTGATGCCCAGTCCACGCAAGAAATCCACGAGAAGGTAATTCAGCCTCTGCTTTCATATTGTTAAGGAGTTCAGTAGGATTAACCGGTCAGGATAACAAAGAGAAATGTCATTGCGAGCTTGTCCAATGCATGTTTCAGGGCTGTCCTCTTTCACTACATGACCTGGTATGAGCAGAATAGGTGTCAGGACAATGCTTGTTCCAGGGTAGGGACTCTTTGAATAGTGAATTGGGGGATAAAGTCCTAGAACTAGCACCTTTAGAACCTTTAGAGCAGCCATTCTTGACCAGGGTTCTGTGGAACTCTAAGAATCCTAGGCTGCTAAGGGTTCATTGAGTTGATTGTCCTTCTGTTTGAAGGTGCCTGCATAGTTCCAGGGCCAGCATACTACCAATGATCATTTTAATGTTTGTAAGGGAGGCATTCTCACAATTTAGGGGCAATTTTCCTACTGGCCACCAATGCAAGGGGCATTTTCACATTCAACCCCAATTAAGTGGTTTCATTAGATCCTAAAGACATGTAAACTTTTTTTCTCTTACGTCCTCCGACAGTCGCCGCCCACTTCATATTCATCACCAATGGGGTTATGTCCTTTATTCCGTAGGAGTAGCTAGGCAATAGAATATGTTAGTACAAAGACTTTTAACATATCCCACCCCCAGGGGGTGGTCCCCTCAGTACATAACCCTCCACTTCCTGTATCCAACTCAGTTTCATTTGTCTAGCTGTCAGGAGTAGCTGGAAGTTTCTGTGCTGGGGCACCTTGTCTCAGCTCTCTTTCCTTTTCTTTGGATTTTATTTCAGTTTTTTCTCTCTTTCTTGTTAGCTGTTATTTTACCAGCGTTAGTTAGTTCTTCGGAAGAAGAGGATCATGCGGGCTGCGTCTCGGGCTGACCCCCCTGGTAGCAGGCTGTGGGTCAGTGGCTTCTCAGCCCGCCATCGAGCGTTCAGTCAGGTATCGCTCCTGAGTTATCTGAACGACCCATCCCTGTTCCGTGCAGGGATGCTAGGTGAGGTGGCTACCTCACTGGACGCTGTGCGGTTTCTCAACCCACCTTCTGATGCGTCCTGGATGCGACTCTCCCTGCCTCATGTGCAGCGGTTTGTTCGCCTGTGCGGGTCCCCCACGCCATTTAAGAGGTAAGTGCATTTATGTGGGGACCTGTCTGTCTGGGGGGTGTCAGTCTGGGACTGTGTACCTTGCCCTGTGTTCACACTATTACGTTTTCCCTATCTCTCACATTGCATGCTGTGGGCTGCAGGAGGGGGGGCTGGCTGCACTCTGTGTCAGTTTTCTGTCTGTGTGAACGGCTGTGTGCTGTGGGGCTTGAGTTCTCATGCTTGGGGCACATTACAGCGCCGCTGCGGCGGTTTACCATGTTCCTTTTTTGGGCAGATGGTGTGTTTTACTTCTCCCTCATGGGGTGTGGGAGCGGCAGTTTTGGCGCCAAACGGCGCCATTTTGGCTGCGATCGCTCCGGCCGCATGTTTTACATGCATGGCGGCCATTTTCTTGTAGCCTCCATAGGCTTTCATAGAGCGCCCTGTATGCCAGCATTTCCTTTCCTTCAGGAGCACCGCAGGCAGCAGCAGCACCGATCTCTCCAGGTTCATTTCTTTTTATTCCCTGTATCCTGCCTTGGTATACTTGTCCCTGTGGGGGTCCCTTATGTGGGATGCCTAGTGTGAGTGGGCTACGATCGCAGCGCTCTCTTAAAGGGGCGGTCACCCTTTTATTTTTGTTGCTACAAGGGCATAGATTCTCAGGAATACTAGTTTCCTGCCAATTTAGTGGGAAGCCAGGGGACTGCGGTTCCCCCCCCCCCCGGGGGGGGATTTGGCTGCGATTGTGGCTAGCCTTGCGACTCAGGTGCAAATGCTGGTGGTTGCTCAATCCTCTAAAAGGCCCAGAGTTTTCAATTTCCTCTGTTTCAGAGGGTGATGGTACTGGGGCTGCTGTGGCAGAGATCTCCTTATCGGGGTCTCGTTCCTCCCTGGACCTTATAGGGTCAGAAATGGAGGCTGAGGTAGAGGGGATTGATAAGTCTCCCCCTGGCTCGTCTGAAGAGCTTGCACTCATGGATGAATTGGTTGCTTCTATCAAGCAAACTCTGCGTTTGGAGGAGAAAACATGTCCTCCAGCTGCCTTGGCGGCTTATGGGACGCAGAAAAGGCGCAAATCATCGCAGATGTTTCCATGCACTGATGATTTTCAGCGCGCTGTGAAAGAACGATGGCGTAATATACGCAAACCTTTTGCTGTACCAAGTAGGTTTAAGCTGCGCTATCCTTTTACGCCCGCTACTGATGGGCGTTGGTGTGTCCCACCTCCGGTGGACCATGCGTTAGCAGTTTTGAACAAGTCCACTGCGATTCCTGCTGAAGACACCCCGGTGTTCCGGGATGCCACGGACAAGAGGATGGAGTCCCTTGCCCGTCGTACCTATTCTATTATGGGTTCTATGTTGAAAGCTTTATTTGCTTCACTTATGGCGGCCCAGGCGGTCGCGAGCTGGACACAGGTGCTTAGGCATGTCCTGGTGGCTGATTCTGCCCCCCAGGCGACTTTGGATATGGTGGATCAAATCCACCAGGGTGTCATGTATTTGTGTGATGCGGACCTGGATATGGTTCCGTTGGCTGCACGTGTACACAGTGTGGCGGTGTTATCTCGCCGCCTGGTTTGGTTGAAGTGTTGGTCTGTGGATCAATCTTCACGTAAGACCTTGGCCAATCTACCTTTTGATGGTTCTCGCCTTTTTGGCGAATCCCTGGATGCCCTAATTAAAGGGGTCACGGGGGGTAAGAGCACGCTCTTACCTCAATCCCACAAGACTGAGACGGCTCCTGGGAAAAAAGAATGCTTTATTTCGGCCCCCTCAGGGGTCCTTTCGTGCCTTTCGGTCACACTTTGGGGCAAGCCGTCCAAGGGTCAAGGCTCCCGCAAGAAGCCGTGGGCAGGTAAGCAAAAGTCCGGCCAATCCGGTTCTGCGGCCCACAACAGTGCGGCCTGAAGGGGCGCCCTCACCCAATTCACAGGAAATCGTTCGATCTGGCTACTAGATCGAGTTTCTCTCTCGGCCGGAGAGCAGATTTTTTCCCTCCAGTCTTCTCTTATCCCCGGAGCGTTTGCGGGACCTGCATCTAGCGGTGCAGGACCTGAGGGCTCAGGGAGTGGTGGTCCCGGTGCCTCATCGGGACAGATTTCGAGGGTTCTATTCCAATCTGCTCACCGTGCCCAGGAAGGAGGGCTAGGTGCGTCCGATTCTGGACTTGAAGGCGCTGAACCGCTTTGTGCGGGTGCGCAAGTTCCGCATGGAATCCCTGCGGTCGGTGGTGGCTGCCCTGGTTCCGGGGGAGTTCATGGCTTCCATCGACTTGAAGGATGCGTATCTTCACATCCCGGTTTTCGAGGGTCACCAGAGGTACCTTCGATTCGCCATAGCGGAAGATCATTACCAATTTGTGGCGTTGCCTTTTGGTCTCGCCTCGGCTCCGAGGGTGTTCACCAAAGTGCTGGCACCGATTCTGGCTTTGTTGAGGGCCCAGGGCATTTCGGTTCTGGGGTATCTGGACGATATTCTGGTTCGGTCTGCGACCAGCCAGAGTCTGGAGAAGGATCTGTCCGTCACGTTGCAGACTCTGCAGGAGTTTGGTTGGACGATCAATTTTCCAAAGTCGACATTGTGCCCATCGGTTCGGTCTTCTTACCTGGGTATGATTCTGGACTCTGTCCAGGCGAAGGTCTTCCTGCCGGAAGAAAAACTCGCAGCTCTTCAGGTGGCAGTCAGGTCCCTCAGGGACGTTCCATCTTCGTCCATTCGGACGTGCATGCGGTGTCTGGGATTGATGGTCTCGGCTTTCGAGGCGATTCCCTTCGCCCAGTTTCACACACGGGATCTCCAAGCGGAGATATTGTCCAAGTGGGACGGGCGTCCGCAGTCTCTGGATCTCCAGATGTCATTGAGTTCTCAGACCAGAAGGGCTCTTCTGTGGTGGCTTCAATCCCCCTCAGTATCGGGGGGCAAGTCTTTTCGTCCCCTTTCGTGGACGGTGATCACCACGGACGCCAGCCTGTCGGGCTGGGGTGGTGTTCTGGGCGTTCTGTCCGCCCAGGGTGTTTGGTCGACGGAGGAATCCTCCCTTCCGATCAACGTTCTGGAACTGCGAGCGATACTCCTCTGTCTTCGTCGTTGGAACCCGGTTCGGGTGCAGACGGACAATGCCACGGCGGTGGCTTACATCAATCACCAAGGGGGCACCAGGAGTGCCCGGGCGGCTCGAGAAGTGGCCGCGATTCTGTCTTGGGCCGAGACGCATGTCCCGGCAATATCGGCAGTTCACATTCCGGGGGAGAAAATTTGGCAGGCGGATTATCTGAGCCGCCAGACCCTGAACCAGGGGGAATGGTCCCTTCACCCGGCTGTCTTCCAGATGTTGTGCGCGAGGTGGGGTCTTCCGGAGGTAGACCTGTTCGCGTCTCGTCTGAACAACAAAGTACCACGGTTCATGGCAAGGACGCGCGATCCTCGGGCAGACGCGTCGGACGCGTTGGTTGCCCCGTGGCATCAGCACCAACTGATGTATGCGTTCCCACCGATTCAATTGCTGTCCAGGTTCCTTCGCGGAACCGACCACGGTGATTCTTGTGGCACCGGACTGGCCTCGCCGGTCCTGGTACGCAGACCTCGTATATCTGGCAATCGACGCCCCGTGGCGTCTGCCTCTTCGAGAAGATCTTCTGTCGCAAGGACCGATCTTCCATCCTGCTTTACAGTCGCTGGTCTTGACGGCCTGGCTGTTAAATCCGAGGTCCTGAAGAACAGGGGTCTTTCCCCTGAGTTCACTCACACCTTAATAACTGCGAGGAAGTCTTCCTCGGGGAAGGTTTATTACCGTACTTGGAAGGCGTATTTTGCCTGGTGCGAATCCAGGGGTTTCTCTCCTGACACTTATTCGGTGTCTAGGGTGTTGCCCTTCCTTCAGACGGGTGTTGACCAGCGTCTGGCGCTGGCCACGTTCAAGGGTCAGGTGTCTGCTTTGGCCGTTCTTTTTCAACGGCCTGTGGCATCTGATTCTTTGGTTGGCACTTTTGTGCGGGGGGTACGTCATCTGATCCCTCCTAGGAGGGACCCTCTTCCCCCTTGGGACTTGAATCTAGTTCTATCAGTATTGCAGCGTGCTCCTTTTGAAAGGTTCAGGGAGATCTCGCTGTCTTTGTTATCCAAGAAGGTCGCCTTTTTGGTGGCTATCACCTCGACTCGTCGAGTGTCGGGGCTGGCAGCCTTGTCCTGCAAGTCTCCGTGTCTGGTTGTGCATTTGGACAAGGTGGTCTTGCGACCTAACCCTTCTTTTCTTCCAAAAAGGGTTTCGGACTTTCATCTCAATGTGGACATTGTCAAACCTTCGCTTTGCGCGAAGCCGAAGCATCCGACGGAGGTGTTGCTTCACTCCTTGGATGTTGTCCGGGCGATTAGAGTCTATTTCACATCGACTGAGTCTTTGAGTCTTGTTTGTCCTTCCGGGAGGTCCTCGGAAGGGCATGGCGGCGTCGGCTTCTACAATCGCCAAATGGATCAGACGGACCATTGATCAGGCCTATGCTTTGAGGGGGAAAGTTCCCCCTGTACCTGTGAAGGCGCACTCTACCAGATCTCTGAGTACGTCTTGGGCCTGTCGTCATGGGGCCTCTGTGGCCCAGGTGTGTGAGGTGGCGACTTGGTCGACCGTACACACTTTCACGATATTCTACAGAGTAGATGTTCAGGCATCGGCTGATGCTTCCTTTGGCCGCAAGGTTCTTAGTGCGGCAGTTTCCTAGAGCCCTTGTTACGGGTTCTTTGGCTTTTTGGGATTTTTGTTTTTTCCCTGGGTTTTCTTGCTCCTGTTGAGCGTGTGTTTTGTTCTTATGCCCAACTGGTTTCCTTCCTTTGGTAAGGTTCCTTTCTCTGATGGGGAGACGGCGTTGCCTTGGGCGCGGCTGAGTTCTTCCCACCCCTCATGTTTACACTGCTTTGGGACATCCCCATTGGTGATGAATATGAAGTGGGCGGCGACTGTCGGAGGACGTAAGAGAAAACGGAATTTTTGTAAAATCTTACCTGTAAAATTCCTTTCTCTGAGTCCTCCGACAGTCGCCGCCCCCGCCCCTCTTTTGGGGTTTTGATGTACTCTCTACTGCTATTCCACTGAAACTGAGTTGGATACAGGAAGTGGAGGGTTATGTACTGAGGGGACCACCCCCTGGGGGTGGGATATGTTAAAAGTCTTTGTACTAACATATTCTATTGCCTAGCTACTCCTACGAAATAAAGGACATAACCCCATTGGTGATGAATATGAAGTGGGCGGCGACTGTCGGAGGACTCAGAGAAAGGAATTTTACAGGTAAGATTTTACAAAAATTCCGTTTTTTATTATTATTGGATCCTCTGGGGGTAAAAAGGTTGAGTGAGTTTGCCCTTGAGTATTGGCAACTTCCATATGTCTGTCCTGATGTCTTTTGGAAATTCTCAGACACTTTGTTGTACAATTTTCTGTTGTGTTAATAAAACTACACTGTATCTGAGCTCCACAAGCCAAAAATGTTATATCATTCATTTATAATATTTAAAGTGATTGTAAAGTCTTGTTTTTTTTCCTATAAAAATAACAAGCATGTTATACTTACCTCCTCTGTGCAGTTGGTTTTGCCAGGTCAGTGGCCTGGATCCTCTTCTCGGGTCCCTATTCTGTGATCCTGGCCCCTCCCTCCTGTTGAGTGCCCCCACAGCAAGCAGCTTTCTATGGGGACACCCGAGCTGAGTCACAGCTCCCTGTGTCCATTCAGACATGGAGCCCCGCCCCTTATCTTTTCTGATTGGCTAGCTGACTTTGACAGCAGCGGGAGCCAAAGACGCTGGAGGAGAATCTCAGACACTTGTAGTTATCGCTGGACAGAGAGGGACATCGGGTAAGTATTAGGGGGTGCTGGGGAGGTTGCTGCATGCAGTTTTTTTTTTATCTTCATGCATAGTATGTATTAAGATTTAAAACCTTCTGACTTTATAACCCCTTTAAAGCGAGCTCACCTATCCCTGCAGGTCCCCATGCTTGATTTTTCTGAGAAATCATTTGAAAAACCCTAGCATTTCTGGCTATGGCCATCTTCGTAACATAGAAGAGTGACAGCAGATTAGTCCATCGAGTCTGCTCCTTTTTTTAATTTTTTTTTATTTATTGTCGAAGTATAGCTCTAGGCTTGTCCCCGGCATGTTTGAATCCATTTACTGTTGACTGTCTCACTGCCTCTGCTGGAAGTTTATTCCAAGCATCCACTACCCTTTCAGTAAAATAATACTTTCCAATATTCGTTTTGAACTTCCTTCCAGTTAGTTTGCGGTCATGTCCCCGTGTTCTGGATTTTGGTTTCATGTTGAAAAAACTGCTTTCCTGAACCTTATTCACCCCCTTGACGTATTTAAAGGTTTCAATCATGTCTCCCCTTTCCATAATTGTACATATTAAGTTCCTGAAGTCGCCCTTGATATGTTTTATCCCCCAAAAGTAAGGGCAGTTGATTCCTGTAGTATTTACTTCCTTGAATCCATCTACCATTAACTCAGGCATGCAGGCAGGAGAGGGTGTGTTTAGGTGAGAAAACCCCTCCTCCCCTCCTGAAGACTTCTGGGATGGATGACATGTTTGCCTAGGCCTGGAAACCAGGAAGTAACTGAAGAAATGTGTTAAAAGAAATAAAAAAACAAGTAAATATCCGGTTCAGCTCTTCGGGTGTACTCTGTAAACCTTTGATTACAAGCTCACAACTTTTGATCACAAGTAGCAGCCATCAGCTTGTGTGTGTTTTGTAGAGGCGGCAACTGGCTTCAAAGTGAAACCACTTTCACACAGCCGGCCACGCGGTGCCCCCCCCCCCTGCTGGCGGCCCGCCCTCCCATGGTTCCCGGGCTGTTCATTGCTTACTGACACTGGAGGAGGGAGAGAGACTACATTGAGACCGAGGCAAATCCAGACCCCTAATGTGTCCAAAAAGAGTACCTGTCACCTGCCCAATGCTATCACATAGGGGTTAAATAACCCCTTGTGATAGCAATCGCGTAAAAAAAAAAAAAAAAAAAAAAATTTTAAATGAAAAAATAAACATGAAATGATAAAATATATTTTTAAAAAAATATTGCCAAAACCCCCGTTGACCTGCACACCTGCGCAAATGCATGCACATGTATGTAAATTCTAGCGCAAGAGCTTCTAGTTAACTCAAAATTGATGAGCTGTAACGGCTTTTAAATAGTCACCAATGGTGATTTTTGGCCACCATCGTTTTTTGGCAATATTGCAGGTGCAAGCAATTTTAAAACATCGAATGTTGGGTATCTATTTACTCTAAGCAAACACATCTTTTATATTTGAACCAAAAATGTGTATTATATGGTATGGTTTTACACTAAAATTCATTTTATTATATTTTTTTCAGTTGCGCAAATATCACCTGAAACAAAACTTTGCAACTATCACCTTTTTATTCTACAAGGCCTCTGCTTTCAGAAAATCTATAATGTTTTGGGGGTTTATGTAGTTTTATTGCCAAAAATTAGGATTATTGCATGTATGCGACAAAGAAAAAAAATTGCTCTGCAAACGAACTGGATATGATGCTTTCCTGTCCATTTTACTAAGGCTACTGCACGAGGATTAAATCTAGTCTGTTGATTGAGAGAATACGTTTCCACATGAGGATTTAAAAATGTTCACAATGCTAGTGTCATTTTTCCTGCATAGAATTCCCTCCAGTTGGGTATTGTATTTTCAGATGGAAATGCTAGTTGCCTGGTTGTCATGCTGACCCCCTGACTCAGTCAGTACTTCATATTTCTCTTACATGATTTTAATGTTTGATAAAACATGTTCCTTTATATCGGTTAAAAATGAACATGTACATAACGGTTAATGCATATGTTTATCATATATGCATACCCTGCCCTACTTTTCTTTTAGTTCAAGTCTACCAGTGATCTAAACCCAAGAACAAACCATGAATGCCTTGTCTACCTTTCTGTAGATGTGGTGGCTTAATTTGTTTTTATTTTTTATATTTATTTTCTCTTGGTAATCCTGCCAGGAACACACTTCCTCCTGTCCTAGGGTGGCAACTAGTGATCGCCCGATATCGGTTTTTCGTCGCCGATACCGATATTTTGGCCATTGCATATCGATATTGGCCGATATTTTCGTACATTTAAAAAAAATATATATATATTTTTTTTACTTGACAGGTACTATTGTTGAGGGATCTGGGAGTCTAAAAGACCCCAAACCCCTCTGCACTTAAAAGCATTCAAAACGCCAAGTTTGGCTGTTTTGAATGCTGTCTTTTTTTTTTCTTTTTTTAAATCTGGCGACGAGTACCCGGAAGTGATGTAATGACACCACTTCCGGATTTTTACATGGAGACCAGATCAAAGCCGAATGCGGCTTTGATCGGGTCTTCGGAGGCCGTGAAGGCTGGTTGCCTGGGACTGGAGACCCGGGCAAGCCGCGGGAGGGGCGGGGGAGCGGCTTCTCAGCCGCATCGGTTGTCATTACAAGACAGCCGACCATCGTCTATGGACGCCGGTACCGGGGTGATGCCACTAGCTGCAGGCATCACTCCGGTACAGCACTTTCCCGAAATATCGGCAATATCTGCCGCCTTGGTGTCCCAGATCTGAACATCCAAAGAAAATTGCCTTGCATTTCCTGGATGTGGTTCGGGAACTAGAGTGTATCTGGCAGCTACAGAGTCTTTTAGGAAGTCAGACTCACTATTTGTACCCACGGACGGACCTCGAGAAGGATTGTCCCTTCTGCTTTGACCATTTCCAGATGGTTAGGGACAGACAGTTATTCAGGCCTATTCAATTAAGGGTCAAGTTCTTCCTTTCCCTGTTACATCGCACTCTACTCGGGCGCTTAGTGCTTCCTGGGCCTTCCGTCATGAGGTGTCAGTGATGCATGTTGGCAAGGCGGCCACCTGGTCGTCTGTGCACACTTGTAAAAAAATGTTATAAAGTGGATGTGTTGGCATCTGCGGATGCTTCTTTTGGCTGCAAAGTTTTTGCAGGCTGCTGTTTAGAGGACCTGGTCCTCTTTGAGGGTGTATGATTTCTTCCAGGTGAGCTCCAGTTGTTCTTGGTTGAGCTCCAGAGTACCTGGCTGGCTATGGTTTAGCCTTGGGAAATTTTCTGCTGTTTTTCCCACTCCTCATGTTTAACACTGCTTTGGGACGTCCCAATGGTTAAGAAGATCAGGAGCTGTGTCCGTCAATGAACGAAAGCGAAAATGGGATTTTTGACTTACCGTAAAATCCATTTCTCTGATGTTCATTGATGGACACAGCACCCACCCCTCTGTGGAGTTGGTTTCCTTCTGACACTTCTTGTAATAAAATGGAGTGCCTAAAGCTGAGTGGGTGTATACCTACTCCTGTAGGGGGCAGTATAATCCAATGGTTAAGAATCCAGAGCTATGTCCGTCAATGAACATCAGAGAAATTGATTTTACAGCAAGTCAAAAATCCAATTTTTTTTGCTAGAAAATGAGTTAGAACGCCCACACATTATATGTTTTTATTTTAGCAGAGACCCTAGAGAATAAAATAGTTGTAATTATTATTATTTTTTTTTTTTTTTAGGTCACATGGTATTTGTACAGCATTTTTTCAAGTGTCATTTTTTGGGAAAAAATACACAAATTACTTTTATTGCAACAAAACACAATATATAATCCAATTTTTTGTAAAATATTAAAGATAATATAAAAGCTGTTATGCAGCGTAAATGGACACCTAACGTGTCGAGCTTTAACATTGCGCACGCTCATGGAATCTAGCTCTAGAATTATTGCTCTCGCTATAACGTTTGCGTCGATGCCTCATGTGTGGTGCAAACACCATTTACATATGTGTTTGCGACTTAGTTTGTGTTTTTTCCTGCGCTTGAGCATGGAGGGATGGGGACGATTTTAAATTTTTTTTTTTTTACACTGTGCCTTTTAATGTTTTTTGATCACTTTTATTCCTATCATGAGAACTGTAAAAACCTCAAATCCCCCCCCCCCACCTTTTGAAAGCATTGGATGAAAAAAAAAAAACTACCCCTCCCGCTGCTTCTAAAAGCGATCCAGTGACTAATGAGCTGCTCGGATTGCTTTTATAAGAAAGAGAATCACCATCTTAAAAGAAAAAAATACCGGGGTATGGCTGATATTTTTACCCATAACCACTTCAAAGCCGCAAGTTATACAGTATTTACATAATGCGGTCTTGAAGTGATTAATCCTGGAGGATCTAAAACCATGTGTTTGAAGAGTGTCTAAATCAAGGAAACAAAATTTAGACTTTTAGCTCACCAGCCTTTTAATTGTGGAGGCCACTTTTTTTTTTAATTCACCTGGTGATCTTAGGGGTTTACCAACAATACGAGATCAATGGTTGTAATCCAATGGTGGTTGTGACTAATAATGAAAAGTGATGAGATATTTCTAGAAATATTTTTTATTAAACAATAATTGTGTTGATGAGGGACTAGAGTAATTTTCTTTCCTTCTACTCATGGTGAAAGGAAAGAACATCGCATAATCTATGGGCTGCTTAAAGTGTCACTAAACCCACATCATAAACTATCAGTAAATGCTGTATTACATGCTGTTCATACTTGAAAAAAACCTGGTTGATCCTGCTGCTCTCTATCTTCCCCCGTTTGTTTATGTCCTCAGTTCCGCTAGGGTTTTTGCAGCTGTGGTAGCAACTCTGCACATGCTCCGTTTTCAGTGAGGTTCTAAGCTGAACATTTCCTCCCTATTACATATGAGCAGCCCATGTAACTTTAGAGTCACACATGTAGGAGTATACACAGTGGTAAATGATGGCTTCTCCCTCCTCCTCCATGCACACTAACCAGCTCAACATAATGGGAGCGGGATATTACATGAAGATTGTGGGCTTCACCTCTCTCTTCTAAAACACAGGCTGGGGGGGCATGACACAGCCTGTGAGTGGCAGAAATCCACCCATGGCATGTTATTTTCACGAAACAGGGTGGATTTTATTTAAATCAAGTTTAAATCCTGATTTAAATCACTAGTAAAAAGGCTTGATTTAAAGAAACTTAAAATCATAATTTTTGAAGAGCAATTGTCATCTCTGTCCCGCAGTAGCTCATCCTCTGACCCACTGTTGACTCACCGACAGTCCTGTTGACTTTAATGGGACGGCTGGTGAAGCGGTAGCAGCAGGTGAGTGGATGCCCACTAACAGGCGCTGCCATGATGTATTTGAAATGACAGGTGCTCTTTAAATGTAAGGACTCATCCTTGCTGGTAGTTAGAATATTTAATATTTGCAAACAAAACAAAGGTTTCCCATTTAAAATAATAAGCTGTTAGCTTAGTAAATTGGCAATATCCGAACCGATTTAGTCATACAGTTTCTAGTGTACGTTGATTTGCAAAACAATGGGATAAAGGAATATTCCTGAACTTTGTTTTATCTCATGGTAACTGAAATTGTGTGACTGCATCAATATAGCGCATGTTATCTCAGCTTGGGGAGCTTGGATTCATTGAATGAGTTTATCAAAAATGTAAATATTGCAGAATATACAGCCTCATGCTACATAACTAAGCTCCATTTCAAGCTTAATAAACTAGATTATTAATGTATCTTAAATAGAAAACTATCTTTTAGATGGATTTTTACTTCAAAAGCATTTTATTAAAATAAACTTGATAAAAAATCAAAAAAATCAGATTTAAATAAAAAAAAACTTTTTTTTTTTTTTAAATCATTGATTTTTATCCACCCTGCCACAAAATAAAGTTTTAATTTCAAATCTATATTTGTATGCCAATTTAAACTGTTTATTGATGATTATTTTTACCCTGTATTCCAAAGGCAATTTTTTTTTATTTAGATCATGTGACCAGTAGCAGAGGACTAGAAGCTCCTCCTACTCATGTTTCTCTGCAGACAGGCTGGGAAAGATCATGTGACAGCTATATATCGATTAGGAACAAGGTAGTAAAATGCTGCGTCTGGATGCAGCAACACTCTGTGCTATGGCCGCATACAAACTAGCCAATTACCTGCGGTCAGTTTGTGTGCAGCCATAGATGAATACATATAAGGGAAACTGCTCTCCCCTTAATAACTAGTGTTCTGCTTCAACTGATCAGCTTCAAGAGCCAAGAGACTCAAGTGAGAACAGACCTCTTTGAATATAATGGAAATCTTGATGCTGAGCGTTGAAATGCTTCAAATTGCTTACTTGTGAACGTTGTTTAGGGTACGAACACGCGTGTACCTGAAAGAAAAAAATAGATTTATCAATGAATCCAGATCTGCAATATTGTGTCTTTAATGTCTGCCTGGGGCTCACCTTTACTATTTTAAGACACTGGTGTGGAACAAATGTTCAAATAAGGACTTCTGACTTTTTTCTGACTTGCCTCCTCTGCCTACTTGTTCCAGGTCACTGATCTAAACTGTTGAAGGCAGAAGGTCATCTTGGCTTTCAGCAGGCGTTCTCAGGCGGTCAACAGTTGCATCTCCTTGAATTTTTCTCCTAAGGCCCCTTGCACATGGGGCTATCCAGCTGCAGTGCGCCCCTCCCTGTGATTTGGTGCACCCTTAAGTCTATGGCAGGCTGCGGCTGGATGGGGCTGAACGCTGTACCGTGTAGTCCTGGGGTTTAGGGCCCTGTGCATTCAGGGATGAAAGTCCGGGGACACAGGTCAACCTGACTTTGACGGGGGGCTGGTAGGGACACACTGCAGCTGGATAGCCCAGTGTGCAAGAGGCCTAATGCATTGGTAGAAGATACAAACTGCATTCAGATAGCACCTCGTCCAGGAATCCAACCCAAGGCAAGAGCCCAGTGCATCCTGACAAGACGGCTAACCGCCCCTTCTTGAAATGAGCAAGGACACTTCTTGGTCTGAACCTGAACTCTACCTGCTGTTTTTGCATCTGACTGGGCCCCGCTCCAGCTCATTACATGCTGGAATACCATGTTGCTCGGACCTTGGCCAAAACTCAGCACTGCGCGCCTCCGGTTAAAGGGGGCCCGTTAATTTGCAAGAAGCCCAGCCCGCCTAGAGGTGCTGATTTGGCAAAATGTCTAAGGCTCAGGCTGCTGTGAAAGCATGTAAGTATAATTGCATTGATTCCTCTCTCTCGCGCTCTCTCCCTCTTGTCATTCCGATTTCTCCGCGTTCCTTAAGCCCAGCGTGAAAGCAGAACCGAATGAATGTCAGCGGGCAGCGAGATGACAAAGAAACATATCGTGCCGCAAAGAAACGTTTTGTCCGGGGCTGTGTAGGAATACGACCAGCACTAATTAAAAAGAACGAGGGCAGTTTTAAAGGCCTTGGAATGGAATATTCTTTAGTAAGCCGCGGAATATAACAAAACCTAGAATTCTGCTGTATACAAGGAGGGGGGGGGGGGTTTATGTACCGCCGAAATGAAAGCTATCCATCGCGTTTGACTGCGCCTTTTGTTTATAGCCTTAATTAACCGCTTGTTTGAATAAGGCTTTCTTATTGTGGCTGGGAAATGGACTGCTGGGTTTTAATTTCCGGCTCCACCCGACTCTGCTTGGCACATTTGTTCCATATACGCGGGCAGTCAGTGATTTATGTTGGGATCAGAATTGGCTGGGAAGCCATTGTCTGTAGTAATGGTGAAATGTAGATTCCATTGTGTTGGCTGGAATGGAGAATGAAATTCTAGCCTGCGCGTCTTCAGAGGATTTGTGTCTGAGAGACGAGACACTTTCTGCAGAAATGATTATTAGAACTAAAGATCGGCTTTATATTCTGGGTAATGGAGAGCTCAGATTATTTCTACTTTATTGGTTTGTGGAACGCTTTCCTACAAGAATGGAAAGTGCGAGGGAAATAGTCCAAATAGGAGTTCATCACCCTCCATTTCTCACTTTATTCTTTGTTTCCTCTTCATCCCTTTCACTTTGTACCCCTCCACTGCTCTCATTGTACACACTTACACACTCTCTCCAACTCTTTTCCATGCCCCCCTCCCCCAATCCCTTTCTTTCACTCTCCTCTGTATTTTTCTATTCTTTATATCTCTCTTTGCCCTCTTTCTCTCTTCTGTTCCATTCACTCTCTCATTCTCCTGTACCCCCCTCCTTTGAACCTCTTTTTTTTTCCCGTTCTCTCTCTCCTCCCTTTCTTCATTTTCTGTGTACTCTGCTCCCTCCCTCTTTCTCTATTTTTTCTATTCCCTCCTTATCCATCCCATGCTCCTCCTTTTCTCTCCCTATCCATTCTGCTTTCCTCTTAATTTTCCCTCTTTTTATTTCTCTTTGGTCTCTTTCCTTTGCTTTTTTTTTTTTTTATCTTTTTCCTTATTTCTCCCCATCCCTTTTTCGTTCTTTCTCCCCCTTCTCCCACCCTCTTTGCTCATTTTCTTTCTCTTCTCTCTCTCTTCACTTCTCACTCACTCTCTTTCCTTTCCTATTCCGCTTTCCTTTTTCTTTTTGGCATTTTACCTGCTCTCTTCTCCCTTCAATCTTTTTTTCCACCCCTTTACTTTTCCTTACTTTCCATAGTCTGCTCTTTCTTTTCTCTTCTCCTTCCCTTTTCTCTTCTCCTTCTCTTTTCTCTTCTCCTTCTCTTTTCTTCTCTCTCTCTCTCTTTTCTTCTCTCTCTCTCTCTCTTTTCTCCTCTCTCTCTCTTTTCTCTTCTCTCTCTCTCTCTTCTCCTCTCTCTCTCTCTCTCTCCTCCCTCTCTCTCCTCCCCCTCTCTCGCTCTCTCCTCCCCCTCTCTCGCTCTCTCCTCTCCCTCTCTCGCTCTCTCCCCCTCCCTCTCTCGCTCTCTCCCCCTCCCTCTCTCGCTCTCTCCCCCTCCCTCTCTCGCTCTCTCCCCCTCCCTCTCTCGCTCTCTCCCCCCTCCCTCTCTCGCTCTCTCCCCCCTCCCTCTCTCGCTCTCGCTGTCCCTCTCACCTCCCTGTTTCTCCTCCCCTCTCTTTCTCATCCCCTCTCTTTCTCATCCCCTCTCTTTCTCCTTCCCCCTCTCTTTCTTCTCCCCCCTCTCTTTCTTCTCCCCCCTCTTTCTTCTCCCCCCCCCCTCTTTCTTCTCCCCCCCCCCTCTTTCTTCTCCCCCCTCTCTTTCTCCTTCCCCTCCTCTTTCTCTCTCCTTTCCCCCCTCTCCTTTGCCCCCTCTCTTTCTCTCTCCTTACCCCCCCTCTTTCTCCTTCCCCTTCCTCTTTCTCTCTCCTTCCCTCCCCCCTCTCCTTTGCCCCCTCTCTTTCTCTCTCCTTCCCCCCCTCTCTTTCTCTCTCCTTCTCCCCCTCTCTTTCTCTCTCCTTCCCCCCCCCCTCTCTTTCTCTCTCCTTCCCCCCCTCTCTTTCTCTCTCCTTCCCCCCCTCTCTTTCTCTCTCCTTCCCCCCCCCCCTCTCTTTCTCTCTCCTTCCCCCCCCTCTCTTTCTCTCTCCTCCCCCCCCCTCTCTTTCTCTCTCCTTCCCCCCCCCTCTCTTTCTCTCTCCTTCCCCCCCCTCTCTTTCTCTCTCCTCCCCCCCCTCTCTTTCTCTCTCCTTCCCCCCCCCCTCTCTTTCTCTCTACTTCCCCTCCCCTCTCTTTCTCTCTCCTCCCCCCCCCCTCTTTCTCTTTTGTTTTCCCTCTTTCGCTTTCTCTCTCTTTCGATTTCTCTCTTTCAGCGGATCTTTTTGAATCGGATGCCAGGAGGGTGTCAGCGGACACGTCCACTGACATCCACCTCCCCATAGAGGTCAATGGGTGCCCTGATCAGGTCCGTCTGAAAAACGCACAGGTGGACCTGATCGTGTGAAAGGGGCCTTAGGCTTACTATGGGGCATCTGTTCGATACACAGCTGGGAACCGATTAAGTGACCAAAGTGCTCTGAAAAGAGTAAAGTTTGGGCTTTTCCTACCCTTTAGGAAAAGTACCATAGCTGGACTAACTGGTGGCTTTTTGCCTCTCTCTGGAGTTCAGCATTTAACAAACAATTTTTTAAATGTTCTTCGCCTAAGGTTTGTGTATACAGTACAATACATAAGCATAAGTTGACTTTATGGGGTTGATTTACTAAAGGCAAATAGACTCTGCACTTTGCAAAGTTCAGTTGCTAAAGAGCTTAGTAAATGAGTTAAAGATTCACGTTGCAAATATTACCCAATCACATGCAAGGAAAATAAAAAAATGTTTTGCTTGCACACGATTGGAAGATGGAAGTCAGCTGAGCTACTGCTCATTTATTTAAGCGGAGTCCCAGTCGTTTTTGGTGTTTGTTAAAAGTCAGCAGCTACAAAAAGTGTATCTGCCCACAATCTCTCCCTGTGGAACGGTGGTCTACCTTTGTAAATACGGCAGACCTCTGTTCTGTCAGTAATGAACCTCTTATTTAGGAACACAGGTCTCTTTGTTCATGTAGCAAGCCCACCCCCCCACTTAGAAAGCACCCTCTAGGCACGCATTTAACCCTTTGATCGCCCCTGGTGGTGACCCCTTACCTCCCTTCCCTGCCAGTGTCATTGGTACAGCAACAGTGCATATTTTTAGCACTGATTACTGTAGTAGTGTCAAAAATGTCCGGTGTCCAATCTGTATGTCGCAATGTCACAGTCCCGCTAACAACCGCTGCCATTACTAGTAAAAAAAAAATGTGAAAATGACATAAATCTTTCCCCTAGTTTGAACATGTGATAACTGTTGCGCAAACCAAGCAATATACACTTATTGAGATTTCTTTTTACCAGAAATATGTAGCAGAATACAAATTGGCCTAAAACGATGAAAAAATTTTGATTTGTAATTATATATATATATATATATATATATATACGGAATGTTATGTAGCAGAAAGTAAAATCATTTTTTTTTTTTTTTAGAATTGTCGCTCTTTCTCTTTTTAGTTTATAGCGCAAAAAATGAAAATCACACAGGTGATCAAATACCTACCACCAAAGGAAAGCTCTATTTGTGGGGAAAAAGGACATCAATTTTATTTGGGTACAGTGTCGTACGACCGCGCAATTGTCAGTTAAAGTAACGCAGTGCCGTATCACAAAAAATGGCCTGGTCATTAAGGGGGAAAATCTTCTGGTCCAGAAGTTAAAGCACCTAAAAGGTGTACCAGGTCTGTTATCCTATAGCAGTGATGGCGAACCTTGGCACCCCAGATGTTTTTTAAATACTCTTTCCAAAAAATGGCCTGGTCATTAAGGGGGTAAATCCTTCCAGTCCAGAAGTGGTTAAAGTGGATTTTTCTGGCATAGATGGGAGTATATTTTGTAGCCTCGTATGCATGCAGATTTTGTGGTTTCAGTAGTTCCTTATTTCTAACAATAGCCTGCTTCAGAGCACGGGAGTTCTTCTTAAAGCGTCCCGTGGCTTTTGGCGGCGGAGGCGGTTTACCTTTGCTATGCTGCATGTGTGAGCCTTTCCCCTGTAAGCTCCAGTCTCCACTGAATGCCAAGTGCGTGCTCTATTTAGCTGCCCTAAAATGATTGATAGTGAAAGGAGACAAACAAAAAAATTGGCACTTCCGCCCTCCCTTCTGTTGTTGCACAATGTGCTCATTCAAAATGGCCAAGAGAAAAAGTGACTTGTCACGCCAAATTTATCTTCGAAAACCCCTAGAAGTTTCTCCGCATAGAGGGGACTTGGCTTTGGGCACTGACATGCCAGTGTGAGCAGGCCATAGTAAGTCATTAACTGATTATTTGTTGACCGTGTTCAAGCATTAGATTTTTTTTTTTCTTTTTAAATGTAAAAGTTGCAAACATTTGTGTGCCAGCAGATTTATTATTTTTTTTTCACTGCCCAAAAAACGAATGTGTGGGTGTTTTGATGGCCGTAGGTTTCAGTATTGCTGGGAAATGTTTAGGTAATGCCCGTAGGGATGAAAATCGCTGACTAGGTACATAATTGTAATATTTGCTTTGACCTGCAGCATTACTCATACCAGGAGAGGACTGGGCAAGGGGGCAATCTCAAGCCTCTCTGATGCCCATTAAAAAGGCTGCACTGCTTCTGCCACAGACATGCCTAAAGGATTCCGGGTAAAGAGAAGTAAAATGTCCCCACTCCTTACCTACTGAGTGCAGGATAAAGACAAGGAGAGAGCGTGACCCCCATCTCCCCCCCCCCCCATGCATGGATAGTGTAAACTAGAATGCTGCATTGGGTTTGGGCTCCCGCGGGACCCAATGCAAATCTCGCGGGAGTGGGCGGTTTTACCTCTGCTGCGGGCGGGAGTGGGCGGCAAAACATTTTGCGGGTACCCGCGGGGAACAGTGCAATTTGGTGTAACGTATTTTCCGGCGTATAAGATGACTTTTTTTATAATAAAAAAGATACCCCTAAAATAGGGGGACGTCTTCTGCGCCAGGTACTGTAGCTTCAGCTAGTAACAGAACATCCAGCCCGCTGGATGTGTATATAGTACCTTTGGTAACTTACAGAACGTCCCTTTGCTGTAATACTCTATGTACCGTGCTGAGCCAATCACGGAAAGCGGTGTATTCTATTAATGCACACAAAGCCTGCTCAGATTGGCTGAGTCAGAGAGGCGGGCTTATACAACCTCTGCCAATCTGAGCAGGCTTTGTATGCAATAATAGAATACACAGCTTGCCGTGATTAGCTCAGCGTGGTACATAGAGTATTACAGCACAGGGACGTTCTGTAAGTAGCCAGAGCTTACTGTATACACATCCAGCAGGCTAAACTATTAATAGAGAAGTTCTGTATGTAGCAGAAGCTACAGTACATATTAGGGCACATCCAGCGGGCTAAAATATTTAATAGGGACATGATGGCTCCACTGATGTTATGAAATGGGGTTGCCTCAGAAGAGGGGGTAGCCTTATACGGCGAGTATAGAGCAAAACCGCAGGAGTGGACACAAACATTGCAGGTGCGGGCGGGAGTGGAACACAAACATTGCAGGTGCGGGCGGGAATGGACACAAACATTGCGGGTGGGAGTGGAACACAAACCTTGCGGATGCGGGCGGAAGTGGACACAAACATTGCGGGTGGGAGTGGAACACAAACATTGCGGGTGCTGGCGGAAGTGGACACAAACATTGTGGGTGCGGGCGGTCCTGGTCATACATTTAGCGGGTGCGGGTTTAATAAAACTGTCCCGCGCAGGGCTCTAGTGTAAACTTGAATTCTATATGTATTTGCATGATGTGTTTCTCACTGTTTTAGGTGAATTTAGTGCTGTTTGAGTGTTTCAGGTTTTGTCACAAATGGTGTCACAATTGCGCAGCAACAGCTTGATTCTTTGCATTTTGACTACCTGCCTGGAGTTTAAATGTTCTCCCTGTGCCTGCGTGGGTTTCCTCCCACGCTTCATTCAGGGGGTTCGATATGTGGCTCCGCCTGTACGGTCTCTTGCCGCCATGGGATTTAAATTTAATGTTTTAGTTTCTCCAGAAACCTCCATTTGACAAGATTCCCTTGTCTACGTTATCCCAGAAGGGGACATTCTTGGTGGCTATTACCTCGGCTTGCAGGGTATCGGAATTGACGGCATTACCCTGTCGCAGTCCCTATTTGGTGGTCCATAGGGATAAAGTGATTCTTCGGGTCCTGTGGTTACGGACGGACCAAGAAAAGGGATGGCCGCTTCTTCGACTATCCTCTCCAGATGGATCAGACAGACGGTGTCTCAGGCTTATTCCATTAAAGGTCAGGTTCCACCTTTCCCTGTTACGGCACATTCTACTCAGGCACTGAATGCTTCTTGGGCCTTCCGTCATCAGGCATCCATATTGCAAGTTTGCAAGGTGGCCGTCTGTGCAAACCTTCACAAAATTCTATAAGGTAGATCTTTTGGCGTCTGCGGATGCTTCTTTTGGCCACAAAGTTTTGCAGGCTTCTGTTTCAGAGGGGCTGTTCCCTCTTGAGGGGTGTTTAATAAAAAAAACTTTTATTTCTCTGTCGCTCATTGACAGACGTAGTCCTCGTTGATTAATAACAACTCGGGTTATACTGCCCTCTACAGGAGTAGGACTAGACAGGAAAGAAAACGTTCTGGCCACACCCTAGGGGCAGTCCCAGAGGGTATATCCTCTCACTTCCTGCTACAGCAAATCAGTTTTTTTCTGTCTAGTTAGGAGTAAGGACCTAGATGCCTTGCTAGGATCTTCGGTCCTGGCAGGATTTTTTTTCTTAGAAAGATTTTTTAGACCGCTTTTTTCTCCAGTGTTCCTGTGAGATCTTCAAGCAAGAAAGCTGGAACTGGGCGGCGGGCTGGATGTTGAGATCCAGTGGTCACCCCAGTTCAGCCTACGAGTGCGTGCAGGCCATAGCTCCGCGCTGGGTCGGCCGCGACATAGTCCCACTGGACGGGGACTGACCCTGCGAGTTAAACGTCTCGCTTAAACGCCAATGACCATGAGTCACGGCGTCCGTATTGGTCGACAGCCCTCCCACCCCGGTGGAGAGGGGTACTGTCAGGAGTTGGCGCCCGCCTGGTTCCGGTATGGTGAGTAGTATGTTCCCCCTTTTCCCCCTGACGGGTTTGTGGTGAACGCGGGCCCCTCTCTGAAATGGTAAGGATGGGTCTCCCCTCTATCCTATAACATGTCACAGATCCCCCTATTTGAGTGTGATTTTTGTGAACAAGAAACCAGGAGGCTTGGTTTGGGAGCTGACAATCTAATGTCATTTCAAAACTGTAAAGATGACTGAAGTCAGTGGCAGTACTAGAATATTACTGTGGTAGCATATCCTACCTGTCAGAGGTGTTCACGGGGTGATGTCTATGCATGTATAACTGCAGTCCAGATCACATTCCTCCAACAAGGGCAGGCTGCCTTTCGACGGCCCACGGACCGCATGCGGCCCGCCAGGGTCCGGTACCACCGGCCAGGCTGTTCACCATCCAGGGTGAAGTTTGGGGGGCCGATGCACTCCCGCAGGCCGCTAGGCCGAATACAGCAGGCCGCTGCTAAGCCGCCGCTATCCTAACAGCCCGCCGCCATTGTCTTGCAAAGCACACGAGGCCACCATATTGGCGTAGCGCCTCGTGTCTCCAGCATGGGGGCGGCCATGTTTGAGGTGACCAAACACCTCGTGGAGCCAGGGGGAGGCGCCGGAAGGCGTGTTAAGGAGCGGAGCCGCCTCCTTTACCCAGGAAATAGGGCCAAAGACTTCCTGTCTGTAACAGGACAGCACTGAGCAAGCTGATGAAAACTTCTGTCCATCAGGGATGAGCCTTGGGGTCTCTCTCTCTCTCTGTGGGGTCCAAAAAGGCAGGTAACACTGAGGGGCGCTGTTGCGACTGGGGGATACAAAAAAAAAAAAAAAAAAAAGTTTTTTACTTTGTCATTTTTTGTCGCTGGCAAATGTCTTGTATAATCATTGACCCTGCCGCATAGGTATCCCCACCTGATCCCCTCAAGGTGGCCGCAGGACCCTCCAGTACCCCACTTGTTTTTAATGCATTATCGGCAGTTTTGGAGTCTTTGGTATCCTGGGTGGAGGTGGCCTGTCAGGGACGGGGGGTCAAGAAGCGACCCCCGCCTACCCCTATTTTTTATCTGATACTTCAGATACGGATTTGGAGCTGGTCTATGCAGCTGCAGGTCCCTCTTATGGGGCTGTTGTCTCAGGTAATGTCTCCTCAGCAGGGAGGAGAACGTTTCTGCCTCCGCCATAGCACAAGAGTGGTGGATGCACTAGTTGTGTCCGTCCGGGAAACCTTTAGTCTTGAGGTTACACCGGCAGAGGTAGCTGAGACTGAAATTCTTTTTTGGTACTTGTTAGCCTACCAAAAGGGCGAAGGATTTTCCTTTACCCAAATGGGGTCGTTTTGAAACGAATCCCTGTTATTTCCTAATGCATGGCTAGGCGCTATCCGTTTGAGGAATCCCTCTTTAAAGGATAGACGGTACCACCTGCTGTCTTGCCACAGACTGTTAGGATAAAGAGGATCTCGTAACCAACGAGGACCTTCCCTTTCTGCTCATAAAGAGTTTGTTCGTTCTGCGAAGGCGGGCGATAAGGCGAAACCCTCCAAAGCCCCTTCAGAGGGTTTTTCAAAGGGCGCTGGTCGGCTAAACAAAAAGTCCGGCTCAGCCAAGCCTGAAGAATACAGCCTGATGCGCCCCTACCCATCTCTGGGGTGGGGGGATGTCTTCACCGGTTTCCGGATCCATGGCTTGCCAGAACCCCGGACTAAGGGGTCATACGGTCAGGATACAGGATCGAGTTTCGATCACTTCCACCGGTACGATTCTTCCCTTCTAACATTGAACGGTTTCAGGGGTTCTATTCGAACCTGTTCACAATGCCCAGGAAAGAGGGCAAGGTGCGTCCAATTCTGGACTTGGGGAAAGATGGAGTCCATCCGAACAGTGGTGGCCTCCCTGCATCAGGGGGAGTTCCTGGCGTCCATAGACATTTAGGATGCCTATCCTTATATCCCCATCATCGCAGGACATCAGCGTTTTCTTCGCTTTCCCAAAGATCATCCCTGGTTCCCACCAGGAGACTGAACTATCTGGGCCTAATGTTGGATACATCCTGGGCAAGAAAGTTTCTCCTTGCGGAGAAACTCCAGAAGGTTCAGTCAACGATTCGGATGTTGCTGTCTGTCAATTGGCTGGGACTGATGGTGGCCTTCTTAGAGGCAGTACCGTATACCCAGTCTCATACCCGAATACTCCTGAAGGAGATTTTGTTCTAATGGAATCAGAATTCCGATTTCCTGGACAATCGGATCCGGTTGAGCGAGCGGACCAGGAAGTCTCCGATGCTCAACCAGGGGAAGTCATTCCTTCCGATAGCATCCAGGTTACCAATAGGGTATCGGAACTGAGAGCGATCAGATTTTGTCTGATTTACTGGACCGAGCAGCTCTAGAGCAGCCCGATTCGGATCCAATCGCACTATGCCACGGTCGTGACTTATGTCAAGAAAGGGGCACTTAGAGTGTCCTGGTGGCCATCGAAACGACTAGCATCTTTCATTGGACGGAACGGTTTGTTCCGGATCTCCCTGCAGTGTTCACTCCGGGGGTGGGAAATCGGCAGGCAGATTATTTCAGCCATCAGATTCTGGATCAAGGGGTAGGGCCTCTTCATCCAGAGGTTTTTCACTAGCTGTCCCTTCATTGGGGCACCCCGGATGTGGATCTGTTGGCACCTTGGCTCAACAGGAAGGTGCGGAGGTTTGTAGCTCGCATCCGCGATCCTCTAGCGGACGCAGCAGAAACGCTGATCGCCCCGTGGGAGCAGGATCAGCTACGGCATGCCTTCCATCCTCTCAAGTTACTGCGGGAACTTCTTCGCAGGATAGAGGTGGAGGGAATTCCAGTTATTCTGGAAATTCCGGACTGACCTCGTCGAGCCTGGTACGCCGACTTGGTGAGGCTAGTCGCGGACGCTTCTTGGAGACTTCCTCTCAGGGAGGATTTGCGGTCTCAGGGACCGATCTTCCATCTTGCTTTACAATCGCTGGCTTAATGGCCTGGCCATTGAGACCCAGGTACTGAAGGACAAGGGAGTGTCAGCTTCAGTTATTCCTACCTCTAGTTAAAGCAAGGAAAGCGACTTCCAGCACATGGAAGTCTTATATGGCGTGGTGTGACTCTTTTGGATTTCCCCCACATACCTATTCGGTGACCCGAATCTTGGTCTGTCTGCAACAAGGGGTTGAGCAGAAACTGTCCTTGAGCACTATCAAGGGTCAGGTTTCAGCGTTAGCAATCTTCTTTCAGAAACCTTTGGCTAATCATTCCTTGGTGCGGAATTTCATCCAGGGGGTGCGACATCTGGCTCCGCCAGTGCGCGCACCCTTACCGCCTGGGATCTTAATTTAGTGTGGTCGGTTCTTCAGAAACTTCTCTTTGAAGATATTAGGGAGATTCCCTTGCTTACATTATCCCAGAAGGTGGCCTTCTTGGTGGCCATTACTTCTGCACGCAGGGTGTCAGAACTGGCCGCATTATCTTGACGTTCCCCATATCTGGTGGTTCATAGGGATAAGGTGGTTCTTCTTCCAGATCCATCCTTCCTTCCTAAGTGGTTTTCAGAGTTTTCATCTGAATAAAAGTATTGTGTTACCTTCCCCGTGTCCTAAGACTAGCCATACTTGGGAGTTTGCATTACACTCCTTGGATGGGGTTCGGAAGGATACACTTGACTACTACGAACTTGTTTTCGTAAGACGGACTCACTTTTTGTGATCACGGATAGCCCTTAAAGGGGGTTGCCTGTGTCTGCCGCGACCATATCTAGATGGACCAGTCAGACGGTGGTACAGGCTTATTCTATCAATGGTCGGAATCCTCCGTTGCCTGTTAAGGCGCACTCTACTCGGGCGCCTAGTGTCTCCTGGGTCTTCCGCCATCAGGCGTCAGCGATCCAGGTTTTCAAGGCGATGACTTGATCGTCGGTTCATACCTTTACAACATTTTATAAAGTTGATGTGATGGCATCGTCAGATGCCTCTTTTGGCCACAAGGTTCTGCAGGCCGCAATCTGAGGAAACTGTTGGTCTACCTCAAGGGTTTGTTGGGTGTTTCACTTAGGTCTCATCTTTTTGCTCGATGAGTCCTTGATGCTTCTGGTTGGCTCCGGTTGGGCCTTCTGGATTTTGATTTCTGTTATCCCACCCCTCATTTGTGGTACTGCTTTGGGACGTCCCGAGTTGTTATTAATCAACGAGGACTACGTCTGTCAATGAGCGACAGAGAAAAATGTTTTTTTGTAAAATCTTACCGTAAAATCCTTTTCTCTTAAGCTCATTGACAGACGTAGTACCCGCCCCTCTGTTTTTGAGTTGGGTTGGGTTAAATTCTCTAAACACTGCTTTGTGACATAACTGATTTGCTGTAGCAGGAAGTGAGAGGATATACCCTCTGGGACTGCCCCTAGGGTGTGGCCAGAACGTTTTCTTTCCTGTCTAGTCCTACTCCTGTAGAGGGCAGTATAACCCGAGTTGTTATTAATCAACGAGGACTACGTCTGTCAATGAGCTTAAGAGAAAAGGATTTTACGGTAAGATTTTACAAAAATCCATTTTTTTCAGATGGCGCTCCTGTGACCCGGTTAAGGCTCCTGTGACCCAGTTAAGGCTCCTGTGACCCGGTTAAGGCTCCTGTGACCCGGTTAAGGCTCCTGTGTCCTTGTTAAGGGCACTTATGGTTAGCTTTGGGTTATTTTTCCCACCCCTCATTTTCCTTTTGGCACTGCTTTTGAACATCCCAGTAGTTATGATTTATAGAGCGCTGTGTCCGTTGATGAACGAACGAGAAAATGGGATTTTTGTACTTGCCATAAAATCCATTTCTCGGAGTTCATCGACAGACACAGCACCCACCCCTCTATGGAGTTCCGATACTTGTAATACTGCTTGCTATTAAACTGATTACCTAGAGCAGATAGGGGGGGTTATATACCAAGCTGAGGATGGTCCATGGGCGTAGCCAGGTGTTTTGTTCTGCCTAGTCCTACTCCTGGAGGAGGCAATATAACCCAGTAGTTAAGATTTATGGAGCGCTGCGTCCGTCTGACAGTGGTTCTCAACTCCAGTCCTCAGGACCCACTAACAGGCCAGATTTTAAGTATTACCTTGGGGAGATGCAGACTAGAATACTGCAATCACTGAGCAGCAATAATATTACCTGCTATGTATTTCAGTTATCTTGCAAACCTGACATATTAGTGGGTCCTAAGGACAGGAGTTGAGAACCACTGGTCAATGAACTCAGAGAAATGGATTTTACAGTTAGTACAAAAATCCCATTATTTTTTTATTTTTATTTAACATCACTTTAAATATGACCTCCAAGTTGACAGCTTTTAAGCAGTTACAGAAAATAAATCAGCTGGCACTGAATAACCCCTGCACATAAAAACACTTAAAAACAAATGTTTTAATGTGCAGGGGTCATCCAGCATCGGCTGAATTAGATATTACTTGGTAAAATATTCACAGAAATGGTGAGAACTGGCTGGCTGCAAGGAGATCCAACGTGTGGAGACATTGTTTACATGGCCATTGAGGAAACTGTTTCCTTATCATTTACTCTTTTGGGATAAAGGTTTTAAATAAAAACTGATCGTTGTTAGTACTCCTGTGGGTGTTAAATGGCTTGGCTCAACCCTGTAACTGCTACAAATGCTGGAAATCTTGGTCTGTTAAAGTGGAATCAAATGTAGGAATACTCACCTATTCTCCAATGGTCCAACGCCCGTGAGATCCCTGAGGCCGGGACCACTGTGTTCTTGATTGGCTGGTGCAGGATGACCAGTGCCAGGACAAGGTCACCTAGAGCCCTGAGCGATTATGCCAAACTGCGCTTCTCCTCCCCAAAAGCATTGTGTCAGAAAAAATCCTCCCCCCAAAAAAAAAAAAAAAAAATGTGGGCACTGATGTGCATGGATACCCTCTAAGCCTAAATTCCCTCTATTCCCAGTACAAATCTGCACTTCTGCAGAAATCTCCATCCCAACACAAATCTCAGCCTCCCCTATCCCCCCAAATCCCCCCCAGCACAAATGTACCCCCTCAAAAAAAATCACACCACCCAGAACAAATCCTTCACCCCTTAAATTTACCCTTTCAGTACACATTCTCTCCCCCCCCCACTCCAAATCCTCCTTCCAGCTCAAATTCTCCCCAATCATCCCTCCTAGCACATATCACCCCCCCCCCCCCTCTACCATATCACCTCTTTTTTTGCACAAACCCCCAAATTTACCTTCCTAGCGCAAATTTCCCCCTGCTACCCCCCTTCCCTTAAATCTCATCGCAGTGCCCAGGGCAGCCGCCCCTCCGGCCTACCCCTTTTCCTGGCCCTGGGGGGACTTCACTCCCATACATGCCCAGAAATCCTTCATACTGGCACTGTGCTGGAAATGTAAATGGATCTGCCCATGCATAGAGAAGAAATAGACGCGGCTATATCCACCCATGATGCAAAAAAGACTCCCGGTTTGGATAGGTTCTCTATTGAATCTTACCCCCAAATTACTAGATATGTGTTCTGAAGCCTTTGAGCAACCACTGCCTTACCTGCTTCTCTACGCGAGCCGCTGATAGTTTTAATTCCAAAGCCGAACAACGACCCTAAATATAGTGAATCCTATCGTCCAATATCATATTATTAATTAATGTTGATATTAAAATACAGGCAAACGTGTAGACTAAATGTGTTAGTTGCCAAGATCATCCACCCGGATCAAACCGGCTTTATAGCGGGCCGTTCCACAGCCATAAATATACGTCGCCTGTTTACAAATTTACAGATCCCTACAGAACCCCCGGATATGAGAATTGTGGCCTTGTTAGATACACACAAAGCATTTGACTCCAGTGAATGGCCTTATTTGTTTGCGGTCCTTGAGCAGCTTGGTTTTGGCCCAACGTTTATTAGATGGGTCAGGTTACTATATGCCCACCCGGTGGCTCGAATTTGGGTCAATAATTTTGTTATGGATCCCTTTCCAATATGCCATGGCACCCGACAACACTGTTTGCCCTGGCAGTAGAGCCCCTAGCAGCATTACTGAGGCAACATACACATATTCGGGGTTGTAGAGTAGGTATTTTGGAGGAAAAAAACATCCTTATACGCGGACGATATGCTTTTGAACTTGGTGGACGCTGATACCTCCCTATCCACTGCCTTGGAGACAAATGCGCAAATCCAACATTTTTCAGGTTTTAAAGTCAATTGGAGTAAGTCAGTTATATTCCCCTTTGACCCCCAATACACCCTAGTGCTGCCCCCATCAAACTCTCTGCAGGTGGTGAATACATTTAGGTATCTGGGAGTGGAGGTGCAACAACCTGTACAATTCTACATGGAGAATAATATCTCACCGCTGATACAGAGACTCAAGCATACTCTACCTGCTTGGTCCAAATTGCCCCTAAATTTATTGGGGAGAATGAACATATTTTAAGATGATATATCTGCCTTGCTTTCGCTACCTATTTTGGCAGGCCCCAGTTTATCTCGCGGAAAAAGTTTTTCGAATATAGATATCCTTCTCTCATCTTTTTTTGTGGGGTTTGTGTCCTGCTAGGATCTCTCTGAATACTCTGAAACTACCCATTCAGGGGGGAGAGCTGGCAATGCCAGACTTGCAATCCTACTATCTAGCAGCCCAATTAACATGCTCATCCTTGTTTTTTCCCGGATTTGCCGAATGCAGTGGTCACGACCCATGCAGCAGTAATGGGATCATATGAGGCTTTAATCAATTCACTATACGGGAATGACCAGTACCCACCTGAAGGGGCGGCAATTCTTAAGCTATCATCCAAAATTCTGCATATGTGCAATAAAAGGCTACAAGGAACGTCTCTAAACTCTCCTAATGCACCTTTGTGCTAAAACCTGAATTTGAGAAATCTGTATAAATTGTCTGAACCCCAATGGTGGATGATGTTTGACCTCAAATATGCCCATCAGTTATTCTCTGAACAGGGATTTTAGAGCTGAACTATGTGGTTTTTTTTTTGTTCCATTACCTACAACTTAGACATGCTGTGGCAGCGCAGTTTGACTTAAGAGTACTTCATTTATGCCCCTCAAGATTCGAGAAGGAGCTAATAAACGGAGACCATACACAACTCCTCTCTAGATACTATTCCCTCCTTGTGGGTAGCTCCCCCCCAGCGGATGGTGCTAAAATTACGCTAAAATGGAGGTCCAACCTGCAGAGTTTAGATGACCAGGCCTGGGAGGAGGTGGTTGGGTCCCAACTTACTGGGGTATAGTGGCAGGAGACAAATTAATCCAATTAAAATATTTACACAGAATCTATTACACCTATTCGCATTGGGGTCAGTACTAAGCCACACATATAATCTATGTTATGTTGTTTGATGTATTTATATGCCACTTATGTAGAAAGTATGTATATTTCCTTTAGTAATTTTTGGTGATTTGTGTATTAATTTCATTTCTATATATACAATTGTAGAAATATCAGTCTGTCTTGGTCTCTCTGGCCCTGAGGAAGCCTTGTGCGAAACGCGTCGGCTTGCTGGGGACCCTTAGACCGGGCTCCATCAGAGACCCTATTACCATCTTCTGATACCAAGTATCAGCATTTCCACATGGCAATATATTTCTACATATGCGTTTCTTTCTTGTTTAATATACGTCATATATGGGAATTGTTCCCCTTTGATGTACATTTTTTATCTAAAATGTGTACAATAAAGATGTGTTTTATACAAATTGTGTGATATATGTGATCCTCCTCCGCCCATTGGCCTTGAAAGCCCCATCTTCTCCTCTTACTTTGTTACTATTACACACCTTATAGATTATATAAAATGGGAAAATGGGAAAATACCCCAATCTCCAGATTGTCAGTGTTGTCAAGCAGCTGCTGAGGATTTCTTTCATATGGTCTGGGTCTCTAAGGAAAGTGGCTTTTGGAGTGAAGTGTGTACATTTTTAGAGGAGAAACAGGCTCTTAACATTTGTACTCCTGAAAGATGTTTATTAGGTAATCTGGAGGAAGAGGAGCTTAGAGAGTCCCAAAAGTCCCTATTGTGACTCCTTTTTTTCAATGCTAAAAAAGCTATTGTACTACAGTGGATCCTCCTAGTTTGGGGGCTTGGATTGAGTTGATCAATAAAGCCTTACCGATGTACAAATTAACATATCTAGAGATTGCACGAAGAAATTCGACAAATTATGGTCGGGCTGGGTAAATGCTGTATCTGGTGATATTAACATTTGAGTAGCCGTACTCTCATAAAGGCCTTGGGCCTGATTAAGGAACTCTAGTTGGTACTCATTCTAATGGGTTTTCTTTACTATATAGGTACAGTCTGTTCCTTTTGGAGGTCCTTTTTTACCTGCAAGAATTTAATAGATATGTTCTGTTGTAATAAGAAAATCAAATCACCAGCTGGTTGCCCTTTCTTTTGTTCAGCTATATGCAAAAAAAAAACAAAAAAAAAACAAACATGTACGTTTATCTTGACTCTGAATGTGTTACTGTACCGATATGCCTTATATACAGTGGGTACGGAAAGTATTCAGACCCCCTTAAATTTTTCACTCTTTGTTATATTGCAGCCATTTGCTAAAATCATTTAAGTTCATTCTTCTTCCTCATGAATGTACACATAGCACCCCATACTGACAGAAAAACACAGAATTGTTGACATTGTTGCAGATTTATTAAAAAAGAAAAACTGAAATATCACATGGTCCTAAGTATTCAGACCCTTTGCTCAGTATTTAGTAGAAGCCCCCTTTTGATCTAATACAGCCAGGAGTCTTTTTGGGAAAGATGCAACAAGTCTTTCACACCTGGATTTGGGGATCCTCTGCCATTCCTCCTTGAAGAGTGAAACAAATTTTCTCGGCCAACAAAATTCTACTTCAGAAGTGATGTCATGTGTTGGTTTGTTTTCTTTGTGTTTTTTCTTCACTGAGCATGCCCAGACTTGCTCATCAGATTTTTCCCTGTCGAAATCTGTACTGACTGCACGAAAATCGGCCATTATGTTGACGCCAAACAAAAATTTTATAGTCTGCACACCAGATTTTTTTCGGCCGAAAAGTCGGAGTTGGTTGTCGGAAGCATCATACTAACAAGCCAAAAATCGGCAGATCGGACGTTGGCCGAAAATTCCCTGCCAAACAACGGCCGATTTTCCGTCAGTCAGTACAGATTTCGACAGGGAAAAATCTGATGAGCAAGTCTGGGCATGCTCCGTGAAGAAAAAACACAAAGAAAACAAACCAACACATGACATCACTTCTGAAGTAGAATTCTGTTGGCCGAGAAAATTTGTGTGCAGTCTAGGCACATTCCAACCAACAAAACACAACTTGGACAAAAGTCGGACGATCGGTCGGCCGATAATCGTTGCGTGTGTACGGGGCTTTACCCTGATTAATCCTGAAAGTGGCACATGTTGAATCAATTTTTCTGGTGCTAAGTGGAGAGCTGCATATAAAGTATCATCCATGGTCTTCTCTGGAAGGAAGCTGATTGTGGATTCCTGGCATTCTCTTACATATGTGGAAGCACTTCAGATAAACAGAAACTTCTCAAATTGTCACTTCTGCTAAACAAAATGTCTGCAGTTGAAATAACTTTGCTGCAGTTTGTACAAGGATTCCTACCCCACCACTGAACACACAAATTTGTCAGCAAAGATTTAAAGGGTAACTGCACTTACAGCGCTTCACTGCAGAACGCAATCCTTCACCTTTAGTGTGGTCCATGAGATCGCCCTCCAAAGCCGTACACAACAGACTCTTCCACACATCACTATGCATGCAATTATACAGTATTGCTGTACGTTGATACTGTACAGAACTGTATGCATGAATAAATTCCTGACCTGCTACAATACACAGCACCACCTAAAATATGTTTAAAAAGTTCAAAATATATCATAAAAAAACCCCATCTTAAGGCAAAGTCACTGGACTGGTTGGTGCTCAAGCTGAGATGATGTCAGTCTATTGCAGGGAAGAGGAAGCATTTCCTCGGTCTTCTCTAGTGACAAGACCAGCCTTTTTCAACCAGGGTGCCTTGAGGTTTCTTCAGGGGTGCCTTGGCCTAAATATTGATAAAAAATTGTATACAAGCCAGTGGGTGGATCAAGCCTGCCTTTTAGTTACACAAAGCCACAGGTTATCATTGTGCACCATTATGACTTTCTAGACACTGACATCCTAACAACCAATTACATCATCAGTTGATCAGGAGGATGTCTGTTGCCTCTATAGCCTCCTTGTTTGACCCTTCTGTGCCCCTCTACCTCAGCACTGGGGTGACATTAGCTGACTGATGGAGAGAAATAGAAGGAACAGAGAAACATTGGAATACTAGTCAGTTGTTGTTCAGTCCTTTAGTCATGTCCCACTCTTCATGACCTCATGGGCCACACCATGCCAGGCTTTTTTGTCCTCCACTGTTTAGCCCCCGTTCACACTGGGGCGACGCTACTTCGGACCGCGACCTCGGAGCGGCCGCCACGGACTTCATAACATTGAAGTCTATGGCGGTCGCCTCCTGGTTGCCCCAAAGAAGCTCCGGACCCTTTTTCTGAGTCGGAGCGACTTGTGTCGCTCCTATCAGAACGGGTCCGCAGCTTCCCTATGGGAGGCGACCTGTGAGGCGACCAGGTCGCCTCACAGGTCGCCCCAGTGTGAACGGGGGCTAACAGGAACTTGCTTATCTTCATGTTCATTGTTTTTCCTTTTTTTTTTTTCCTTTTTTTTCATGTTCATTGTTTCGATGACGCTATCTGTCCATCTTGTTTTCTGTCGTCCTCTTCTCCTTTTTCCTTCCATGTTTCCAAGCATCAGGGTCATTTCCAATGAGTCCTCTCTTCGCATTCGGTGGCCTAAGTATTTGAGTTTCAGCTTCACAATCTGTCCTTCCAATGAATGGTCAGGGTTGATTTACTTTAGGATTGACTGGTTTGATCTTATCATCCAAAGGACTTTAAAGAGTCTTGTTCAAAAGCATCAATTCTTGGGCGTTCAGCCTTCCTTATGATCCAACTTTCACAGCCATAGGTTACTACTGGGAATACCATAGCTTTGACTATATGGCAATTGTCGGTAGGGTGATTTCTCTGCTTTTTATAATGTTGTCTAGGTTTGCCATTGCTTTCCTCCCAAGAAGCAAGCATCTGCCGTGATCTTGGAGCCTAGGAAGATAAAATCTGTCACTGTTTCCATTTCTTCTCTTTCTGTTTGCCAAGGAGTCAGTACCAGTGTGCAAAAGTGTATTTGCTTTGGAAAAATAAATTGCCTCTAATGTTGGGTGTCTTCTGTGGATGTTGTTGCATTATGTAAAGCTCTTAGAATAGTCTTTTACTTTTTAGAATCGGGTGCCCGAAACTGCCCATAATGTTAACCACTTCTGGACCAGAAGGTTTTCCTCAATGACCAGGCCATTTTTTGACATTCAGCACTGTTACTTTAACTGACAATTGCACGGTCATGTGACACTGTACCCAAATAAAATTGATGTCCCTTTTTTTCCTTTTGGTTGTATTTGATCACCTCTGCAACTT
Organism: Pelophylax lessonae; assembly: GCF_965119305.1. Lineage (NCBI taxonomy): Eukaryota > Metazoa > Chordata > Amphibia > Anura > Ranidae > Pelophylax > Pelophylax lessonae. Next base: position 817,271,720 of record NC_138768.1, read on the forward strand.
TTATTTTTTGCGCTATAAACATAAAGAGCAACAATTCTGAAAAAAAAAATGTTTACTTTCTGCTATAAAACATTCCCAAAATAAATAAAAATCAAATTTTTTCATCATTTTAGGCCAATATGTATTCTGCTACATATTTTTTGGTAAAAAAAAATCCCAATAAGTTTATAATGATTGGTTTGTGCAAACGTTATCCCGTCTACACACTAGGCGAAAGATTTATGTCATTTTTTAACATATATATATATATATATATATATATATATATATATATATATATATATATATATATATATAATATAATTTTCTATTTTTTTACTAATAATGGCGGTGATTAACGATTTTTGGTGGGACTGACATTTTTCTACACTTTTGGGGGGGACCAGTGACATTAAAGTTGCATACAGTAATCAGTGCTAAAAATATGCACTGTTACTGTACACTGGCAGGGAAGGGGTTAACACCAGGAGTGATCAAAGGGTTAAATGTGTCCGTAGGGGGTGCTTTCTAACTTGGGGGGGATGGGCTTGCTGAATGAACAAAGAGACCTGTGTTCTTAAATAGGAAGAACGCAGGATCCCTGAAGGTCTGGCAGAGGCTGTGCCTGAGCATGTCTTGTGATGTCATGGTGCAATGGAGCCAAGCTGATTGGCTGGTTCTGCGGGAGGGGTGCAAGACAAGCCGGGAGCTGTTTGGACTGGAGTGGACTGAAGGGATTACCTGGTGTGGAGAGAGACTGTCACAGTGATTCAGGAAGGGACATGTCATCATCATCTGTGCTGCTGCACACTGCTGTAGTCAATTACGTGTGTGTGTGCGCCTTCCCATTCTAATTTCTTGCCCTCTTGTCCTGTCCCTAAGCTACTTACTATATCGAAAATAAAATAAGAAATATGTTTTTTGCCCTAATATCCACCTTAAATCACATTGCTAATTGCATATTGTACTTGTTTATAGCCTAAAAACTGAAAATTGCACTTAAAACTGTAATATTGTAACTTTTGGAAATGCCAGTAAAAACATGGCTGTGCCAGTAAATTTTGGGTGTCGTGTTAGTCAATTTCAGTCTGGTAGGTTGGCAACACTGGCGGGTAGGTTAATTGGCTTATGTCTAAATTGGCCCTATTATGTGTAATGTATGAGTGTGAGATAGGGACCTTTAGATTGTAAGCTCCTTGAGGACTGATGTGAATGTGCAATATATATGTGAAGCGCTGGGTAAATTGATGGCGCAATATAATTACCTGTCAAAAATAAATTATAAATATATACGCTATATTACCAAAAGTATTGGGACGCCTGCCTTTATATACACACACAAACTTTAATGGCATCCTAGTCTTAGTCAGTAGGGTTCAATATTGAGTTGGCCCTTCCTTAGCAGCTATAACAGCTTCAACTCTTCTGGGAAGGTTGTCCACAAGGTTTAGGAGTGTGTCTATGGGAATGTTTGACCATTCTTCCAGAAGCGCATTTGTGAGGTCAGGTACTGATGTGGACCAGAAGGCCTGGCTCACGGTCTCTACTCTAATTCATCCCAAAGGTTTTCTATGGGGTTGAGGTCAGGACTCCACCCCATACTCGCTCATCCATGTCTTTATGGACCTTGCTTTGTGCACTGGTCCAAATCATTTGGTGGAGGGGGGATTATGGTGTGGGGCTGTTTTTCAGGGGTTGGGCTAGGCCCCCTAGTTCCAGTTAAGGGAACTTTTAAGGTGTCAGCATACCAAGACATTTTGGACAATTTCGTACTCCCAACTTTGTGGGAACAGTTTGGGGATGGCCCCTTCCTGCTCCAACATGACTGAGCACCAGTGCACAAAGCAAAGTTTATCTGTATATAGAAAAGACCGCCGTGGCAGGATGCTCCAATCATGAGGCGCTAGCACACTTTTGGATTCCAAACCTGCGCACAAAACCTACTGCTTCAGGGTGAGGCGGAGATTGGGCTTCAAGCTGATTGGCTCTGTAAGAATTTTTCTGGCAGGCTTTGGGGGGATGTCCCTCAAGGCTTAATAGTAAGGCTTTTAAACTAAGGACAATATTGCAATACTGCACAGTATTTAACACACTGGGGCCCTAAAGTACATAGTCTATTTTTTTTGAAGAGGTGAATTTGGGCTTTAATAATACCTTCGCTTGGAATTCTCCTTTATTATTGGTAACTTGTACTTCCATGTTGCTGTCCAGAACCGGTCCAGCTGCAGGTTCTGATTCTTGCCAGGCCATAGAGCTGAACAGGAGCACACGGGGACATTGCAACATCCCAGGACAGCTCAGGGGGGAAATGTACTTTGGTTTGCAGTGAGATTTGCTTCTTGACTCACCAGTGTTTAACGCCACCAGCATCAAAGTGAGATTTCATCCTTTGAGTACAGATCACAGAGCATTTGAGGATAATGGGAAACCACAGTGCTGCTAATAATACACTCGCAGAGCTGATTGTGTCTGACGCTTGTTTGCAAATAAGAACATGTCAACATGTTGCAGCCATTTCAGCCCAGTTAGTGTTGGGATTGTGTTCAGCGGGGGGCAGCGAGCAAATTACTTCACTTTTTTTTTCTTTTGGAATGTGAAATGCTGCAGTTATGTAACACATGAGTTCCCACTGTTTGCAGAGCATTATGGGCCCCCGGGGTTGGAGTGTCTCATAAAATTATTGAGACGCTTCACAAGTGCCATGCATAGAAAGGAGGCTTGTGGCGCTGCACTCAGGGACTAAATCACCATTGTATAATGTCTTCCGGAGGGATGGAAATGTAATTCAAATGTATGCTGAAGTTCCCTGAAGCTGAGTAATGTTGGAAGATTTCACAAGCAAGGGCTGGAGCTGAAGAAAGTGGCTTATTTAAAGTGGATCTAATCAGGAGCGTATCCTCCAGGCTTTCTCCTTCTCCCTTGCCCTACCGTTCTCTCTCTCTCTCTCTCTCTCTCTCTCTCTCTCTCTCTCTGTGTATCTGTCTCCTGCTTTTCTCTTCCTTCCTCTCTCTTTTCTCGCTCACTCTCCTCTCGTGCTCACTCTCTCTTCAGCTTGCTCTGGTCCTTTCCTCTCTTGTGCTCGCTGCGCTACCTCCCTCTCTCGTGCTCGCTGCTCTGCCTCCCCCTCCCGCGCTCCCTCCGCTACCTCTCCCTCCCGCGCTCCCTCCGCTACCTCTCCCTCCCTCGCTCCCTCCGCTACCTCTCCCTCCCGTGCTCCCTCCGCTACCTCTCCCTCCCGCGCTCCCTCCGCTACTTCTCCCTCCTGCGCTCCCTCCGCTACCTCTCCCTCCTGCGCTCCCTCCGCTACCTCTCCCTCCCGCGCTCCCTCCACTACCTCTCCCTCTGTCCCCTTCCCACCCTCGCTCTGTCCCCTTCCCGCCCTTGCTCTGTCCCCTTCCCGCCCTTGCTCTGTCCCCTTCCCGCCCTTGCTCTGTCCCCTTCCCGCCCTTGCTCTGTCCCCTTCCCGCCCTCGCTCTGTCCCCTTCCCGCCCTCGCTCTGTCCCCTTCCCGCCCTCGCTCTGTCCCCTTCCCGCCCTCGCTCTGTCCCCTTCCCGCCCTCGCTCTGTCCCCTTCCCGCCCTCTCTCTGTCCCCTTCCCGCCCTCGCTCTGTCCCTTTCCCGCCCTCTCACTGTCCCCTTCCCTTCCCGCCCTCGCTCTGTCCCCTTCCCTTCTCGCCCTCGCTCTGTCCCCTTCCCTTCTCGCCCTCGCTCTGTCCCCTTCCCTTCCCGCCCTCGCTCTGTCCCCTTCCCTTCCCACCCTCGCTCTGTCCCCTTTCCTTCCCGCCCTCGCTCTGTCCCCTTTCCTTCCCGCCCTCGCTCTGTCCCCTTTCCTTCCCGCCCTCGCTCTGTCCCCTTTCCTTCCCGCCCTCGCTCTGTCCCCTTTCCTTCCCGCCCTCGCTCTGTCCCCTTTCCTTCCCGCCCTCGCTCTGTCTCCTTCCCTACCCGCCCTCGCTCTGTCTCCTTCCCTACCCGCCCTCGCTCTGTCTCCTTCCCTACCCGCCGTCGCTCGCTCTGACCCCTTCCCTACCCGCCGTCGCTCGCTCTGGCCCCTTCCCGCCCTCGCTCGCTCTGGCCCCTTCCCGCCCTCGCTCGCTCTGGCCCCTTCCCGCCCTCGCTCGCTCTGGCCCCTTCCCGCCCTCGCTCGCTCTGGCCCCTTCCCGCCCTCGCTCGCTCTGGCCCCTTCCCGCCCTCGCTCGCTCTGGCCCCTTCCTGCCCTCGCTCGCTCTGACCCATTTCCGCCCTCGCTCGCTCTGACCCCTTCCCGCCCTCGCTCGCTCCGTCCCCCTCCCGTCCCCTGTCCCCACAAGATTAAACAGCCCTATAAAAAAATCCTATCAATACTTGCTGTTGGACTGTGTCTTGAAATTCCAGCACTTCACTACTCCCTGGGTTCTTTAGGGGTTTTTGACCCTTCCAGGTTGGTCAAATGCCTGTTCTTCCTGCCACATGCACTGGTTCTGCCTGACTGACTTCTATGTCCTGTATTGATGTACAAGCCAGCGGGACAAACCACACTGGGTGGTGAGAGATTCACAGCCCCAGAAGTGAAGAATTCTTACAGCAGCTGGGAAGTAGTGAAGTTGCAGTGTTGGAAGACACAGGCCACCAGACAGATAAGTATAGATGGGCTTCTTTTACAATGCTAGCCTTTGTTGAGTGGTTAGCCTCTGGTGACAGGGTCACTTTTAAAAACAGGCCTCACCGAGCTATTCCACTGTAGAGCATTTTTTCTTCAGTTTGCAGCAGAAATGTCGGTTTTGCTTATCTTTTCGAACTGTAAATGCAGAGAGAGATGCACAGGAAGAGAGGGGAGAGAAAAGGGCAGAATCTCAGGTTGAACAACTTTTCTACTTGTGTTGTGAGGTTTGAGGATGAATTTCTCCACAGTGCCTGCAGGTACAGAGGTCAATAAGAGCCTGCTTTAAAAGTCCATTACCGCTCATTTTGAATCCGTACATATTCAAAAGAAGTCCATACCCAATGGAATATATTATATGTGTATATATATATATATATATATATATATATATATATATATATATATATATATATATATATATATATAGTAGCAGAGCGTCCCAGAGAGAGACAGGAAAAGTCCTGTTCGGGGTTTATACATCTCCCAGGCATCTCTCGTATACCTTTAGGGATCTCTGATCCATGATCCAGTTCGGATCTTGGTCCTCTTCCCGAGGCCAATTTAAACTCGCCTGAGACAACCAGTGCTCTTTCTCAGCATGGGAACACAGACAACGTTTGGTAGTTTTACTGACCTTCCGCTCTCCTAGACAGTTTGTGTCTTTGGAAGCTGACAAGCTGTAGGCTTGCTCAGTCTGTGTTCGTTAGGGACTGCATTGTGTGTAGTAAGCGCCAGGACACGGCTAGGCTTTTGTTTATTATTATTATTATTATTCCTGCTTGTTTTCCTTAAAGCACTGTACAGCACCTGTTTATAAACTTGTATATAGCGCCAATAAACACCGCACTGTTTGTCACTCCCTCAGTGGATTTGGTATCTGTGCCTGAAAGACTGCTCATCCCAGGGAGCTTTGCACCTGCTACCTGTTCCCCAGCTTACAATATATATATATATATATATATATATATATATATATATATATATATATATATATATATATATATATATAGTGTCTGTGCGTGTGTAGCATATATGTATATTACACAATATACACTTTATTACACCTTGCTAGTACTGGGTTGGGACCCCTCTTTTACCTTCAGAACTGCCTTCATTCTTTGTGGCATGGATTCAACAAGGTGTTGGAAACATTCCTCAAAAAGTTTGGTCCATATTGACATGATAGCATTACACAGTTGTTGCTGAAAGGTTGGCTGCACATCCATGATGCGAATCTCCTGTTTCATCACATCCCAAAGGTGCTCTATTGGATTGAGATCTGGTGATTGTGGAGGCCATTGTAGGCCAATTTGTATTCTGCTACATATTTTTAAATAAAAATCCCAATAAGTGTATATTGATTACCTTGCACAAAAGTTATGGCATCTACAAACTAGGGGAAAGATTTATGTTATATTTATTTATTTTTTTACTAGTAATTGCCGCGATCTGCGATTTTTAGCGGGACTGCGACATTGCAGCGGACAGATCAGACACCTTGACATTTTTGACACTTTTGGGGGTACCAGTGACATGACTACAGTAATCAGTGCTAAAAATATGCGCTGTTACTGTAATATCACTGGCAGGGAAGGGGTTAACATCGGCAATCAAAGGGTTAAGTCTGTCCCTAGTGGGTGCTTTCTAACCTTGTGGGGGATGGGCTTGATGCATGAACACAAAGACCTGTGTTCCTAAATCCCTGTGTTCGTTACTGACAGAACAGCCATTCTGACTCCACAGGGAGCAATCGTAGGTGCCCGGCGACAATTGTTGCTGCTGGGCCCCCTGATTGGCTCCCCCTGTGGGCAGTCGGCTTGTGTGTCCGCCTCTGGCGCGTGCGTCCCCACTAGCAGTCCCCCGAAGCGACATACAGGTACGCCTTTTCGTGGGACAGAGCCGACCTGCTGCAGTAAAACTACGGCAGCTGGTCGGCAAGTGGTTTAAAACCCATTTCGTCCCCATTGTAATACTCAGTTTGAACTTCAAGTCATCTTCACCACGTCTAGATTTCTAAATGCTTTGAGTTACTGCCATGTGATTTTCTGATTAGCAGTGTGTGTGTGTAATGTATGTGTGTGTATGTATGTGTATGTGTATATATATATATATATATATATATATATATATATATATATATATATATATATATATATATATATATATATATAGTGCCTTGCGAAAGTATTCGGCCCCCTTGAACTTTGCGACCTTTTTCCGCATTTAAGGCTTCAAACATAAAGATATAAAACTGTAATTTTTTGTGAAGAATCAACAAGTGGGACACAATCATGAAGTGGAACGAAATTTATTGGATATTTCAAACTTTTTTAACAAATAAAAAACTGAAAAATTGGGCGTGCAAAATTATTCAGCCCCTTTACGTTCAGTGCAGCAAACTCTCTCCAGAAGTTCAGTGAGGATCTCTGAATGATCCAATGTTGACCTAAATGATTAATGATGATAAATAGTGTGTAATCAAGTCTCCATATAAATGCACCTGCACTGTGATAGTCTCAGAGGTCCGTTTAAAGCGCAGAGAGCATCATGAAGAACGAGGAACACACCAGGCAGGTCTGAGATACTGTTGTGAAGAAGTTTAAAGCCGGCTTTGGATACAAAAAGATTTCCCAAGCTTTAAACACCCCAAGGAGCTCTGTGCAAGCGATAATATTGAAATGGAAGGAGTATCAGACCACTGCAAATCTACGAAGACCTGGCGGTCCCTCTAAACTTTCAGCTCATACAAGGAGAAGACTATTCAGAGATGCACTGCAGAGATCTACAGCTGAGGTGGGAGACTCTGTCCATAGGACAACAATCAGTCGTATACTGTACAAATCTGGCCTTTATGGAAGAGTGGCAAGAAGAAAGCCATTTCTTAAAGATATCCATAAAAAGTGTCATTTAAAGTTTGCCACAAGCCACCTGGGAGACACACCAAACATGTGGAAGAAGGTGCTCTGCTCAGATAAAACCAAACTCAAACTTTTTGGCAACAATGCAAAATGTTATGTTTGGTGTAAAAGCAACACAGCTCATCACCCTGAACACACCATCCCCACTGTCAAACATGGTGGTGGCAGCATCATGGTTTGGACCTGCTTTTCTTCAGCAGGGACAGGGAAGATGGTTAAAATTGATGGGAAGATGGATAGAGCCAAATACAGGACTATTCTGGAAGAAAACCTGATGGAGTCTGCAAAAGACCTGAGACTGGGACGGAGATTTGTCTTCCAACAAGACAATGATCCAAAACATAAAGCAAAATCTACAATGGAATGGTTCACAAATAAACCTATCCAGGTGTTAGAATGGCCAAGTCAAAGTCCAGACCTGAATCCAATCGAGAATCTGTGGAAAGAACTGAAAACTGCTGTTCACAAATGCTCTCCATCCAACCTCACTGAGCTCAAGCTGTTTTGCAAGGAGGAATGGGCAAAGATTTCAGTCTCTCGATGGGCAAAACTGATCGAAACATACCCCAAGCGACTTACAGCTGTAATCGCAGCAAAAGGTGGTGCTACAAAATATTAACTTAAGGGGGCTGAATAATTTTGCACGCCCAATTTTTCAGTTTTTTATTTGTTAAAAAAGTTTAAAATATCCAATAAATTTCGTTCCACTTCATGATTGTGTCCCACTTGTTGTTTGTTCACAAAAAAATTACAGTTTTATATCTATGTTTGAAGCCTGAAATGTGGCAAAAGGTCGCAAAGTTCAAGGGGGCCGAATACTTTCGCAAGGCACTGTGTGTGTGTGTGTGTATGTACAGTATGTGTGTGTATATATATATATATATATATATGTGTGTGTGTGTGTGTGTGTATGTGTATATGTATGTATATGTATAATAAAATGTAGCACCCTCCTAGTTAGGTAGGTGCTAGGTAAAAGCATCTATTGCTGCTTCTGCTTATCAGGGGAGCCGGATTTATTAGTTTGCCTGTCACCTGTTTCCAGGTGTGATTCACTGGGTCTGAGGGGAGTGTCCCCACTGTATCATCCAATTATGAGGGAGCTTGTTGGACAGTGGAGGAAACCCAGATAGTGGCGCATCGGGTTTTATGGCAGTCCCTGTGGGAGGACATTCCTGCAATGCATCCTGGGATTGACCATAAATATGGAGGGGACATGTGACAAGGGGTCTTTGGTGGGAAGCATAGTCCCAGGAGGAGGCAGATGGCTGGTCTCTCCTCCTGCAGGTGTGAGGAAAGTGGTTCAGGTGGTCGGCCTAGTGAACCGGGTGTGGAGCTGAGCTGCAGAGGATCCAGAGTGCTGACAGTGGAGCTGCTAGGAGAGTCTCTCAGGAAAAACAGTGTCGTGAGTACCAGAGGATTTGCCACAGGGTCTGCCTAGGAGAGGGGACCACTCCATAGAAGTCAGGGGATGAAGGAGCCAGCTCACACAGGAAGTTTGAGAGTAAAGGGGGTGCCGTGTAGTGAACCCTGAAGAATAGGATCAAAGGGGGTGCCAGGAAGGGCCCTGAAGATTGTTCTGCAGTACAGTACAGATACCTCAGAAAGGTCACTCAATTCTATTTCACTGCTTATGACAAGGTGAAGCAGCGGCCTAGCCGTGCCTAGCGTTCTACATTGTTACTCAGCGTTACTCAGCGTTACTCAGCGTTACTCAGCGTTACTCAGCGTTACTCGGCGTTACTCAGCGTTACTCGGCGTTACTCGGCTTAACTCGGCTTAACTTGGCTTAAGTCGGCGTTACTCAGCTTAACTCGGCGTTACTCAGCATTAATCAGCTTAACTCGGCGTTACTCTGCGTTACTCTGCGTTACTCTGCGTTACTCGGCTTAACTCGGCTTAACTCGGCATTAATCAGCGTTACTCAGCTTAACTCGGCGTTACTCAGCATTAATCAGCTTAACTCGGCGTTACTCGGCGTTACTCGGCGTTACTCGGCGTGACTCGGCGTTACTCGGCGTGACTCGGCGTTACTCGGCGTGACTCGGCGTTACTCGGCGTTACTCGGCGTGACTCGGCGTTACTCGGCGTGACTCGGCGTTACTCGGCTTAACTCGGCGTTACTCGGCTTAACTCGGCGTTACTCGGCTTAACTCGACGTTACTCGGCGTTACTCGGCGTTACTCGGCGTTACTCGGCGTTACTCGGCGTTACTCTGCGTTAATCAGCTTAACTCGGCGTTACTCGGCGTTACTTGGCGTTACTCGGCGTTAATCAGTCGTCCCATCTAATTGTGCATAGTTCTTTAAGTTTCAGTATCCCACTCATTCCCTTCTCCTATCCAAGTTCTAAATAAAAAAACACAAAAACCAAAGCTACTGGACGGTTTCCTGACTGAGCTAAAACACTTGGGAAATGTTAAACTGTCGTGATGTTGCTAATGGTAACCCAGGGGAACCCGTAACCAGCCGCTCCCTACATATATATCCACTTCCGGACCGCCCGCCGCAGTTTTATGTTGGTACTTTGACGTTGGATACCAGGGTTATGGCAGCAGATAGCTTCCATAACCCCGGTATTTTTTTAAACTGCAACGGTCCGCTTTAACATAAGGGTGGTCCCAGTGGGGGATCCTTCTTTTTTTTTTTTTAATTTTTTTTTTTAATTTCCTTTGTTTTGTTATATGTACACAAAGTTTGCATACAAACAGTAACATTTGGTATAAATATTAAGGCTCGGTTCACATTTGTGCGACGCGGGAACGCTGCGAATATCGCATCCGAACATCGGGCAGTTCACAATGCCATATGCGATGCGCAGGGGCTGTCAATTAAATGTTAACGACACCCCCAGTTTGATCGCATATCGCAGTGCGATCTGACAGTTCGCATAGAATCTGAGGCGGCTCAAAAAATGCGTCATGTGCGTGTTTGCTGCGGATGCGCTGCGAATTCAGCCATACAAAGTGTATGGCTGAATTTGCATCCGCACAGGAGATCGCATGTACTGAAGGAGCAGTGCGCTCCGAATTACATGGGATCGCCGCACTCGCAGAAGTGTGAACCGGCTCTAATTCTGGGCAAAGGATTCCCAAAGCAGTTTGTTTTTAGTGCTTCTTTAGTTGCCCCCCTGTTTACGATTGAGGATTTGTGTGATTGAAACTTTAGACTGAGCCATCTGATAAGGGATGGGTTTATGGAAGGAATCATTTGCTTGTGTATATTTCACTTTGAGCTACTGAGGTCTGTAAACTGTAAAGGGAAAAAACAATGCAGGAAAAGAGCTGCCAGCTTCACTACCTGGCTATGAAACTTATGAAAAAAAATAAAAAATGAACAGATATTAATATATATGTACTATTTTAAAAAAAATAAAAAATTAATCTTGACCATAATAAAGAAAATATATACAAAAACACAATACATTACCTTTAAGCAAGCATTTTTTTTTTCAGCTTGCAGTATTTCAGTATTCATTTTACCCCCTTTTGCCCTTCTGATTAATTAACACCATATATTCATGGGATGTCCTCTGGTATCACGTTGTACATATCGCTCCTGGCATCACTTATTGCTTGTGAATCCACAGTGAGCAGAGCTGTCTTGATCTATGGACTTCAAGTGATAAATCTCTCCTGTAACAAAGTCACTGGAGTTTTCTCTTTCAGCCACGATTATGGATGACAAAACCTTCCCCGCACCTTCATACCAGCGTGCCAGTTTATAACTTTATTACAAGTGATGGGTTTGTACAGAGGCCCCGTGGTGATTATACAGCGGGCTCTGTGTGAGAGGCACAGGAGCTACAATCACCAACAATGGATTTGCTGTTCCTATTTAACAGTTGCAGTTTTTTCCCCTCTGTCGTTGTGGCGAATTTACCAGCTAACTGTCCTTTGTGCAGTGAGAGCAACCACAACCTCTTTTCATTCTATGATACTGATCCAGTTCTGTGACTTTTGCATTCATCTGTGTAAGTTGTTTTTATATGACCAGGGCTTTTCTTACAAAACATGAAAGGTAATGTACTATTAAATACATAAAAATAAAAATTCTTCTGTAAACTGTGATACAATACATAGTCCAACACTTGCAATTTACAATTTCAATGTTGCTGCTCTCTAAGTGCCGCTTCCCTGAGCCTCCTGTCGTCACAGGAAGGAGTTTAGTGGATAGTGCAGTCTGTTGAGGCCTGTACACACAGTAAGAACATTGGAAGAAAAATGTCCTATGAGTAACGATCGGGCGATTATCCGATTTAGTATAGTGCTTTTGACAGCCGATTCCTACTTTTGTAGGCGAAAAACTGAAGGTGCAGTTTTTGCATTTTTTGCACACGTATAAAAAAAATTTTTTCGGACTGAAGATTGCACTAAACCCCCAAACATTATATTTTCAGAAGGCTGACACCCTAGAGAAGAAAATGGTGGTAGTTCTAATTTTTTACGTCACATTTTTTTACTGCAAAGGGTATGTATGCACAATTTCAGTAAAAAACACACTAAAGTGAATTAAGGGCAAACAAACGCAATAGATTTACCAAATTTTTGCTAAAATATAAGAGACAAGGTTGTGCCGAGTAAATAGATACCCAGCATGTCCAACCTTAAATTTGTGTGCGTTCGTGAAATGGCGACAAACTTTAGTACCCTGTATTTTCTATAGGTGACGCTTCAAAAGCCACCTACAGGTCATCAGTTTAGTGTTACGGAGGAGGTCTTGTTCCAGAGTTATTGGCGTGTGCGGCTATATGTAACATGTATCGCAATCAACGGTTTCACACGTAGGCACCCTTGAAGGAAGCATTTATGTTTGTATGTGCGTATTTGTGGTGGGGCATCAATTTTCTTTTTTTTGGGGGGGGGGGGGGGGGTTGTATGTGCTTGGGTGTAACTTTTTTTTTTTTCCATCACAAATGGCGCTTTTCCATTGCATGGAACCGAACGGTTCGGCTCGCTTTTGTGCTTTTCCACTGCTGGTACCGTATGGTACGGTGTAGGAACGGTTTCGGTACGGTACGGTACGTCGGCGCTTTTCCACTGCATGGAACTGAACGGTACGGCTCTCAAAAACAGTACAACCTCGATTGTGGTTCCAAGAGGTACCATACCCGGTACAATATCCCACAATCCTTTGCATGCAGTCACTACTAGCCACTGATTGGTCAGAGAATCCCACCCACCCCGTTGTTATCCCACCCACTTAACTTTAGTACTACTTTAGTGGAAAAGCAAACCGTACCGAACTGAACCGTTCCAACACCGTACCATGCGGTACCAGCAGTGGAAAAGCAAACCGGGCCAAGCAGGGCCGAGTAGAGCCGAGCTGGTACTTGCAGTGGAAAAGTGCCAATAGATGACAAAAAGCCCCTATGTGATGGATTTTAGGTGAAAGGTTCTCTTTAATGACACATGCAGGGTATAAAAAAACCCTGCACTTCTCCCCTGTGCTCCACTGAATGTTTTGGAATGCAGATCGCATTAGAAAACATCCTTTCCCCGCTAAGCTAGCTGGGGACACTGAGAGCTTGAGTGATGTCAGACGTCACTTTCCGGGTCACAACAAAAAGGGGAGAAGAGCGTACGTGTGTCTGCTCTTCGCCTTCCCTTCCACCCATCAGCAGCTGCCATGGAGCTCCTGGGCCCACTGATGGGCAAGCAGAGCCCAGAAAGCATGGAGGCGTGCCGGGGGGCGCCGGTACCAGGGGTGTGTGGGAGCGATTTGGGCCACAGCAGACACCAAATAGTCTCATCTGATGGGCAGAAGTCTGCCTGTCAGTTTCACATACAATCCCAGTGGCTGCAGCCAACAGATTGTGTGATACTCCCCACTGCCAGGTCCGTACGACCTACAGACTAGGCAGCAAAACATAATACAGTTTGCCTGGAAAAAGTCGGAAGAGCAAGACCTACGGATGCTCAGAAAGGAAAAAAGACATTACAATGCAGTGCAACACATTACATCACTACCGAAGTTGTATTCTGTCCTATGAGAATATTCCTAAATTGAGTAACCGCTTAATTTTCGATATGGGACTAGCATGCAAGAAACAACGGACGATCATTTGTCTGATTATTCTCATCATGTGTTCGAGACTTTAGCTTGGAGAAGGTAGGGAAGAGGGGGATAGAGGAGCAGGGTAGTGCCTTGCCATCCTAGGCTATGGGGCTTTGTGTTTCTATTGATGCGCACAGCTCTAGTCTCTGCATGCATGACACCCCAGGATTCCTTCAGTTTGGAGATATCTTTTCTCACTTCCTATGTGGCTATGGGACAGGAAGTGAAGGGAAATCTTCCCGATGGGACACAGATGGCAGAAAACCCTCCCTTACTTTATCCAAAATGAGGAAAAAAGTTTTGCCTTTTAGTTTTACTTTAAAAAATGAAGAAGCTGCATACCCAGTGATTACATTGAGTCCTGAACTTAGGGTTAAAAAAAAAAAAAAATGGAAGGTTTAAAATTGTATCCAGTTCAGATCCGCCCTATAGCAATTTTATTGCTATAGGACAGCACCGGTTCACGTATTTATACACGATCTTACACTTCTGGGTAGGGGGCGCGCATGCGTGACACCGGTGGTTTGCTCTCGATGTAATTACACACAGCGGGAGCCGATCGGCGGGTACCGGGGACTCCATGTCCACTGGCACCCACCAATCGTGAGGAAAAGACGCAGAGCTGCGATCTCCCTATGCAAACAAGGCATATCTCAGTTCTGATGGGGGAAGTGATGGAGTTTGTGTCTCTGAAAAAGCAGGGAATAAATTCCATCATTTCCTATAGTTAAAACACTGGCTAGGAACACCGGTAACTATTTAATCGCCCCTGATGTTAACCCTTTCCCAGCCAGTGTCAGTACAGTGACAGTGCATACTTTTAGCACTGATCTGAATTTTTTTCCATTGGAAATGTTTTATAGGCAAAAGTAAAAAAATTTTTTTTTTATTTTTTTTTTTTTACATTGTCAGTGTTTTTTTTGTTTATAATGCATAAAATTAAAAAAGCAGAGGTGATCAATCACCACAAAATGAAAGCTCTATTTGTGGGGGAAAAAGGACATAAATTTTATTTGGGTACAGCGTTGTATGACCACGTTAATTGTCAGTTAAAGTAACGCTGTGCCTTATCGCAAAATTGGCCTGGCCATGAAGAGGAGTAAATATTCCGGAGGTGAAGCTGGTAAAATGTAGCTACTGGTAAAATAAAAAACATCCAGCCTGCCACTGGCATCAACACAGCAGTTTTTATTTCTCTGCATCCTCCCCATCAGATTTTTTACTTGTTGATCCTGCCAGTATATCTGACATCTTTCCAATTCCTTCAGTAGAGTCTACAATGGAGTTTGTACTGAATAAAATTGCACAGCAGTGTTGTTCCCCCCTGTGGACAGGGGAATCTGATTTGACCGCAGACATGCTGATATATAGAGCTTTAGGTCCAAATTCAAAGGGCCACTCATCAACTTGGGTATCCTTGGTGGTCCCCAGAGTAGTCTGGAGAATGAAGAAAAGATGGGAGCACCACAAAAACTTGTACAAATCCAATAGGTTTTTAGAGAAAAAGCCAATGCATATTGGGGGCTTAAAAAAAAAAAAAAAGATAAAGCCCCATGCTCCCACACAAATGCATATATAGGTCCACCATGCAAGTTTAAATGGTGATCGCAGAACACATGTGAGGTATTACCACCAACATCAGAGATAGGGCAATAATCCTAGCACCAGACCTCCGGTGTAATTGTAAACTGGTAACCTGTAAAGGGAGGCCTGGGGTAAAGAAAACGGAAGACATTAACGACGGGCCGGCATGACGGGTTAAAGGGTTCGTGAGCCAGAGTACTAGTTAGAAGAATACATATATACGCAGTTTTAATTGGTTCAGGTGTGGGCGTAAGTAAGGGATGGGAGGGGTTTCAGGTGGAGGTTGGCTAGTCACAAATGGGGGCAGATGTTCAGTTAAGAGGGAGATCAGCCAGGTAAAAAATTTCCCGCTCTGTTATTTTCCTCCCCACTGTTTTGATTAAGCCCCTTATTGGGATTGGGGGATTGGGTTGATAAGCGGATGATGGGTGCAAGGTCCTTGTAGGTTACTGTGAGCACTAAAAAAGGTACTTGGTAGGGACCAGTCTGAGGTACGGATCCCAGTTGTTCTAATAGAGGTATCTGTGGCTGGTTGTCTCTGAGTCGGTGGTGTTTCATCTGGAGGCCTGTTTTAAGTAGATCGCAGGTACTTGTGAGTGAGGCCTACGAGGACCTTGAGGCTCCAGTTCTACTGTATTTACATTGTATCCACGTTCTGTGTTATGTTTATTACGTTGGTTAATAAAAGGCTTCTTTGGCCATTAACGCCAGTTAGTTGTCAGTAAGATTATTAAAGGGTTGGAGGGAGTGGTTATTGGTCAAAGCGGAAGGTGATAAGACATCTTTAGTACCGTAGTCAAGACTTATAAAGCATCACTTATGGATAATTTAATGTGCTGTAGTTTGTCGTCCTTCCACGGGCGTGTGCAATTTTAAAGCATGACGTGATATATATCCATTTCCTCTGCATAACATCTTTTATATTTAACAAAAAAAATGGATATTTTATTGCATGCTGATGAGCAGTTGTGATGCTCCTTCTGACTGTCTGGCCACCTTCTCGCAGGGGTTTTTTACAGCTTTGACCCTCATTTTGTGTCTGGCCCCACGTCCATCGTACACCTTCTGCTCCTGGTTGGAACCATCCCTATGGATTTCTTTCCATAGTATTATGATCCTGTTGTTAATACATACATGCCAAGTAATCCACATTATTTTGTTTCTCTTTGATTCTGTCAACATTGACGTATACTCATACAAAAAGTGATATCTGGGCTGTCTCCAGAAGAAGTGGGTGCAGCCCCATGAAGGGTGTAGAGAGCTTTAACCCACATGGAAGAAAAATATATTTAAAATATTTTTAAAAAAATTCATTTTTTCCCCCCAAATATATTGGAAATATATTTGAAATGCTACAATTTTGGCCATATTCAATATATTTCTAAAAATTGTTCCCTAAATATATTGGAAATATATTTTTCTTCCATATGGGAAGCCTTCATTAATTATTACAGGTCTCAACCAATCATAGGTGTTACCTTGTATTTACTTGTCTGGTGCAATGTTGGTTTCTATACAACCTGTACTTGGGGACTACATATCAGCTCATATTTATAGCATTTTCATATTTTGTAAAATGTTATGTTTTTCACATGTATTTCTATGCAACATTAAATGTGGTACTGCATAATAATTTTACCAGCTGTGTCATACGTCTCATTCAAAGTCCCAACTCCCAACCAAAGTCCTATTTAGATATGTGGATATTGATGATATGATTATAATCAAGCCATATTAATGTTTTTTTGTTAGTCTTTTTAAACATTATGTACATTACATTACATTTTTAATATGTTGTTGGACCTTTCTTTAGCACCACTCACAAAAGTCCCATGGGCAAAGTTCCTTTTTGGCTTTTCTGGATATTTTGTGTGTAGGCACTAAAATTAATAGGAGTATTTTTGTTTTTCTAAAAATTTTCTAAAAATTTGCATTTAAAAAATGGCTGCACACATATCATGCAACATAAAAAACACAATTTTATTCTCCAGGGTCTCTGCTTTCAAAAATATAAAATGTTTGGGAGCTCTAAGTAACGTTCTATTAAAATTTGCATCTCTTCTTTTTTTTTTTTTTTTTTTTTTTGTTTAACATGTGAGAAATGTCAGAAGTGCCCCAGTTTTGAAGTGGTTAAAGAAAACCTGCCATTGCAGAATTACTAGGTCTGCTGTCACTGACCTCATCTAAGCGGTAGTTACCTACCATTCATACTGAGCCTCTGCACCAATACATTGTGTCTCTAACCTGGAATAAAAATGCAGAGTTTGGAAATTCTAGAGAAATGTTTAAATAATGCATTGCAATTTAGAGTTGTAAAGTCAGGAAGGTTTTTTTATCTTAATGCATTCTATGCATTAGGATAAAAAGCCTTCTATGTGTAGCAGCCTTCCAAGCACCTCCTTTATACTTACCTGTGCCCCCTCTCTGTCCAGTGATGTCCACGGGTCCCTCCTGATTGGCTTAGTGACAGCTGTGGCGCCATTGGCTCCCGCAGCTGTCAATCAAATCAGTGAGACAAACTGGAGGGAGGGGATGGAGCAGAATGGCAGCTGCGTGTCTGAATGGACAAACGGGTGCCCCCATAGCAAGCTGCACTCGATAGGAGGAAGGGGCCAGTATCAGGAATGAGGGACCTGAGAAGAGGAGGATCCAGGCTGCCCTGTGCAAAACCAAGTGCACAGAAGAAGGTAAGTGTTTATTTTTATTTTTTAAACAAGACTTTACAATCACATTAACTAAACCCATTTGATTTTAGTTGACTAAAATACGACTAAAACTAAAACAATTCAAATATCTAAAATACAACTAAATCTAAAATTGTGTTCTAGACAAAAGACTATGACTAAAACTAAATTTGAAATTTGACGTCAAAATAAACACTGGTCCACAAAGGCTAAATCCTAATATTCAGAATTTATTAGGAAGGTAGCGCTAATATACTTCGGAATTACCATTGTTTCCTGATATGTTAGAAAACAACTTCAATGCCTTCAGCAAATCCGATGCTGCTTTTAGCCTGTTCCTTTTTTCTTATGGTCTCCATGTGATGATTTGGTGATGCAGACTGCAAATGTATGCATGGGTGAGAATACAGTACTGAGCTGCGTTTGTTACTTTTACAGGTACTAAATGAAGCAGTGGGTGCCCTGATGTATCACACGATCACTTTAACACGAGAAGACTTGGAGAAGTTCAAGGCCCTTCGAATAATCGTCCGAATCGGAAGTGGGTTTGACAACATCGACATCAAATCAGCTGGAGATTTAGGTAAAGTTTTCACTGGATCAGATGTATTAAGTGTGTAAAGGGAACAGTTGTGGTTATTGTAGTTGCCCGTTTGCTTCAAGCTTGTCCTATTACGATTTAGGTTAGAAGATTTGATTGCTATAGATAGCACATTTTCCTTCCAGGACCTATTCATGGCATCTTTCCTTTTTTTCTTTTCCTCTTATATTTTAATGTGACCCTGTCACCATAGGTTCACTTAAAAAAAAAAAAAAAAAAAAAAAAGGGTTAAAGTTCATAAAAAATAAAGTGCTAGTGCAATATACTTGTGCAATGGAATATGTTCACACAAATGTGCAAATAATGCTTGTGCCAAAAACCTATGTGCAGAAAACAAATGTCCATATATCTTGTGCAAAAACAAAGTCACAGAAACAGTTGATGGTATTAAAATAAATTCTTCAAAAAAAAAAAACCCTTTCCTATGTGCAGCAAACACCCAGTGCTATCCTCCACCGTTATCACTAGGTCAATTCACCAGATTTACCAGCTACTGCGCGTTCCACCATAAAAGTTTAATAATATGGCTGTAGACTCCATTACAAATGGCAATCATCAGTAGTCCCTCTCATATAATCCGAATCACATAAAGGAAGAAAAAGAATCATCCATAGTGTAAATTCATCTAAAATATGCCTTTATTTTAAAACATTTGAACCACACTTGTCTCCACTGACAATAGTACAAACAACTTAAATGTATTGCCCTATCGCCTCTGGCCTTAGCTCTGAGCCGCGAGCGCAATGTTGACGTGCCTGATGACTTCAGCATCCTGCCACCCCCTATGTGTTTCGTCATAAGAACATTCTCGAAAAGCGGGGGAGCTTCTGCTCCTTGAGGACATCCTATGACAAAACGCATAGGGCCTATCTATACTTAACTCAGTTAGCCTATGTCTTGAATTGCCATCGCTTCACTCTTCCCCCACTTTTACGGGTATTTTGGACCCCTTGAGATTGATCAAATACCTGCTCTCCCTGCCACCTTCACTAGTACTTAATGCCATGCTGGCTCATTTGTGAGCGGTGAAGCACAGCTGCTCACACATCCAAAAGTGTGGAAAACCTGCATTAGCTAGGGAGTGTTGGTGCAGCTCAATGCAGTGGGACTATATCTGGTACCTGCATCTTTGAATGGGCTGCCAACACATGCAAAAAAATGAAAACCACAATTTTTTTGCAGTTCAGCACACCACAACACAGTGTTTTACTTTGTGTTGAGGAGCACTGCAATTCAAAATGAATAGCATCACAGTGCAGCAATGGTTTTAATGTGATGTCAGGCAATTTTCATACATAAGGGTGTTGTAAATAAAAGTGAACCAGAAACCTCTAATCCAGTGCTGTCATAGCATAATTGGCATCTCCAAGGTTTTGGCATGTGAGATCCTCCTTCTGAAATGCCCAGATACTTTTAAATACTTGCTGTAGAGATTGGAAGCCTGGTCCAACCCCTTCTCATTTTCTAAGCTGCCTTATTGACCCATTACGATAATGGGCATCCTTACTGTCCAGAAATGAGGCTCAGAGGTTTAGCGAAATATTTTCTGAGCTCGTAGGATTTCTCTGGATTTCTGCATAACTTCTAAAATGAGACAGACCTTCATCTGGATTTCTGCATAATTCTTAAAATCAGATTGACTTTCATCTAAATCAGGACAGATATACACATACTATCTTTATAAAACACATGGATCATTTTTCTTTCAATATCTAAAGTATTCTATGAAGATACAGTCAAGTAATTGATGGTAAAATATGTGAACCCTTATATTTAGTTCCAGTAGAACATGGACTTTCTGTGAGCTCAACCAAACGCTTTCTGTAGTTGCTCCTAGGAGGTTGAGAAATGGTTTTGTGTTTTGCTTATTTGTAGGAAGTTTTGCTTGAGCAGTTTACATCAAACCAGCCATGACCCAATTCATTAGAATTGTAGTCAGGTATCTTGTGGAGAGGTGCAGCGGCAGTAAACAGAGTCCAGTTGCAGCCACAGAACTGAACTGAATTGAAGTTAAAGTTCAAACACCGTGGAAAGACAACCCGACCAGGCACACTCACAGAATGTTGCTGTGAAGGGTAGGTCTCGGGTGTGCCGACAGCATCTGTCTTGAGGGGCAGAGTGCGGCCTGGTCGGTCTGTACCCAAATAGGGGAGGTTTCCAGGAAAGATGTTGTATCCCTGCTCTTTCCCTACTCATCTGGAACCTCTCCCTGCTGTTAATTACTGTCCCTAACAGACAGGTTACCAGTCCCTACACTACCCTCACATGAAATGTGCGCCAAGTCTGGGATTCAGGGTTTTAAATAGACTCTGCCCAACCCAAGATGGTCACCAGTCACGTGGATGCCAGCATCCATTCAGATAGCCCCCAGTGACCCAGGAAATGGTAGAGGAAACTTGTTCCTCTTGACTTCCTTTTCCTCTGCAATGCTGCTGCAGTTGAGCACCACCTGCAGTGGAGAAAGTAGACTGCACCTGCCTACACACTGACATTTTAAAATATCTCAATTCCACGGTTTACGTGTTCTCTGTATTTAATATTGGATTATTATGTTGTATCACTCAACCCCTTGGATCAGATGGATACCTTGATACAGTACAGTTGAATTTCTTGATACAGTTTCTTGTAAAATTAAATATATACTGTGTGTGTATGTGTGAGATATAGATATATATATATATATATATATATATATATATATATATATATATATATATATATATATATATATATATATATATAAATATTTTTGATTCTGCAGTGTTTGCAAACCTTCCAGGAGCCACCGGATGATGCTTGCCTGTAGTGCTGCCTTAACCTGTAAACTCCTCAACCCAAATGACACTCTAGGTTCAGACATAGTTGGACCAATAATGCCGCTAACAATACCCAGCACAGAATATAGGGCAACAGACGCAATAATTTATTTGCCACAGTTGTACTGAATACATTCTAAAATGTCTCAAGTCCTCTCTTAGGGGTTTACAACTATTTACAGGCAGCAATACACACATTTCAAAGGAATTTAACAGTATTACAAAAAAAAAAAAAAAAATGGGTAATACTGCATGAATATCAGCAAACTCAGTATAACCAATGTGTGGTGCTTTTTGAGAGTGCAACACTGATTGGGGGGGTTGGAGAGACTCAGAAACCCCTCAGCTCCTTTGGACCACTGGCGCACTGTACTGGGATTAAATAAATACCTTTTGACAAGTAATTAATACAGGAGTGGAGTGCCTTTCAGTAGATGATAAATTATCAATGATTTGTGGTAGATTCTATTCAAATTTAAGGTTTCCTTCAGTTAGCAAGTTGGGGCCCTTTATTGATGAAGAATGATGGCTAGTGATGGCGGGCCTGTACATAAACCCAGGGGGTAGTAGCAAAGATTCATCTATTGGCTGGGTTATAACAATGTCTCCTAGCAGTTGGTCTATGCAACTTGAGCAGCAAAGGGTGGGCAAGTGCCCTCTCACCAGTCCTGGTATAGATGCAGTCTCCAACAGTGCAAGATGAGCCTTTAAGAAAGAGCTATGGCCACACAGCAAGCTGTTAGCGCACTCACCGCTGTAGTGGATGCCAAAGAGCTGTGCGGTCTCTTGGTGTGGTGATCTGCAAGACAGCTATGCAGACGTACTGGAGGAGCGTCCTGGTAACAGACTAAGCTGCTAAGTCCCACTGCGTGTGGACTGACAGTTTTCGGCCATCCTGTTAGAAGTCCCCGGGCTAAGAGAGTGAGCCCACCAGTTGCAGTCCAATATGAAGGCTCTCCCACAACCCTTTAGTTGGGCAGTTTTCTGGGGATGTGTAGTTCAGAAAGGGCTCTGAAATACAGTGATGGTTGATTGCAGGACTAAGAATTTGAAGAGCCTTTGCCCTGGTCCAAAAAACTCCCCTCCTCTGTAGACAGGAAGTGATGCAACATTGCTGGGCGCTAGAGGGTAACTATCTAGCTTATGATCATGTTGGATTATGCCCCCTTGAGTCATCTTGCAGTAGCTAAAGTTAAACCCAGTTAATATTCCACCATGCTTTACAGTTGAGATGGGGGTTTGATGTTGGTTTTTGTATTCAGTGATTTAATTACTCCAAATAGAATGTGTGGACTTTTCAAAAGGTTAATTTTTTCTTTTTTTTTTTATATAGTAGATGTGTAACATCCAGGTAGTCTTTAGCAGACT
Source organism: Pelophylax lessonae (assembly GCF_965119305.1). Taxonomy (NCBI): domain Eukaryota; kingdom Metazoa; phylum Chordata; class Amphibia; order Anura; family Ranidae; genus Pelophylax; species Pelophylax lessonae. Next base: position 817,294,364 of record NC_138768.1, read on the forward strand.
TTAGTAGAGCAGTGATGTATTAGTGGGAAGCATAATTTCCTTGCTGCTTAACTACCATGAATTACTTTTATTTATTTTTTTTTCAGTGTTTTTCTTGTTTTAGATTTATGATTTATGAGCATAGATGTTATTAAGTGCAAGTAAAGCATTCTGATACTTAGCTGTCATTCTGTCAGATTACATTCTTTACTTTGTGAGGGTTGTACAGCATGCTGTTGCACTCCTCTTAATAAAATGAGTAGAAGGTGCTAAATTCCTATCATTTTTAAATGTTTAGCCTATAAATTGAAGGGCAAGTCTTTTTGTTTGTGTGTATGTATGTGTGTACATGTATGTATGTATGTATGTGTGTATATATGTATATATATATGTGTGTGTGTGTGTGTATATATATATATATATATATATATATATATATATATATATATATATATATATATATATATATATATATATATTACATACAAACCCAATTCCAAAAAAGTTTGGACACTGTACAAATTGTGAGTTAAAGATGAATGGACTCATTTACAAATCTCATAAACTTTTATATTTTATTAACAATATAATATAGATAAAATGTCAAATGTTGAAAGTGAGACATTTTGAAATGTCATGCCAAATATTGGCTCATTTTGGATTTCATGAGAGCTATACATTCCAAAAAAGTTGGGACCGGTAGCAATAAGAGGCTGGAAAAGTTAAATGTACATATAAGGAACATCTGGAGGACCAATTTGCAACTTATTAGGACATGATTGGGTATATATATATATATATATTTATATATATCTCAGAGTGGCAGTGTCTCTCAGAGGTCTAGATGGGCAGAGGATCACCAATTCCCCCAATGCTGCGGCGAAAAATAGTGGAGTAATATCAGAAAGGAGTTTCTCAGAGAAAAATTGCAAAGAGTTTGAAGTTAACATCATCTACAATGCATAATATCATCCAAAGATTCAGAGAATCTGGAACAATCTCTGTGTGTAAGGGTCAAGGCCAGAAAACAATACTGGATGCCCGTGATCTTCGGGCCCTTAGACGGCACTGCATCACATACAGGAATGCTACTGTAATGGAAATCACAACATTGGCTCAGGAATACTTCCAGAAAACATTGTCATTGAACACAATCCACCGTGCCATTCGCCGTTGCCGGCTAAAACTCTATAGGCCAAAAAAGAAGCCATATCTAAACATGATCCAGAGGCGCAGGCGTTTTCTCTGGGCCAAGGCTCATTTAAAATGGACTGCAGCAAAGTGGAAAACTGTTCTGTAATTTGAAGTTCTTTTTGGAAAACTGGGACACCATGTCATCCGGACTAAAGAGGACAAGGACAACCCAAGTTGTTATCAGCGCTCAGTTCAGAAGCCTGCATCTCTGATGGTATGGGGTTGCATGAGTACATGTGGCATGGGCAGCTTACACATCTGGAAAGGCACCATCAATGCTGAAAGGTAAATCCAAGTTCTAGAACAACATATGCTCCTATCCAGACGTCGTCTCTTTCAGGGAAGACCTTGCATTTTCCAACATGACAATGCCAGACCACATACTGCATCAATTACAATATCATGGCTGCAAAGAAGAAGGATCCGGGTACTGAAATTGGCAGCCTGCAATCCAGATCTTTCACCGATAGAAAACATTTGGCGCATCATAAAGAGGAAGATGCGACAAAGAAGACCTAAGACAGTTGAGCAACTAGAAGCCTGTATTAGACAAGAATGGGACAACATTCCTATTCCTAAACGTGAGCAACTTGTTTTCTCAGTCCCCAGGCATTTGTAGACTGTTATAAAAAGAAGAGGGGATGCCACACAGTGGTAAACATGGCCTTGTCCCAACTTTTTTGAGATGTGTTGATGCCATGAAATTTAAAATCAACTTATTTTTCCCTTAAAATGATACATTTTCTCAGTTTAAACATGTGATATGTCATCTATGTTGTATTCTGAATAAAACATTGAAATTTGAAACTTCCACATCATTGCATTCTGTTTTTATTCACAATTTGTACAGTGTCCCAACTTCTTTGGAATCGGGGTTGTGAAATATATATATATATATATATAGATAGATAGATAGATAGATAGATAGATAGATAGATAGATTGATAGATAGATAATATATTTTCATTCCACTCTTTAACAATTTCTCTGAGGTCCTCTGACGTGTCATTTGGTTGGGTTATATGTCACTTCAAAGTTGGAAGCCATTGTGGCAAACTAAATTGATGCCCATGGTTCTGCAATAGAATGTCCAACAAGCGAATGTAGGTGTGTTGGTCAGTTCTCATACTTTTGGCTACATAGTGTAGGATTTTCCCTTTCTGGTTTGTGATGCGTTATTTGGAGCTGGAATCCTTCTCTGCACCTGCTGTGCACGGTACAGGGAGAAAGTTCCTTCTGATTCATGGAGGTGCTGAGCTTTTATTTATTTTTTCCCCTTTACCTGTTTGGCTGTTATTCCATGGTGAGGAGAAAGGGTTGCCGAAGGCAGCTCTTATGTTTTTTAATTCTTTAAAATGCATAACTAGAATTCAAACCTCATTTAGACTGGGTTTTCATACACAGTTCTGATTTTCCTTTTGCATTGTTATGTAGTCAGATTAGATTCAAGTTTAGTTTAGCAAAGATCACCTTTTAAAGTCTTCCTGAGCAGAATATTAAAAACAGCGGACAACAAGGAATATTATGCACCACACCATTTGAAATACACGCACATCTCCCCATGTTTGTCTCCTAAAAACACTGCAAGTACATAAAAATGATTACTGATCCTGCCCAAAAAAAAATCTGTAGTACCTGGAGGAGAACACAGGCAAATCTAAATAGACTGCTTGGGCTGTTGTTGCTGTAGAGGCAGTCGTCTCACTATAGCAAGTTAGGAGTTTACTGGGCTTTTGTTAGATCAACTGGCATTTTCTGTATTTGTAGCACTTTTTAGTAGACAAAACATGGAGAAATGTGGATGCATTGCGGATATACTGTATACTGCATGGGTTCTTTTGTTTTATTTTTACCCTGACATACATTAAAGTGGTAGCAAAGTCTTGTTGATAAAAAAAAAAGAAAATGGTGCATCTGTCCTCCACCATCTCTGTAGTGAGAACTGAGTGATGACACACCGCTGATCACTCTTTCCCCCCCTCCTCTCTGAGCAGAGAGCCGTGACTCTATGGAGCATTGGGCTGTGGAGGGGGCTCACTGAGGTGGCTCACTGAGAGGCTGAGCTGGGTGCCGGTCAAAGCATGTGGGCAGATCCCAACCTTCCGAGGCCCGGACCAGGTATGTGACATCAGTCGAAAGCTGTCTGCTGAAAACGGATCACAGGAGTGCATAATGAAATGCCCATCTGTGATCCACAGGAGAAATACAGCCAAACGAGCTTTGGCTGTACTACTCCTTTAAGTGATTTCAAAGATGATCAGGAAGTCTGTGGCTGTTCAGGTTTTTTTGTTCTGGAATACCTTTGAGTTGTGATGTGTTGTCAAATGTGATGTGCGAGGTTCTGGACAAAGTTCATCAAATCCATCTGCCAGAAAAAAAAGTGAAGCCAGGGCAGAGATGACAGGTCGAACTTGATGGACATGTGTCTTTCCTGTGTTTTTTCTTCCAGGAATTGCAGTATGTAATGTTCCAGCAGCTTCCGTAGAAGAGACAGCCGACTCCACAATGTGCCACATTCTCAATTTGTACAGGAGAACCACATGGCTGCACCAAGCATTACGGGAAGGCACGAGAGTCCAAAGCGTGGAACAGATAAGGGAGGTGGCATCTGGGGCAGCCCGAATCCGAGGGGAGACTTTAGGCATCATAGGACTGGGTGAGTTTTTGTTCTGTACATGAAATATAAAACGGCAGTATGTGGCATCTGGAGTACTTCATTCTGGTGGCCGATTGTTGGGCTCACTGGTACCAGAGATACAATACCAAGTGGAACACTTGAAAGGCCACACCAACCAAACTTTTTTTTAGTTATCAATGAACCTTGGTTGGCCAAATAACTCACTTTGTTCTGTTATTCTATTTGTTCTAATACTCTTACACTCCGCTGTGTTAATGCATAATCTTTGGCCAACCCTACTCTTACTTGCCATAGTAGGCAGATTCTAAATATACCACTTTAGCAAATATGGAATAGCCTGAAGCTGACCCTAACTTTTCTTAGAAGATTATTTCTTCTCTTTACTTTCTTATTTAATGCAAATTTTCCATACACTGCACTAAAGTGGTTGTAAACCTCAGACATGAAATATGAACATCGCATATCCCTCTATAGTAGGGATCCTCAAACTGCGGCCCTCCAGCTGTTGCGGAACTACACATCCCATGAGGCATTGTAAAACTATGACAGTGAATGTCAGAGTTTTACATGACTAGGCAGGATGGAAATTTTAGTTCCTTAACAGCTGGAGGGCCATAGCTTGAAGACCCTTGCCTCTATAGTATGTACTTGTCTCAATCTAGAGTACTATGTGTAATTTCTGTCTGCTGCCTTGTTTCTCTGCTATACCTCATCACTTCTGATTTACTTTGAATTATTTTTGTTGTAGGAGCCTGGAAAGCATTGTACCAGCAATCAGCAGATCACTGGTGCCATGCAGGTCTCCTGCACACTGTTAGTGTATGGGCTTACCTGTACATCCTGTGCCGGGAAACTGATATTCGGACAGGAAGACTCAATGAACTACCACAGCACCGTAGTAGTGCATTGAGAACTACAAGCCAACAGCTGCTAAGGATGTTGAAGACTTGTAGTTCAGACACACAGAGCTGCGAGTCTGAATTACGCAACCGTGTTGGAGGAGCCCCACACAGCCACGCTGTTTTTCAAACAGTGGTAGCTAATACAGGAAACTTCTCCCTGTACTGCTGCAGGGGGGGGGGGGGGGTCGGGCTTTTGTTGTTCTGAAGAAATAGCTGTTTGGGTGTTCTGTACATCATCTGTGTACAGAACACCTCCAGATGGCCATATTGCATTTTACAGAAAATTACAGAGCTGCAGATTGCAAAGGAAAGATCATTTTTAATAACATTCAATTACAATATGATTTGTGTCGCAATTGTGTACGCTATATTATTGTGTCGCAATTGTATATGCCATGTTGTTATGATTTTTTTTATTTGTTTTTTTTTCTCCCCCACAAAAGTGAAGTTACCCTTTTAAGCTGCCCATATATACAAGATGATGTTCACTTGAAGACGGCTATATTGCGTGATAACTTTATACCTGTGGGTTAGGCAAACACTTAGGCCCCTTTCACACTTGTGCGACTTGTCCTGGGACTGCAAAGTCGCATGGCAAGTTTCACCCCATGATTTTCAGTGAGTACCATTCAAATCTGCGACTTCAAAGTAGTCAGTGCACTACTTTGGTCTGACTTTGATGCGACTTGAGGTCCATAGACATCAATATTACTTTTAGGTCTCTACAAGAAATTACACTTTCAGGTCTCTTAAGTGTGCAAGGGGCCTTATGGGTCAACTGCTCTTGAGTTGGTGGTCAACCATTTGAAGTTGGATGACCAGTTCTGATTGCCCTTGTTTCTTCCCAGGATAAATGCCCCTGGCCTGCACTGCTCTCCCATTTCCCTCTCTTACCTGTATAGGAATAAACATACATGATTGACTATGCAATGATTTTGTGTTCATCTGCACACTGTAAGCATCGGAAGCTATAAGGTAGTCTGATCATAGCTGTATGGCCAACCAACCTTTATTGTCTATTTACACCCATATCATCCTTTGCTTCTCTCCTGATTGACTTGTGTTGATTGTGTGGGCTGTTTGCTATTAAAGCAGAGTTGCAGGCTAAATTGAAACTAGGTCTTATAAAATCGATCACCCCACACCGCCTCGTTTTTGGATATCTTTTTTTTTTATTGTACCTTTTTTGGCAGGTACATCCTCTCTGGATTAACATCAAAGATCCCCCCCCCCGCCTTCTGCGACCTGTGCGTGTCCCAGGAGATGACGGGGCCATTCAGAAAGCAACTTGTGCATGCGAAGTAGGAAACCGACTGAAGGCTTCACCGCCGGTTTCCCTTAGTTGCAATGCAGGCTCTTGCACCTGTTGGATAAATCGGCTTTGGGGGATGGGGGGGGGGGGAGCGACATTGCGGGATCCCTGGACAGGTATGCATCCTTATATTAAAAGTCCGCAGCTACAATATTTGTAGCTGCTGACTTTTAAATTATTTTTTTTTTTTTTTTTTTTTTTTAGAGGCTGGAACTCAGCTCTAAGACAATTGTTTTTGCTTAACCTCCCTACGCATCATTCTTTCTCATCTAATCCCATTTTTTTCCATCTAGAACTGGTTTTTCAGTCTTTGAGGTGTGATAATCCTCTGACAAACATTAGCTTGGGGGCAAGGTATGTGTGGCATCATTATGGGTGTAGCATCTATCCAGCATGCAAGACACGTATATTTTAAAAACGCCCTAATACATATTAAATGTGTATCTTCTAGTGTGTGTAAAAAAAAAAAGCTTGCAATCAGCACAGCTTCACCTCATTCACAAACCTAAAGTAGTAGTAAAGGCTTCTTTTTAATTTACCTGTAGGTACAGTAAATATCTTACACCTTCACCGTTTAGGAGATATTTACTATAGCAGTGTCTGAGATTTCCTAATTTTCTGAATTGTCAGCGAGCCATCCATAGAGAGAGCCGTGCCGTGCCATGACTTTTGTTTGCGGCTTACCAGCGCTTTAGGTGGTTCTAAATGCTCTTTTTTTTTTTTCCTTTAAAATAATAAACCTGTCATACTTGCCTGCTCTGTGCAATGGTTTTGCACAGATTAACTACGGTCCTCCTATTCTCTGATCCCCGTCGGTGCTTCTGGCTTCTCCCCCTTGCCGAGTGCCTCCAACAGAGCGTGGCTCAGTCCCACTGGCTGTGATTGACGGCAGTGGGGGCCAATTGCTCCCACTGCTGTGTCTCAGCCAATGAGGAGCGAGTGACCCAGGAGAGCAGCTGCTCTTGTGCATATTGCGGGATCAGGGAGTGAGTGACCCAGGAGAGCAGCTGCTCTCGTGCATATTGCGGGATCAGGGAGTGAGTGACCCAGGAAAGCAGCTGCTCTTGTGCATATTGCAGGATCAGGCTCGGGTAAGTATTAGAGGGGATGCTGCAGGGGAATTTCACACTAAAGGTTTTTTTAAAAAAAACCTTCAGCCACTACAACCACTTTAAAGCGGAGTTCCGGGCACAAAATCAATATTTTTTTTTTTGTGCCCGTCCGCTAGTTCTGCATCACCTGAAAAGGAATTGGATAGTTAGGTTTTTTTTTTTTTTTAAAACTCACCTTGTAATTGAAGATCGTAAATTCTCACCTCAGGGTACTTCCTCCCTCAGCGCCGCGGCTCCGCTGTCACTTCCTGTCTCGCGATGATTCCTGGGAGCTGAACGTCATAGCTCCCAGGAATCAAGGCGACGGCACCGGCCCCGCTCGTCACTTCCGGGCGATGCCGCATTCCCCTGCTAAACAGCTTCTGGGCATGCGCAGAAGCTGTTTAGGAATGCGGCGTCGCACCGGAAGTGACGAGAGGGGCCGGTGCAGGCGCATTCTGGGAAAAGAAGACGCGGAAGAAGACGCAGAAGAGGACCGCGCCGGCTTCAGCTGCCCACAAGAGAGATGGAAACGCTGTGGAAGAAATTTTATAAGTAAGTATTTCTTCTAAAAGGTAAGTGCGAACCGGGACAGATCAGAGGCTAGCCATTGTGGAATGTACTAGCCCTGACTGTCCCGGGGGTATGTTTGTTAAAAAATGACTTCTGTGCCCGGAACTCCGCTTTAAACAAAAAAGAAAACATTTATTATATTGCAGCTTACCAATCTTAGATGTGATGGCTGCATTTGTTTCCTTTTTTTATTTTCTTCTGATGATCTTGCCAGTAAGTCTGTTTTTCAATAGAATAAGCTGTCTTTCAGATGTAGCAAATAGAGGGCTGAGACAAACCTTTTAGTACTGGTAGGGGTGCTTTTAATGATCAACTTTTATTTATATAAAACTTTTACACAAAAAGCTGGAACTGCTTATAAAGTGTTAGCTGGAGTTCAGCTTCGATTTATCAGTGTATCTAAATCTACTGGTGCTTCCTGCACCCCTCCTCCCAGGTTAACAATGCTGCTATCCAAAGGTGCCTCTGTTGCTCCTTCATCCAGAGTGGGGGCACTCAGATACAGGAGGTGTAGTATTGGCCAGATTACCAGGTGAAAACAGAGGAGAAAAAGAAAACGAATGTAGCCACCGCGTAGAATTGGTAAGATGCAATACTGTATATTGCATTTTTGGTCTTGGGTTTAATACTGCTTCAAGTGAATTTTGTACTTTGCAATTAGTTAAAGCTGTGCTGATGTCAACCCAATCTTTCTGCAGATTGCCATGCTTTCGATAGCTATCCTCTGAAATAAGATTGTGTCTGTATAGAGAACGTGAAACTCTTTTGTACTACTTTCCAGCTGACGGTGGCATCCTGTGAACTATAGAATCTTCAAGTAGCAGATGCAGTATGGTGGGTGGTGATATAGATAAGATAGGGTGTACTTGCTGCTAGTGACACCATGTTTTCTAGAACACTGGGTGCCATTTTTTCCAACAGCTAACAGAATAATAAAGGGTTTGATTTGCTAAAACTGGAGAGTGCAAAATCTGGTGCAGCTCTGCATAGAAACCAATCAGCTTCCAGGTTTTATTGTCAAAGCTTAACCATTTCCCATCAGCTTACTGTATTTTAAAGGCGGCAGAGTGGCAGCTACAGGCAAGATGAAGTTTATAGATGGCATCTGCCTGGGAGGAGCTAGGCTCCCGCCCCTGATCATCAGCGGGGAAGCTAGCGCGTGTGTCAGGCGGCTCTGATTGCCGCCTGACACTGGCGATCGTTCCCCCGCTGAGAGAAAAAGACGGCCGGCTGATGTAAACACAGTCGTCCATCCTTCTCCCTGCAATGATCACAGAAGCTATGTGATCCTGCTATATAGGATCGCATGTCTCTGTGATCATTTCAAAAGCCCAACCCCCCCCCCCACGGTTAAGCTGGAAACACACTATACAATTGTCTTTAGATTTTTTTCCTTTAGATTTATCAAAACCATATAATATGAGGTCAAACCTAAAGACTTTACATTTGTATGCAGTCAGGCAGGCCCTTGCACTACATAGTTTAAGGTAAATCTAAAGGAAATCGAACAACAGAAGTTGTATAGTGTGTATCCAGCTTTAGAATCACTCCCCTAGGCTTACATTTAACCCCTTGATCACCAACAGTATTAACCCCTTCCCTGCCAATGGCATTATTACAGTATCAGTACATATTTTTAGCACTGATTACTGTAGTAATGTCACTGGTACCTCCAAAAGTGTAAAAAATGTCAGGGGTCCAATCTGTCCGCCGCAATGTCGCAGTCCCGCAAAAAATCACAGATCGCCGCAATTACTAGTAAAAAAAAAAAAAAAAAAGACAAACCTTTCCCGTAGTTAGTAGACGCAATAATTTTTGCGCAAACCAATCAACATACGCTTATTGCAATTTTTTTTTTTGCCAAAATATGTAGCAGAAAACAAATTGGCCTAAAATGTTAAAAAATTTTGATTTTAATTTTTTTTTTTTTTTGGGAATGTCCTATAGCAGAATGTGAAAAATGTTTTTTATTTTTTCAAAATTGTCGCTCTTTTTTTGTTTATAGCGCAAAAAATAAAAATTGCATAGGTGGTCAAATACCACCAAAAGAAAGCTCTATTTGTGGGGAAAAAAGGACGTCCTTTTTATTTGGGTACAGCGTCACACGACCGCACAATTGTCCATTAAAGTCATGCAGGGCCGAATCGCAAAAAAGGGCTTGGTCATTAAGCAGGAAAATCTTCCGGTCCACAAGTGGTTAATATAACAAGCTAGAACCTGATTGGCTACCTTGCACAGCTGCACCGGATTTTGCACTCTTCAATTTTAGTAAATCAACCCCAAAGTGTTGCATTTTAAGTAAATTTAAAATAAAAACCTGTTTTAAAAGCTGTTCAGCTGCTGACCATTTTTGTTATCCATTGCCATCTGTTGGTAACCAATGTCTTGCGTCCCTTTTCTTGTGCTTTTTAAATGATCACATCCAGATGTATTTGGTAGATCTCTCCATATGTTGTCATAGTTCTCACAGAGAACAGGACTACTTTTTCAACTATCCCCTCAGCCTGCTTCTGACCATTAATTTTCTATTTGAGTTTTGCACACATGTACATTGTTGGTTATTAATCCAAAATCGTCAAAACCTGCCATATTGGACAATTCCTCCCATCTGTTGGACAACAGTGACCAGAATAATAGTTGTGAATGCTTGCTTGAGCAGATCAGAATGGTTCTCTCTCTGACAAATCCTCCTACATCATGACTGGTTGTGTTGTATTGAGGTTGTCTTAATTTAATACCTTTTAGTTTGCCGTTAAATCCCATATTGTGGTTTTCTGATGTCTGTTTTGGTAAATGTCTAGTTAGTGGTCTATCTAGACATAAAAGACTTTTGCCGTTGTAAGCTGGCAATGTTTAAATCCCTTGTTCTGTTAAATTTATTGTGCCAAAATCTCCATTACGGCTTGGACAACAATAAAAGCCAAATCAAAACCCAACCTGACGGGCTTTGGCAACTGCCATTCTTTCAGTACGTTGGCCTGCACGTTCTGTAATTTCCATTGGCTCTACCTGCCGTGACAAAGTTGCATGAATTGCTGGATCAAACCAAAGGGAAACATAAAACATAAGATTAAAAGGTAATTACACACAAACGTTTGTTTTGTTGGGTTAGAACACAGTGCTAAAGAACAGAAGGCTTGTGTACCCACAATTTTGTAGTAGCTTTTCCTTGAGGGAAAACTTAATTTTTTTTTTTTTTTTTTACATAATAAATCTTATAATGTAATCTTTAAATGACCTTTGCGGTTACACCTGCAGCTAGCAATGGTTTTCTTCACTGCCAAAATATTAAATTATTTATTTCCATGCATTCATCGCAACAACTGTCTGCCCAGAGCTTGAAGACAGATTAAAGGTATCACCTGTAAGGTCCATTTTAAACAAGTGTTTTGAAACCTGTTTTCTGAAGCACTTTAAAGTGGTTCTAAAGGCAGAAGGTTTTTTACCTTAAGGCTGCATTCACATGTCAGCGTATGGAGCGCGGGCAGAATCGCCGCGATCCGGAGATTATTGCAAATCGCGGGACGCCTTTGCGTTGCCTGTGATTTGCAATAGCCCCCCAAACGCTGAGCGATGTTGCCGCGATTTCCGCCTGCCGAATCGCGGTAACATCGTGCAAAAAAAATCGCGGGACGCAATACGCTCCAAAGAAGCTCTTGTACTTTTTTGGGCGTAATGCGTCCCGCGATTTTATTTTGCGCGATGTTACCGCGATTCGGCAGGCGGAAATCGCGGCAACATCGCTCAGCGTTTGGGGGGCTATTGCAAATCACGGGCAACGCACAGGCGTCCCGCGATTTGCAATAATCTCCGGATTGCGGGAGGAATCGCGGCGGTTCTGCCTGCGATCCATACGCTGACATGTGAACGGAGCCTTATACTTACATGAGCATGATCTCAATCGAGCTCTGTGCCCGGGAGCATGGCTCTCTCCGTGGTCTCCCTTTTCAGAGGACAGAGAGGCAACAGTGGGAGCCATTGGCTCCAGCTGCTGTCAATCAAATTGTGTTGAATTAGCTGGGGAAGCATGGCCCAGCCACTGGGGTGAGTTCAATGGTAACGCATCCAAAACGCATCACACCGATATGAATCGAGCCTTACAATGCTTTCATTGTTGGTCAGATACTTTTTAAGGCAAATTCATGAGTTCAGCTTTTCTAATTGCAGCACTGGGACAATTTAGGCATTTATAAGCATTCAGTTTTAGAAAATGCCATTGAGGCCCATATTAGCATTGCCAGGAAAACAGCGCAATAAATTTTGCTCAGATACTTAAAGCTAAACGATACGCAAAACCTTTTATTTTCATTTTCATTTGATATAGAGTTTGGAATGGCTATAACCCATTTCTTTTTTTTTGGCATCTGGGTCCCATTGGGGAGATTTACCTTCACTTCCTGTTCCGTAACCAAAACAGAAAGTGAGAAGGAATCCATTGGGGTGCCTCATTGTCCCAATTGGAAGATTTCCCCACTATTACTTTGCTGGGGACAATCAAAAATTTGGACTTTTCTTTTACTTTCACTTTTGATAGGGGTAAACAGGACATATAGAGAGAATTAATCTTCCTAATGAGGGCAAAGACAGCAATAAAATCTGACAAGGACAGCAATATATCTAGTAAAGGCGAAGGGTTCGCTTTTGCCGAAAGTAAGGCTTCCCTTTAAATGAATGTGAAGCTTTAAGACTTCCACTACTGCAGGTATGAAAGAAAGGCACCTAGAAGTACACATACTTGCAGGAACCTTCTAAACTTAGTGCCAACTGGGTAGAGTTGGAGTGTGCCACGAAGCTTCATCCTCACATGGTCCTACTGGTCCATTAGAATGGTGGACAGCCTCACTGTAAAAAAAAAAAAAAAATATATATATATATATATATATATATATATATATATTATTTAATGCAAATGTAATACCTTTAGGCCCTTTCTGTTGCCCATAAAGCCTTGCCAAAACACTCCCAACGTTTAAATGACTACATCTTGGATCACTTCCATGACACAACAGATGTTGGACGCTGATTCCCAACCTTGCAGGAGTGAGCATACTTCCTGATTCAAAAGCAGCGCATGCTCTCTTCACCTAACCCAGCAACACCGAGCTCCGAGACCGCTGTGATAGGGAGAGCGGTAGAATTTCATGCATGACTATTGAGCCTGTTGAACCAGAAAGCTCATGCCTGCTCAGGGTAGGGGTGGCACTCCACGTCTTCCATGTCTTGGAAATATGCCGGGACATACAAATATAAATCCTAGGAGTGTTTTGACCAGGCTTAATGGGTGACCCAAAAAGCCTACAGGTATAACATTGCATTATGCAACATTTTTATAAAAGACAGTGTATTTTAAACTATTGGGGTTCATTTATGTAAAAGGTGAGCTTGGGCCCTTAAGAGGCTGATGCAGGTATGTGTAGACACCCCTAGGTGCCTAGCAGTTTGAGGGGAACCCATACAGGTTGCTCATCAGAAGTTCACCAAGGATGTGGACAGATGGCACCAAGATGGATATTAAACAAGGCCTGTATGAGATAATTAGATGAAGATAAAAGCTGCAAGTGCAAATGTTCTATTAAACAAGACCGTCGGGTCCAGAAGAAAAAAAAACACAGGACATAGCTGGAGGGAAGGCATGACTGATTTAGAAGAAGAGGGTTAGCATGGGAGAAGTTTAGTGATTTTAAAGGATGCAAAGAGATGGGGGTACTGACCAGATTGTTGAGGCGATTAGGCTACTGTTGATCTGTTGAAATTGTATTTACAAATAAATCTTTACTTTATTGATTTTATCATTGTGTGTTGCACCTCATCTAAAGTCCCATGGACAATTCATGTTTCTTTGATTGTTGAGGCTCGACAGGAAAGGTGGGTCTTCAGGGGATTTTTAAGAATTTAATTTGGAAAATGAAAACACAGTGATTATTGCTAGCAGCTATAGCAGCCACGGGCAATAATCACATGTAAAATCCAGCAGGCTGGTTGTACCCAAGCTGATCGAGTCTGCCCATACATGGTCTGAATCTTGGCTGGTTCATGCTGAACTCTATGGCTGGCTTTAGGGATTGTAAAGGCAAGCGTCCCTATATATATATATATATATATATATATATATATATATATATATATATATATATATATATATATATCGAGCAGGGCCCTCTGATTCCTCCTGTATTGAATTGTACTGTAACTGTATTGTCTTCCCCCACACTGTGAAGCGCTGCGCAAACTGTTGGTGCTATATAAATCCTGTATAATAATATATATATATATATATATATATATATATATATATATATATATATATATACACACACACAGTATCTCACAGAAGTGAGTACACCCCTCACATTTTTGTAAAAATGTTATTATATCTTTTCATGTTACAACACTGAAGAAATGACACTTTGCTACAATGTAAAGTAGCGCATGTACAGCTTGTACAACAGTGTAAATTTGCCGTCCCCTTAAAATAACTCAACACACACCTATTAATGTCTAAACTGGTGGCAACAAAAGTGAGTACACCCCTAAATGAAAATGAAATGAAAATGTCCAAATTTGTCCCTATTAGCCATTTTTCCTCCCCGGTATCATGTGACTCGTTAGTGTTACAAGGTCTCGGGGGTGTGAATGGGGAGCTGGTGTGTTAAATTTGGTGTTATCGCTCTCACTTTCATACTGGTCACTGGAAATTCAATATGGCACCTCATGGCAAAGAATTATCTGAGGATCTAAAAAAAGAATGGTTACTCCACATAAAGATGACCTATGGCTAGGCTATAAGAAGATTGTCAAGACCCTGAAGCTGAGCTGTAGCACGGTGGCCACGACCATACAGCGGTTTAACAGGACAGGTTCCATTCAGAACAAGCCTCGCCATGGTCGACCAAAGTAGTTTAGTGCACGTGCTCAGCGTCCTATCCAGAGGTTGTCTTTGTGAAATAGATGTTTTAATGCTGCCAGCAGTGCTGCAGAGGTTGAAGGGGTGGGGGGCAGGTAAGTGCTCAGACCATACACTGCATCAAATTGGTCTGCATGGCTGTAGTCCCAGAAGGAAGCCTCATCTAAAGATGATGCACAAGAAAGCCTCCAAACAGTTTACTAAATACAAGCAGACTGACATGGATTACTGGAACGTGTTCTGTGGTCTGATTAGACCCAGATAAATTTATTTGGTTCAGATGGTGTCAAGCGTGTTTGATGGCAACCAGGTGAGGCGTACAAAGACAAAGTGCGTCTTGCCTACAGTCAAGCATGGTGTTGGGAGTGTCATTGAGAAAACCATGAATGCCAACATGTACTGTGACATACTTAAGCAGAGCATGATCCCCTCCCTTCGGACTTTGGGCCGCAGGACAGAATTCCAACATGGTAGCAACCCCAAACACACCTCCAAGACAACCACTGCCTTGCTAAATAAGCTGAGGGTAAATGTGTTGGACTGTCCAAGCATGTCTCCAGACCTAAACCCTATTGAGCATCAGTGGGGCATCCTCAAACTGAAGGTGGAGGAGCGCAAGGTCTCTAACAACCACCAACTCCGTAATGTCTTCATGGAGGAGTGGAAGAGGACTCCAGTGGCAACCTGTGAAGCTCTGGTGAACTCCATGCCCAAGAGGGTTAAGGCAGTGCTAGAAATAATGGTGGCCACACAAAATATTGACACTTTGGTTGCCAGTGGTTTAGACATTAATGGCTGTGTTGTTATTTTGAGGTGACCGCATATTTACACTGTTATACAAGCTGTACACTCACTACTTTACATTGTAGCAAAGTTTAATTTCTTCAGTGTTGTAACATAAAAGGAAAAATAAAATTTTTACAAAAATGTGAGGGGTGTACTCAGTATTGTGAGATACTGTATGTATAATTATTGTAGTATAGGTTTTATCCTTTCCAAAATCTGGTTCCATAGTTTGTGTCTCAGACTAACAGAGCTAGGAACTGGACCCTTACAATAAGATTACATGTAGTTATAGAACTCAATCTACAATTTGCATGGAAAAAGTAACTTCTCAAGAAACCAGTTACTGCTCCAAGTGCCATTATTGGCTACCATCTCTACCTATAACCTTTTATAACCTTGTGCCCCTGATCCAAAATATCCACATCATGGACGTCACTCTTTTTCACAGTGATGGTTGACTTAAGCAGGCCGAATGAAAATTCTTGGACGTTCGTTTTGTTCGCTTTATTAGTGTGCCAGCTGCCACACACGATTTTTGTGTCGCAATCAAAAGTGCCTAATCCAACATGCTGGATTTTGTTTAAAAAAGCAAAGCAAATGATGGCACAATCATATGCCCCATTTTCATTTTTTGATCGACAGAACGTTAGGTTTTTGACCTGTCTATAGCCTGCCTTAGGCTAGTTGTACAGCTATTGATCTGGCAACTTGCTTCACTTTGGATGAGCATTCCAGATCTTAGACTGGTTCAGGTTTATGCCTGTTTCTTTGTGCCAACGTGGAAACGTAGAAAACATGCTTAAAACAAAAAATAGCAATGTTATCATTAATCTCCTTGCTAGCACTACAATAAAAAGTCTGAAAAGTGTTTTGAAACTGGGTTGCCCTTTAACCTGTAAAAGAAGCAATTTTCAGACCGATTCCGTTATATTCTCAGGATGTCATAGTGCCACATTGTGGTTTTCACTGCACACTGCAGCAGGACCACTTGCATATTTCTCCCTCTTTTTCTTTCAGGAAGCCGACTCCCTGCTTATAATTCATAGCTTTATTGCCAGCAGCAAGTGAGAAATATAATCTGCTTGAGCTCAATGTTTTGTCATGAGGACGGGCCTGAGTGAGGATGATAACTAAGGCAGCTGAATAAGTGAAATCCAGCGCATCTAAGCCTGGTATAGAATTGTGCGCGTCTCAGGGAATGCTTGCAATGCAAAGCTGTCAGCCACCGTTCTTTTCTGACCCACTTGTCATGGGAATTAATTCCAGCGCCAACCTGAAACTGGACCCTCTGCAGATGATAGCATTCTGCATGAGGCTGAATAGCTAATTCTCCTCTTCGGCTTAAAATAAGATGATGGGACAATGACAACATATTGTTGCTTGTCACAGACCTGGAGAGGATGCAACCATATGTACTGTATATACATCAAACATTCACGGACCATTGTGCCCAAATACTGTTCCAATCGGGATGGAAAATTCCACATCCTCCAGCATATAGAAAACTTTTAATTTTCTTTCTTACTAAAGATTATACACTCTGGTGTTGATGTACTGAATGGGTAGACTGTTCACCTAGGGAAGTCATTGTTCACTCACTGAGCTTTTGTTTGTAGATTTTATTCCTCAAAGTGCTTGGAACAGGCAAAATTATGCTAAATCTTTTTATATTTTTATGTGGGTTTTTTTTTTTTTCAATATTTTTTTTTTTTTTTGGAACTTAAAGGGTTGTTTCTCTTAAATTTCAGTTTGGTGGAGTTTGGTGAAGTAGTGCAGCACTATGTCCTGTTCTTGGTGGCTGTTGCTTAGCAGAGCACTATGTCCTGTCTTGCTTATCCTCGTATGACTCTGCAAGTCTACAAGACATTAGGTTATCTGCATTCATTGTGCCCTTGGTAGTCGGAGACCATGTGATCTGGGCTGTTTTTTAGGTCCCAGGACAGAGTTTAGGGACTACAGTCTAGTTTACAGTCTGTTGTATATGTCAAGCAAACGATAATAGGATTTTGTACTTACTGTAAAATCTTTTTCTTGAAGTCAATTGAGGGGCACAGGAAGTCCTAAACCTTTAGTCTCCATTCACACTAATACGACTTGTCAGGCAACTAGTCAGCCTGACAAGTTGCGGTCCGTTGTGTGGTACGGGAACCGTTCTAATAGGAGTGACACAAGTCGCTCCGACTTAGAAAAAGGTTCCTGTACTAGTTCGGGGCGACCTGGAGCGACTTGCATAGACATTTAAATTTTGTGAAGTCCGTGCAAGTCACGCCGAAGTCGCGCTGCACGCGACTTCACAGGTCGCCCCCGACGTCGTGCCGCTTCAGTGTGAATGCGGTCTTAGGGTTATACTGCCGCCTGCATGAGGATTGGGCATTGGCAAATAAACTGTGGCCCAGCCCAGGATACCCCATCCCATGATCGGAAGATCAGAGAGGTGGGACCTGTGCCCCTCAACAGACTTTAAGGATTATATGGTGAATATAAAAAATCCTATTTTTTTTTTTTTACCCACACAATAAGGAACACAGGAACTCTCAAACTTTTGAAAAGCAGCTCAACTGAGGGGTGGACAACATGAAAAACAACCCCTAGCAGGCCCCAGAAAACTGGGGACTGACTGCCTGGAGCTCAAAAAGCTACCTTAAGGACCAAGCCACATCCAGACAATGGAGGGAAGGTGACATTTTGGAGAACAGGAGCCAGACAGAGGCAAAGAAGAACAATGTCCTAATTGAGGTAAAAGTAAAAAAAAAAAGTCCTGGGCCTTAACATCACATTATCTTTCTGTAGAGCCAGAAAAGGTGCCTTTTAGGATAAGGCCACAGGTTAAGAGCCTCTGAGGTAGTGGCTATTAAACACTACCTTGTGGCTGATAATACATACAGGAATGTCTACAATGGGTTCAAACAACAGTTTATGAAGTGCAGAAAGAAACCAGATTCAAAACCCCCAGTCACAAGGGAATGGACTGTGTGAGCTACATGGGAGGCTCCCTGTACAAAAGAGCGAGAGGCCAGCAGTCTCTGAATAAGAATAAAAAAGGGGCAAAAACCTGACAAAAACCTTGGTCATACTGAGAGCTAGACACTGGCCCAGACCCAGTTACTGGAGCGAGAGAATCTGTTCTTCACAGAAACTGCTGAGATGGAAGCCCAGAGACTTGCGTCAAGTTAGATATGCCTTTCATTTCCAATGACAGAACTTGTGAGAAGTAGATTTTTCTAGTGTTTAGCATAGTACTGAGACACCTGTGTCCCTCAGACCCTGTACTTCCAACAGGCACGCTGTCAAATGCAGTGAAAGTGAAACAGGATGGAATGTTGTTCCTTTGGTCGGAAGTTCCTGATGATTCAGCAGAGCCCAGATGGAGTTATGAGCTCCAATATTATGGAAACCATTAGGAATCTTACAAGTTCAGCATACCAAAATCTTCTGGGCCAGTCCAAAGCAATGAGGATCACTGGAATACCCTCCAGCTTGATCCTGTGAAGCAGACGATAGACGTTTTAGGGCAGGAAACAGAGCATCCACTGCTTCTCTCTAGAGCAGTGTTTCTCAACTCCGGTCCTCAGGGCACACTAACAGGCCAGGTTTGCAAGAAAACTGAAATACATCACAGGTGATATAATTTGCTGCTCAGTGACTGCAGTATTCCAGTCTGCATCTCCCCAAGGTAATACTTAAAATCTGGCCTGTTAGTGTGCCCTGAGGACCGGAGTTGAGAAACCCTGCTCTAGAGGATCTCTGTGCCTAGAGACAAACCTGCCCCGTTTGGATGTGAACCTCTTTGCCTCCAGGCTTCATAAGTGTCCCCAGCTTGCAATTTCCCTCTAAGGTGTAAGGACAACTTCCCCGGGTCCAGGTGCAGCTGGCTGAGGAAATCTGCCTGCCGATTGTCCTTACCTAGAATGTATATGGCTTACAATGCTGGAACCTGAGGTTCTTCCCAGGTATGATCCAATCTATCTTTCTTGCCACGGTGAGACTTCTGGTTACTTCTTGATGATTGATGTATGCCACCTATTGGGCATTGTGTGATTGATTGAATTTGGATCAGATGACCCTGGTGATGTTTCAATGTTTTAGGCCTCATGTACACCACTGCTGATAAACTGACGTTTAGGAGCAGTTGGGTGTTTTTTTTTTCCAGCAGCCCCTGAACTCTCCTCTGTTATCTTATTTGTCCATGTACACTGAGTTTTTTATAGTCCTATAGAGGAAGTTGCGTTTAGAAGCATTTTCTTAAAAGCAAAAAAATGGGTTCAGGACAAAAGTTCATAGGCATTTGAAATGCCAAATGCTGCTAGCAGCTTGCAAACGTGTATAAACTCAGTAGAAACGTGTATAGGCATTTTAATTTATAAGCGTTTGTAATAGGAAAACATTGCTAACAATTTGCAATAGGGAAAATGGGAGCAAGAGAGAAAGAGATGGATGAATGCCGGTAAACGTGGCATGTAACTAGCTGTCAAGTTCCAGCATCCAGAAGAGGTTTTCAAATGTCCAGTGTACATGAGGCCTTAGTCTGTAAGTTTATTGTGCGTGTTTTTCAAAATAGTTTTCCATAGTATACAACAAATGTATAAATTGTAGAAAACGGATCAAGAAGTAAATCGTTCCACCAACAGTTGCAAATTTACCATTCGAGGAAGGCTCAAAAACATCATACTTTTTTCTAATCATGAATTAAAAACAGGGAAAGGTTATATAGAAGGCTATATCCTAAATGCGAAATAAAATACAATAAGTCTAGATTGGGAGCTTGTAGTTTGTCTGTAATCTCTGGCCAACTGCAGTGGGACTTGGGTTTGAAGAATGAATAGGTAAAGATATGGGAGGTCTACCAGCCGAAGGCGGCTGAGGACTCCATGCTCAGGGGAAATGCAGGATTCCAAAGAAGGGGAAGTAGTGCTTGGTGTGGCAGTATCAATTTGCTAAAACCCCTGGAACCATTCTGACAGAGGAACAAGAGCAGTGACACTTCTAGTGCGAAGACCTTTATTCCTGATCTATTTTTTAACCTGTCAGGGTTGCTTTTAAACAATCAGTGATTATCGGTCAAGCCCGGTGCTTTAGCTGTAGCCTGAACTGAATGCCCCAAAAGTAATTCTGCTATTTAACTGTAATTAGACTTGGGAGACTGAAGGGCCAACCTTCATGAATCACGTATAGCATCACAGCACTTGTTTCAAGTGCTGTGATTCTGGAGGTAGTTCTTGTCCTTCCATCTCCTGGGTGTAATTACCAGTTAAGTAACAATGAACTTGCATGCAATTCTGGTATTACAGTTTTCTAAGTATCTTGGCATGTGTCTCTACAGTAGTCAGCTGGGCATTTTTACTGGTTTTAGAGGTTGGCTCCATATTTTCTATTATGATTTATTGTTTTTATTTAATCACATTTAGGCCTTGTGCTCCACACCATGTATAGACGAGGACAAGCCCCCCCCCCCCCCCTCCCAGTGCATTTCATGCTTGGCTAACAGTAGTCGGCTGCACAAAGTCGGGCAATCTCCGTAAACAGTAACAAACACATGGTAGACGTAAATCCAATTGCTAAAATTTTATATAAGCTTTATCATGTTAAGGTTATTTCCAATATTACCAATATTTACATCTGTAGCATTCATGAACATACCCTGTGATCCTGCAATGAATGCCCTTGTTTTGTTACTTCCTGTTATAGGACAACGACATAGTTTCCATGTTTTCCAGTTGGTTTCCTGCATTTTCCCTCTGTGATGTGGGGTTCCAATGGAGACTACAAGTGGCATTTTTAACATGCATTACACGATCCTAATTCACAAATGTCCCCATCAGGGACAGATGGGAAGGGCCTGCATTGAGGCTGCAGGAGAACAGCAGCGCTGAGATACACCAAAATATGGAACGTTTTTTCTAAAGTATAATAAAAAATTGTGAGTAAGCAAGCGGTTTATTGCAGAAGAAGCTTGCAATGTATCTTCTGGAATAAAGTAAACCTACTTTCCTGCTTAGTCTTTCTAAGAATGTACACTGAGCTATGGATGACTAGCCCAGTATACATTCTCTCACTGTGCGCAGAGATGACTGAACTTCCACACACTGTGTGGGAATTGTTATCCTGCATTGGCCAATCAAGATGGCAAAAGCCCCGTGCTAGGTAGAAAATGCCGGTCTGCTAGAGCAATGGTAAGTATCACAAGCTTTAGTTCACCTTTAATACACTCAGGTTAGTCTTTTAAAAAACCTAACCTCTACTTCTACCCTTACTAGGGAGGGGTGTGTCCCATTAGACAGTGCTGGAAAATCTCCATGAGTGCTTAACCAGTTTAGCTTTTACACTGGGGGACCCTGTCAGGTAGGCTGTATGGTGCCCTGTGTTTTCTAACAGCGACCCTGGGTGAGAACAATAGTAGGGCCGAAAGAGAGGGCATACTACACCCACCTTGAGATACGTTATTTAGAGTGTACAGTATGTAGCATGCTCAGTGTCCACAGCTGGTTAACATTGCTGCCCTTGATTAGCCCTAAATTCTCCTCTTCTCACCTGAATGTTTGATTGCAGTCCAGATCAGACCATTTATGACTGCACCTAAACAATGCTTAATCAAAGTTCTCAAACTGTAAATATGTTTTGAGTTGTCACCCATGATAAAAGTCTGATCAAGGAATGTTTGCTAGTCGATTGTGGATTATTTTCTACCAGTATGCTGATTTGTGAATGGTCTTGTTTTGCAGGACGAGTCGGACAAGCTGTAGCACTACGAGCAAAGACATTTGGTTTCAATGTAATATTCTACGACCCGTATTTACCAGACGGAATAGAACGCGCACTTGGCCTCCAGCGGGTCAACACTCTCCAGGACCTTCTGTTTCATAGTGACTGTGTAACTCTGCACTGCAGCTTAAATGAGCACAACCATCACCTTATCAATGACTTCACCATCAAACAGGTGAGTTACAATCACACATTGGAGTTCGTTGAGTCCTCATCCTGTGAAGATCTGAGAAAACCCTCTTCCCACTGTATACACTTCTGTATAATGTGTGTTTGATGGAAGCTCATTCTGGAGCCATTCTACAAACTAAACCAATGTTCTACCCATTGACTCGTTAATTGTCATTTCAACATGGCAGGAGGCATATTGGAGTTGGAAGAACAAAACTGAAGCTAGAGAATCCCAGGGGGTGCTTTTTCTTTTGAAAATGCTAGTTTGCCGGCTTTGACAATCTAATGGCTTTATTATGTTAAGTGACTGACCAGGAACAAGTTTGCTGAAAACGAGTCCTGGTTTCAATGGCCTTTAAGTTATTTCAGGTAAATTACTTAAAGTATCGAAATCAAAGGATCAAACTGGTTGGCAGAGATCTTCATCTTTACAGTGAAGTCAGCATTGCTGGTTTGTTTTATTTTCCTCTCGGAACTGGTTTGCTTGAAAGTGTTTCTAAAACTAAAAGGCAGTAATGGTCAACTTGTGTGTGTGTGTATATAATAATACATTTTAACCACTTCTGGATCGGAAGGATTTAACCCCTTAATGACCAGGCCATTGTTTGCAATTTGGCACTGCGTGAATTTAACTGACAAATGCGCGGTCATGCAATCCTGTACCCAAATTAAATTTACATCCTTTTTTTTCCCCACACATAGAGCTTTCTTTTGGTGGTGTTTAATCACCTCTGCGGTTTTTATTTTTTGCGATATAAACGAAAAAATTACATTTTCTACTTTTCCAAAAAACTCAATTTGTCATACATTTTGGCCAAAATGTATTTAGCTACATGTCTTTTGATAAAATTTTTTTCGATAAGCCTATATTTATTGGTTTTTGCAAAAGTTATACCGTCCACAAACTAAGGTGTATATACTAGAATTTATGCAGCTTTTACTTTCTGACTGCCTATGTCATTTCTTGATGTGCTAAAATGGCAGGGCATTACAAACACCCCCCCCCCCAAATTACCCCTTTTTGGAAAGTAGACACCCCAAGAAATTTTCTGAGATGCATGTGAAGTCCATGGAATATTTTATATTTTACCACAAGTATCGGGAAAATGCCTTTTTGTTTTTTTTTGTACACAGGTTGTCACTTAAATTATATGATGCTCACACATTTCATTGGTATATGTGAAATGACACCCCCCAAAATACATTCTGCTGCTTCACCTGAGTAGGGAGATACCACATATGTGAGACTTTGTGGCTGTCTAGCCGTGTACAGGACCTCGAAAACCAATCACTGCCTTCAGGCTTTCTAAGGGCGGAAATTGTTGATTTCACTCCTCACTATCTATCACAGTTTCGGAGGCAATTAAATGGCAAGACCACACAAAACCCCCCCCAAATGACCCCTTTTCGGAAAGTAGACACCCTAAGCTATTTGCTGAGAGGCATTTTGAGTATTCTGCAGATCTCGCTTTTTGTCACAAATTTTTGAAAATTGTTAAGAAAAAAAAAATTTTCCTTTTCTTTCTTCATTTTCCAAAACAAAATTCTCACCAATACTCAGGAGAAGCAGCAGAATATATTTTTGGGTGTCATTTCACATTTAGCCATGTCATGGTTGAGCAATTAATCATTTAAGTGACAACTTTGTGTAAATATACGTTTTTTTTTGCCATTTTCCCTATACTCATGGCAAAATATAAAATATTCCATGGACTCAACATGCCTCTCTGCAAATAGCTTAAAATGTCTACTTTCAAAAATGGGGTTACTTGGGGGGGGTTGTGCTATCTTGATATTTCAGGGCCTCCGAAACTGTGATGGGTAGTGAGGAAGTAAAAATATAAAATATTCCATGGACTCAACATGCCTCTCAGCAAATAGCTTGAGGTGTCTACTTTCTAAAAAAAAAAAAAAGGGGTCATTTGTGGGGTGTTTGAACTGTCCTGGCATTTTATGCCCAATATTGGAAGCTTATGCCACACATCACCCACTCTTCTAACCACTTGGAGACCAAGCCTTTTCTGACACTTTGATTTTTTATTTTTTTTTCTGACAAATCTATTTTTTTTTACTAGAAAATTACTTTGAACCCCCAAACGTTATATATTTTTCAAAGCAGAGGCCCTGCAGAACAAAATGGTGGGTGTTGCAATTTTTTTGTCACATGGTATTTGCGCAGAGATTTTCCAAACGCAATTTTTTGGGAAAAAAACACTTTTTTAACATTTTTATAATATAAAAGATGATCTTATGCCGAGTAAATTGATACTAAACATGACATGCTTTAAAATTGCACACGCCCCTGCAGCGGCAACAAACAACGTACGTTTTTAAAGCCTTTATAGGTTACCACTTTAGATTTATAGAGGAGGTCTACTGCAAGAACTACTGCCCCAGATCTGACATTCGTAGTGATACCTCACATGCATGGTGCAATTGCTTTTTACATATGACACCAGACCGATGCTTGCCTTTGCGCGCAAACGCAGGGGAGCAGGGGTGCTTAAATTTTTCTTTTTTCTTATTTTGCTTTTTTTTTTTAATTTTATTTTGACACCTTCCCTTTTCATTTTTTTTTTTTTTATTATCATCGGGAATTTATATATTCCCTATGATAGCAATAAGTAGTGACAGGTACTCCCTTTTTTTCAAAAAAATTGGGGTCTCTTGGACTCTAGATCACTCCTCTGCCCTTAAAGCACCTGACCACACCAAGATTGGGGTGATAAGATGTTTTCTCAATTTCCCAATGGCACGGTAAATATCTGGCAAAACCAAAGTCATGAAATGCTCGTAGCTTCCGGTATATTAGGCCAGAGAGATGATTGGAGACATTCTGGTCTCCAATCAGCTCTATGGTCAGCTGACGGAACCACCGGCTGCAGTTTCGGCTTACTGGGTTGGACAGGAGAGCCAGAGAAAAATGTGGGGGGCTTGTAAAAGCAGTCTAGCTGCTAATTATCTGCTAGGATTGCTTTTACATGAAAGCTGACCGCTGGCTGTAAAAATCAATATCATAAAGTGTGTGGTATGCCCACCATTAGAGCTCCCAGCATCCACCCACTTTTAATGATGGGCATACATGCAATGTTCTTTTTTTTTTTTCCTTCAGCCGATGAGTGCTGTGTGCTATTTACAGCCCTCTTAAAATTTACTTTTGCCACATTTGATCTTTTTTCAGCAAGATTTATCTTAAAATATCAGAGGGAAAAATAAAACTAAAAAAAGAAAATTAATTGATGGCACAGAAAAAAGTAAGAATAGCGTACAAAAAAAGGCACTACTGGAACCCAACGCACTCTAAAAAGTGACTTAATAACTTGGCCTGAGCATTTTTTTTTTCCAAGCATGATGGAGATTCCCCTTCTCATCTCGTTTGGAAGACTTAACAGTAAATAAGAGAATATCTTTTCAATGTGAGGGAAATCCCGTCTTTGTCATAAAGTGTTTCCAGTAGAAGATTTCCCATCTATTCTGTCCTTTTCTGGAGGTAATGCAAAATTTTGGATTTACCTGGTGACATTGGTGAGGCCAATTGGGGTGAATCCCCCTGAAGGGGACACAGCAGTAAAAGCCTGACTGGTTCTATTAACCCTGTACTACTCTACCCTAGTACTCTATGCGTCAAGGTATACTTAAACCACTTGCTGACCACCCTATAGCAGTTTTACTGCTACACAGCGGAAGCTGTGCACTGGTTCACGGACTATGTATGTGATCTGACTCTTCCGGGTAGCGGACGCAAATGTGTGCTGCCAGCAGCTCACTCTTGCTGTGATTATACATAGTGGGAACAGATCAGTGGATACTGAAGACTCCATGTCTGCCGGCACCTGCCGATCATCCTTCAGGAACACAGAATGGTGGTCTGCCTATGTAAACCAGGCAGATTGACAATCTGACAGGAGGGAAGGCATAAATCCTGTGTCTCTGCAAAGCAATAACACGGATCCATGTCTTCCCCTAGTAAAAGCACCTCCCCCACACTAGTATAAAACAGACTAGGCACACAGTTAACCCTTTTAACGCCCCTGATGTTAACCTCTTCCCAGCCAGTGTCATCAGTACAGTGAGAGTGCATATTTTTTTAGCACTGATCACCGTATTAGTGCCACTGATTCCCGAAAAGTGTCAGTGTCCGATTTGTCCGCCACAATATCGCAGTCCCGCTATAAGTCGCTGATCGCAACCATTAGTATTAAAAAAAAACAAAACAAAAATGAATAAATATATCCCATAGTTTGTAGTCGCTGTAACTGTTGCACAAACCAATCAATATACGCTTATTAGGATTTTTTTTTTTAATCAAAAATATGTAGCAGAAAGCATATTGGCCTAAATTTATGAAAAACTGTTTGTTTTTCTTTTCTTTTTTTTTAATTGGATATATTTTATAGCAGCAAGGAAAGAATGTGTGTGTTTTTTTTTTTTTTTTTGTCGTTTTTTTTTTTTTGTTCATGACGCATAAAATAAACGCAGAGGTGATCAAATGCCACCAAAAGAGAGCTCCATTTGTGGGAGGAAAAGGGACAGACATTTTATTTGGATACAGCATTGCATGACTGCGCAATTGTCCATTAAACTGAACACAGTGCTCTATCACAAAAAATGGCCTGGTCATGAAGGGGGTAAATCTTCTGGAGCTGAAGTGGTTAAGCCATTTCATTACTGCCCATAGTAAGTTTGCTGGCCATACTATGGGTGAATTACACTGGGTGGCCCTGCTGGCCCAGCTCCATTCAACAGGAGTCAATCTGCTAACACATGTTTAGCCGAAAAATATCTACCAATATTGAAATTTAATTGAAATTCCAGTATTGCTAAGGATATAAAAAAAAAAAATGCAGGGATTTCAACTTAATATTTCACAGTTTCCACACCTGCTTCTTTTCTATATAAATATTAGTATAGGCCTTGCCATGCCATGCCATTTTTTACACTAAGTGGAAAGGCTTCCTTTAACTCTAACCCATGGCCAGTATCTGTGTAGTAATAAGAAAAGCTGCAGTTCCAGGTTAGTGATTTACTAGGCACTAAATCAGTATTGGGATTTCTGCTCCAAGACCTTGGAAAAAAAAAATCAGCGTTGGTAGGTTTTATATTTCTAATATTAATTTATATGTTCGCCCTGGATAAGAACTGGCAGGTTCAGTCATCAAGCCAGATTTTTGGATCGCTCAGATATCACTGTATAGCATGTGGTACCAATATTTAAAAAAGGGCCGAAAAATGTACCGGGTAACTATAGGGTGGTCAGCCTAACAGCTGTAGTCTGCAAGATTTTGGAGGGGATGTTAATGGACCACATACAAGACTTAAGTAATGAAAACGGTATTAGTAGTAATCGGCATGGATTCATGTGGTGTATCTGGACTTTGCAAAGGCATTTGACACCGTTCCCCACAAACACTTACTGTACAAACTAAAGTACATAGGTATGGACCATAGGGTGAGTACCTGGATAGAGAACTGGCTCCAGGGGAGAGTCCAGAGGGTGGTGATAAATGGGGAGTACTCGGATTGGGCGGGTGTGGAAAGTGGGGTCCCCAAAGGATCTGTCCTGGGACCAATCCTGTTTAATTTGTTTATAAATGATCTAGAGGAGGGGATATCTAGCACAATCTCTGTATTTGCGGATGATGCTAAACTAAGCATGCCAATATCTTCTATGCAGGATGTGGAAACCTTACAAGCGGACCTGAACAAAATAACGGGGTGGGCAACTACATGGAAGATGAGGTTTAATGTTGAAAAATGTAAAGTAATGCACTTGGGCGTCAGAAATAAGAACGCAAGTTACTCACTAGAGGGGAAACCTCTGGGTGAATCTAAGATGGAAAAGGACCTGGGGGTCCTAGTGGGCAACAGGCTTGGCAGTGGCATGCAATGCCAAGGCGCTGCAAGCAAAGCCAACAGAATACTGGCATGTATAAAAAAGGGGATTCACTCCAGAAATAAAGAGATTATTCTCCCACTCTACAAGACTCTGGTCCGGCCACATCTGGAGTATTTTGTCCAGTTCTGGGCACCTGTCCTCAGGAAGGATGTGCTGGAACTGGAGAAAGTCCAGAGAAGGGCAACAAAAATGGTTAGGGGAATGGAGGACTTCAGCTATGAGGAAAGACTAAAAGCATTGAACTTATTCTCTCTGAAGAAGAGACACTTGAGAGGGGATATGATATTGATGTACTTATATTGTACTGGTGATCCGAGCATAAGGAACAAACTATTCAGAGAAAGAGAATAAAATAAGACACGTGGCCACTCACTAAAACTTGAGGAAAAACGGTTTAACCTTAAAATACGTAAGGGGTTCTTCACTGTCAGAGCAGTGGGGATGTGGAATTCTCTTCCACAAGCAGTCGTATCAGCAGGGAGCATCGATAGTTTAAAAAAACTATTAGATGGGCACCTTAAAGACCACAACATAAAGGGGTATACAATGTACGGTTAACATCAAACACACACACACACACCCTCCCATCATAGGTTGAACTGGATGGACTGGTGTATTTTTTTTTAAACCTCACTAACTATGTAACTGTCAGTTTCCAATGGTACAGTGCTGTGAAAAAGTATTTACCCTCTTCCTGTTTTTTTTTTTAAGTGATTATTTGATTCAACAGGTCTGGCAGTAATCAGGCCTGGGTGTGGCAAGCCAAATGTAACTCCGCTTTCCAAAAAATGTGGTTAATCACAGTTCATTCATGATTTAGCAAAAGGGGAGAGATTACTATTTCACATAGGGCCAGGCAGGTTCGGACAGCTTTTTTCCTTTAGTAAATGAAATCCTCATTCAAAAACTGCATTTTGTATTTACTCGGGTTCTTCGTATAATATTAAAATTTGTTTGATCTGAATCATTTAAGTGTGACAAATTTCCAAAAAAATAGAAAATCAGAAGGGGGCAAATATTTTTTCACAGCACTCTATATGGAATCGGT
The DNA here is from genome assembly GCF_965119305.1 of Pelophylax lessonae. NCBI lineage: Eukaryota > Metazoa > Chordata > Amphibia > Anura > Ranidae > Pelophylax > Pelophylax lessonae. The sequence goes on from NC_138768.1 coordinate 817,323,617, forward strand.
GACCATTCTATAAAAGCACTGAGTGTGAGTGTCAGCGCTGCTGTATATATCTGTAAATAAATAAATACTTAAAACAATCATTTACTACCATATGTGGTTCAAAAGTGCTCAGTGCAAACTGTGCAATATATTAATCAGTAGTGCAAATTGGTATCAATAGTCCTTTCACAGTTAATGTTGTCCTTCAAATATTAAAATCCAATAGGTGATACTAAAGTGCTTCAGTGCTCCACTCCAAATCAATGTGCTCGTGCTCCCCTGTTGGATGTCTACTCACCAGAACACTAAGTATAGATGGCCTGTGTGTCTGTGGGAGATAGCCGTATTTCCGTATCCTCTCCAAGACAGGTTACAATCCAAATCCTGTGTCCCCAAACTCTTAGTTGAAATTGGTGTGCACTGCCATAGATCGTAATATGCTGGCCAGAATCCTCCTTAGTAATACATAAGAACAAGGTCCGCCATGGTGAAGTATGTTAAACAACTTTTATTAAGGTAAAAAATATCCACTTACATTAAAACTAATAGTAGACAGCTAGCTGCGGCGCGGTGATTCCTGCTTTCTGCAGCGTGCGTTCCACCGGCCGGATATGACGTCAGACGCTTCTGCCTGTGCTAGACGCGTTTCGCCCTCCCCCTGAGCGTCATCTGTAGCTACAGATGACGCCCAGGGGGAGGGCGAAACATGTCTAGCATAGGCAGCTTTGTTTGGGGCTGTGATATAGTAACCTGGAAGCAATGACCTTACATCACTTCCAGTTTACCTGGATGTAAACGGCGCCACTTTAAAAAAATCCAAAACATTAGATCAAGCAGATCTTGGTGTGATCAAATGCTTTTAAGGGCAAAGGAGGGATCTGGGGTCTTATAGAGCAGCCTTTTTCAACCAGGGTGCCTTGAGCTTTCTTCAGGGCTGCCTTGGCAAAATGCCTAAAAATTGATAAATTGTATACAAGCTACAGGTTTTCATTATGCATCATTAGGACTTTCTAGATACTGGCATCCTAACAACCAATGATGTCATCCGTTATTAGGAAGGCTGTCTGTCGCCTCTCCTTGTTTGACCCTTCTGTGCCCCTCTCCCTCAGCACTGGGGGGACATTAGCTGACTGATGGAGAGAAATTGAGGGAGAAGAGAAACATTGGAACACTAGTCAGTACCAGTTTGCAAAAGTGTATTTGCTTTGGAAGAATAAATCACCTCTAATGTTGGGTGTCCTACCAGTGGATGTTACTGCATTATGTAAAGCTATTAGAATCTTTTTTTGCATTTTAGAATGGGGTGCCTTTACGAATTTTAAAGGGTGCCTTGACTGAAAAAAGGTTGAGATACACGGTTAGAGACCCTAGATCTCTCCATATGTCTGTCTCTGTCACATGTCTATGGCTCTCATAAAGGATATTTACAGTTAAAAAAATTAAAGTGACCAGTGTAAAAATATATTTTTACTCAGCGTAACATCTTTTATATTTTACAAAAAAAATTGGTATTGTTTTTTTTTGCAATATAATTCCAAAAAAGTTAAGAAAAAAAATAGAATAAAACACGTAATTGCGCAAATACCATGTGACATAAAAAATTGCACAGCTCACTAATTTACTCTCTAGGCCTCTGCTTTAAAAACAATATGTTTGGGGGTTCTAAGAAATTTTCTAGCAAAAGATACTGTTACAAGTAAATACGTGCCAGTAAAGACCTGGTCTTAGTGCCGGTTCACACTGGGGCGACCTGTGAGGCGACCTGGTCGCCTCACAGGTCGCCGCAGGTCGCCTCCCATAGGGAAGCTGCGGACCCGTTCTAATAGGAGCGACACAAGTCGCTCCGACCTAGAAAAAGGGTCCGGAGCTTCTTTGGGGCGACCAGGAGGCGACCGCCATAGACTTCAATGTTATGAAGTCCGTGGCGGCCGCTCCGAGGTCGCGGCGCGCTGCTCGCACCGCGATCTCGGAGGTCGCCCCTGCAAGTAGCGTCGCGGTAATGTGAACCGGCGCTTAAAGTGGGTAGAGGGAGCCACTCCCACTACTGGCTGTGAGAGCCTGCAATTTTGGTCAGCATTATAAGGGCTAATGCACACGAGACGTTTTTCTATCTCTCCTAGATGCCTTTCCTCCTGGCTTGACAGCTGTAAACTCGTGTAACACGTTTAGGCATGTCAAGAGCTTGGACGTTAATTTAATCAGGCAGAAGAATAATATCTTCTGGACATTAAAATTAACATTCAAGCGCTAAATGCACCTAGCCATTAGGCACGTTTACAGGCGTCAAGCATTTTTTTTTCCGCCAAAGCCTCAATCGCTTGATGTCATACCATTATTGGAGTTCTTAAAGGGGTTGTAAACCTCAGAAAAAAAAATAAAAAAAAGGAAAAACCTGAAAGACAAAGGCATAATGAGCTAGTATGCATCGCATACTAGCTCATTATGAAATACCTTAGAACGAAGCACTGCACCTGCGACATGTTCGGCCGTCCTTCTTCCTGGTTCGCGTCCTCCGGCCATCTGATTGGCCGGACTCCCGCGTATTGGCGCTGGAGCTGCCGTTCACGGCACAGAGCTCCGAAGGAACGGCATGGGTAGCCGTTACTTCAGGGGGCATGCCCCAATGACCTCATCGGCTGCATGCAATGCAAATATCTCCTAAACGGTGCAAGTTTAGGAGATATTTACAGTACCTATAGGTAAGCCTTATTATAGGCTCACCTATAGGCAAAAGTCATTAAGGGGGGTTTACAACCCCTTTAAACCTTTCGCTGCCAGGTCCTGTGCTCCACTTTTAATCTCAGCTGACCAGACCATTTTATGCAGTTTTTGTTTGCTTTTTTATTTTTTACTTGTAGCTTTCAGAGTTTGTAAAAGACCTCCCAACCATACATTTTCTGAAAGCACATGACCAGTAGAATAAAAAAAAAGGCGCTACTGTTTTTTGAGGTCCCAAGATATTTGGGCAAATGTTTATCAAAGCAATATTTTTGCTTAAAATCCCCTAAAATCATTATATTAGCAGATAAAAACACAGCACATTTTACAAAATTCCTACTAAATATAAAAGCTTAACCTGTATTGAGTTAATAATTATTTGTAACTTTTAATTTGTGCCTTTTTGCAAAATAGCGAAAATCGAACAGACGCAAAAGTGTAAATATCAAATTTCTCAAAATCAGAAGGTTTTAATTTTTCCCTTACAGCTTTCAGAATTTGTAAAAGACGCCCTAGACCATTTTCTGAAAGCAAAGCATATGACCTCTAGAATAAAAAGAAGGTGCTACTGAATTTTAAGGCCCCCTGGTACTTGCGCAAATGTTTATCAAAACAATATTTTCACTAAAAATACACTAAATCCATTATTAGCTGATAAAAACACAGCCAATTTTACAAAATTCCTGCTAAATGCCTACTAAATATAAAAAGCCTAACCTTTTATGGAGGTAATAAATAACAAATATCTGTCATTTTTGCATTGCCCCTTTTTGCAAAATGGTGAAAATCAAACGTACCCAAAAATGTCTCTAAAAATCTGGAGGTTTTAATTTTTCAGCTACATCTTTCAGAGTTTGTGAAGGACCCCCCCCCCAACCATATATTTTCTGAAAGCACATGACCAGTAGAATAAAAAGAAGGTGCTACTGATTTTTGAGGCCGCGCGATTTTTGCGCAAATGTTTATCAAATCACTATTTTCACAAACAAAAAACCTAAAATAATTATTTGCACACACCTAAACACACTATAACTTGCGTAATTCCTGTTAAATTCCTACTAAGGCCTTGTTTCTCTATCGCTCATTGACAGACGTAGTCCTCGGTGATACAGCACCTTCGGGTTATGTTGCCTCCACAGGAGCAGGACTAGACAGGAAATTAAAAAGCTCTGGCCACACCCTAGGGGCAGTCCCAGAGGGTATATCCTCTCTCTCTCTGCCTCAGCAAATCAGTTATTTTCTCTCTAGTTAGGAGTAAGGACCTAGATACCTTGCTGGGATCTTCGGTCCTGGCAAGATTTTTTTCTTAAAAAGATTTTTTAGACAGCTTTTTTCTCCAGTGTTCCTGTGAGATCTTCAAGCAAGAAAGCTGAACTGGGCGACGGGCTGGATGTTGAGATCCGGTGGTCACCCCAGTTCAGCCTACGAGCGCGTGCAGGCCATAGCTCCGCGCTGGGTCGGCCGCGACAAAGTCCCATTAAGGGACTGACCCCGCGAGTTAAACGTCTCGCTGAAACGCCAAAGACCATGAGTCACGGCGTCCGTATTGGTCGACAGCCCTCCCGCCCCGGTGGAGAGGGGTACTGTCAGGAGTTGGTGCCCGCCTGGTTCCGGTATGGTGAGTAGTATGTTCCCCCTTTTCCCCCTGACGGGTCTTGTGGTGAACGCGGGCCCCCTCTCTGTATGGTAAGATAGAGTCCCCCTCTATCCTATAACATGGCACAGATCCCCCTACTTTGAGTGTGATTTTATGTGCAAAAAGCCAGGAGGCTTGGTTTGGGAGCTAACAATCTAATTGTATACATGTTTAAAAGATTGTAATCAGTGGCAGTCTGGGAATCTTACTGTGATAAGAATAAGGTACCTACCAGTCAGAAGCCACGGACATGTAGACTGCCTTCCTAGTCAAATCTCCAGCTATAGCAGGCCTTCCGAAGGCCATGAGGTCCGCCAGGGCCGGTACCGCCAACCACGCCAAAAATCCCCATGCAGAGATAGTGTTGTGTGCCCTGCAGCACACCGCTATTCGGTACAGGCCGCCGCCATTTTTTTTGCTGGATTGCACGAGCCGCCATTTTGGCGTAGCCTCGTGTCTCCAGCATGGGGGCGGCCATGTTTGAGGTGATCCAAACACCTCGTGGAGCTAGGGGAGGCGCCGGAAGGCGTGCAGAGGGGCGGAGCCGCCTCCTTTCTTCCTGGGCAGCCAGCCAAAAGACTTCCTGTTTGTCAAGACAGCGCTGTAACCTGTTGCAGTTAAACTCTGAGCATCAAGTGGTGAGCCTGGGGGTCTATCTCTCTCTCTCTCTCTCGATCGATAGGGATCCCTAGCAGGTAAAACTAAGGGGCTTTTGTGGCGCTGGGGGTCTGTGGAAAAAAAAAAAAAAAAAAAGTTTTTTATTTTTGAATTATATTATCCGGGAAGTTACTGGAATAATCATGGACCCTGCCACACAAATTCCCCCACCTGTTTCCCTCGAGGGGGCCACGGGACCCGCCGGTGCACAGAGTGTAGAGGCATTTACAGCAATTTTGGAGTCTATGGTGGCTCGGGTGGAGGCGGCCTGTCAGGGACGAGGGTCAAGGAAGCGACCCCCGCCTACCCCTATATTATCTGACACCTCTGACTCAGATTCAGAGATGGTCACTGCAGTTGCAGGTCCCTCTGCAAGGGCTGTTACCTCAGGTAAAGCTCCCTCAGACAGTGAGGAGGACGTTTCTTCTCCCGCTATAATTCAGGAAGAAGCATTGGTGGACGCACTAGTTGTGGCAGTGCAGGAAACCTTAAAACTTGAGGTTTTACCGGCAGAAGCAACTGATACAGAGATTCCCTTTGGTACTAACAAGCCCATCAAAACGGTGAAGGTTTTTCCTGTACCCAAGTGTTTTGGTAATAAGATTAAAGGAGAATGGGAGCATTCTAAACGTACCTTTACTATTTCCAAGCGTATTGCTAGACGCTATCCATTTGAGGAATCCATCATTAAGAAATGGACGGTACCACTAGTGGTGGATCCACCTATTTCCAGGCTGAATAAAGCCACGGTTATCCCAGTGGAGGACACTTCGTCCTTTAAGGATCCGGTGGATCGAAAGATGGAAGCAGAGTCCCGCACCATCTTCTCTCTGATAGGGTCAGCATTTAGACCAGTAATTGTTATTGGTCTAGTTTCCCAGACACTTACGGAATGGGCGAGATTGGTACGCCAAGACCTTAGGGGAAAAGATATTCCCCAGGAAACATCTGATTTGATGGAACAGATTATACAAGGGCTACAGTTTATCTGTGACGCAGCCTTGGACACTACTCCCCTATTAGGGCATGCATCTATGTCAGCGGTAATCCTCAGACGTGTGCTGTGGTTAAAATGCTGGTCAGCTGACCTAGGTTCCAAAAAGACCTTGACGAATCTCCCCTTTCAGGGGAATCGTCTATTTGGGGCCACCCTAGATGAAATCATTAAGGATGCCACTGGGGGCAAGAGCACTTTTTTGCCACAGGCTGCTAAAGCTAAGGGACCTCGCAACAAGCGAGGACCTTTCTTTACCGCCCATAAAGGGTTCGCACGCCCGGCTGGAACAAGCGGGAAAGGCAAGACTCCTCCAGGAGGGTTCAAGAAAGGCTGGTCGGACAAACAGAGGACCAACTCAGCCAAACCCGAAGCAAAGGAGTACACAGCCTGAAGGTGCGCCCCCACCCGGTTTGAGGATGGGGGGACGTTTTCACCGGTATTCAGGACATTAGATCGAGCATCAACTACTACTACCGGTGCGATTCTTCCCTTCCAACATTTAAGTACTACAGGGAGCGGTAGTCACCGTTCCCTGAATAGATCTTTTCCTTTACCTTTTCCTAAGAATAGTCTCTATTCCCCACAGGAATCGGATCTGGTTGACCAGACAGGCCAAGAAGCCTCTAGCCGGGTGACTTCGGTCCCTGAGGTTCAACCAGAAAAGATCACCCTTCCTGATAGCAATCAGGTATCTGATAAATGTGTGGGAACAGAAAACGACCAGACTTTCTCGGATGGTCGGGGCCAGATAGCTCTAGGGACGCCTGGTTCAGATCCAGTCAGCACCAGTGGTCCTAGAAATTCTAGGCTGGCCTCGTCAAGCCGGCCTGGCCGACTTGGACAGGCTAGTCGCAAACGTTCCGTGGGAACTTCGTCTCAGGGAGTGTCTGTGGTCTCAAGGACCAATTTACCATCGTGCTTTACAGTCGCTGGTTTTAATGGCCTGGCCATTGAGACCCAAGTACTGAAGGACAGAGGTTTGTCAGCTTCAGTCATTCCTACCCTTATTAAAGCAAGGAAAGCGACTTCCAGCAAGGTCTATTATCACACATGGAAGACTTATATTGCGTGGTGCGAATCTTTAGGATTTCCTCCACGTACCTATTCGGTGACTCGAATATTGGCTTTTTTGCAACAAGGGGTTGAGCAGAAGCTAGCCTTGAGCACCATCAAGGGTCAAGTTTCAGCATTAGCAATCTTCTTTCAGAAACCTTTAGCTACCAAGTCCTTGGTGCGGAATTTCATCCAGGGGGTGCGGCACCTGGCTCCACCAGTCCGCGCGCCCTTACCGCCCTGGGATCTTAATTTAGTTTTGTCGGTTCTACAGAAACCTCCCTTTGAAAACATCAGGGAGATTCCCTTGTTTACTTTATCCCAGAAGGTGGCCTTCTTGGTGGCTATCACTTCTGCTCGCAGGGTGTCAGAACTGGCTGCATTATCATGCCAGTCCCCATACCTAGTGATTCATAGGGATAAGGTAGTACTTCATCCTAAGCCATCCTTTCTTCCTAAGGTGGTTTCAGATTTTCATCTGAATGAAGATATTGTACTACCTTCCTTGTGTCCTCAGCCCAAGCATCATCGGGAACATGCGTTGCATTCCTTAGATGTGGTTCGGGCAATCAGGGTATACCTGAAAGCTACGGAATCATTCCGTAAGACGGATTCACTTTTTGTGATCACGGATGGCCCCAGAAAGGGTTTGCCTGCATCTGCCGCGACCATTGCCAAATGGATTAGACAGACGGTGGTACAGGCTTATTCTATTAAGGGTCAGAGTCCTCCGTTCCCTGTTAGGGCGCACTCCACTCGAGCGCTCAGTACTTCCTGGGCCTTTCGCCATCAGGCGTCAGTGGTCCAGGTATGTAAGGCGGCCACCTGGTCGTCGGTACATACCTTTACAAAATTCTATAAGATTGATGTGACGGCATCGGCGGATGCCTCATTTGGCCGCAAGGTTTTGCAGGCCGCAATTTGAGGAGACCGGTGGTCTACCTCGAGAGTTTTTTTCTGTTTGAAAAATTTCTTTTTTGTTGAGTCTCATCATTAAGGATGAGCATTGTAAACTTCTAGTTGGCACCGGTTGGGCCTTCTAGATTGGGATTTGATTTCCATTTTCCCACCCCTCATTTGTGATACTGCTCTGGGACGTCCCGAAGGTGCTGTATCACCGAGGACTACGTCTGTCAATGAGCGATAGAGAAAAATGGATTTTTGTAAAATCTTACCGTAAAATCCTTTTCTCTTAGCTCATTGACAGACGTAGTCCCCGCCCCTCTGTTTTGGAGTTGGGTTGGGTTAAAATCTCTAAAGACTGCTTTTTGACATAACTGATTTGCTGAGGCAGAGAGAGAGAGGATATACCCTCTGGGACTGCCCCTAGGGTGTGGCCAGAGCTTTTTAATTTCCTGTCTAGTCCTGCTCCTGTGGAGGCAACATAACCCGAAGGTGCTGTATCACCGAGGACTACGTCTGTCAATGAGCTAAGAGAAAAGGATTTTACGGTAAGATTTTACAAAAATCCATTTTTAGTGAGGTGTGCTAAAGCGCAAGCCCATGCAAGTCCATGTTTACCTGCATTGGGATACACAGGTATTCTGTGCATCCCTGTTCAGGCAGTCCTATTCATGTAAATTGGGAAGCACCAGCTGCAAGGACAGATCTGACATCCATGCAGGTGTAGGTGCATGGACCTAAACGCAGACATTGTGAGTTCAGGGATATGCATCCACATAGATGTCAGATTGAGAGCAGTGGCTGTGTCCCTGCAGCTGCTGCATCTCAATTTACATGAACGGGACTGCACGTACAGGAATGCACAGAACACTTGTGCATTCCCATACAGCTGCTGTATCCCAATTGACATCAATGGGACTGCCTGCATGGGGATGTGCGGAACACCTGTGCATCCCTCTGCAGTTAAACACGGCCCTGTAGTAGTATGCCCCATGTGAACAAGGCCTTTGTTTAGACTTACGGTTGGGGGGGGGGGGGTGTGCGATTGAGCTGCATTTCTGCCACCCACCAACCATGCCCCTCAAGCTGCAATAGGCAACGGACTGGGGCATTTGCATACGGGGCTGCAAGGCTTTGCGCCCGTGGCAAAAATAGCCTGACTTGTAGTGATGCCGTCTGCCGATCGCTACACTTTCAAATAATGTGGCAGCGCCACAAACGCCCTGCAACTGCATGCATTTGTCGGAAAAAATGTTGTTAAAACAGGAGGCCGTAGCTTCGGGACTTCAGAGGCAAGGGCAATTTAAATCTACGCTCAGGGCCCTTTCAAACGGGCTGTCAGAACAGGTTTCACCTGTCAGTTTTTCAGGCGGACTTGATCTAACCCATCAGTCTCCCCTATGGAGCGGCGGATGTCAACGGTAACATGTCCGCTAACATCCGCTGCTATCCGATCCTGCCCGCAAAAAGCAGACGGATGGTGGGCCTATTTTCCATCCATCTGACTGATAGGATGAAAATGGACAGGTGGTCCATTTTCATCTGATCTCCCCATAGAGGAGAGCCGGACTGTGTCTGTGTCTGCTCTGCACAGCGGAGCGGTGACTGACCTGTCATCCGACGGTTTAGCAGAGCAAGCAGATTCCATCCTATGGAGATGCCTGTGTAAAAGGGGCCTTACTATGATTTTTTTTTTTTTTTTTTAGCATATCCAATTCATTTTTTTTTAACACAAGGAAGAATGAGGTACGTACGGTGTACGGACCTGGCCAGCTGCAAACAGTTCTGTAGGGCCGTACGGACCTGGCAGTAAAAGGGTTAATGAACATTAAAAATGGTACTAAACTCACAACAGTAAAATCAGTCTGTATATGCAGTAAAGCATGCTTGTTATACTCACTGTGGAACCTAAGGGGTTAATCCTCTGCATTGCGTAAAAAGGTTGTTTGATCATGTATTCTCTGATCCTCCCCTTCTTATACTATCCCCAATCTATCTGCCGATAGAACAGAGCCTTGGAAGCACTCTGCACATGCTCAGTTTGTTGTGTATTGTGTTTTTTGGGAAAGGTGCATGTGATCAGCACAGGGTCAATCAGCACTGTCAGGGGTCATACAGCCTCACAGGACAGTTAGAGTAGAATGAAACTCCTCCTACAAGCTTTAACTAGTGCTTGGCCGGGCCCTAATAGAAGTCACAAGACTGCTATATACTGCTGATGAAAAAAGGTATTTAGCAGTTTATTTTTGCTAAAATAATTGCATTTCCTTTAGAGCTGCACAATTAAGCGTTAAAAAATCACAGTGGTGTAGTTGTTGGCACTTTCGCCTAGTAGCAAAAGGGTCGCTGGTTTGAATCCCAACCATGACACTACCTACCTGGAATTTGCATGTTCTCCCTGTGCCTGCGTGGGTTTCCTCCGGGTACTCTGGTATCCTCCCACATTCCAAATACATGTTGATAGGTTAATTGGTTCCTGTCTAACTTGGCCCTGGTATGTGTATGTATGAATGTGAGTTAGGGGCCTTAGATTGTAAGCTTCTTGAGGCTAGGGACTGATGTGAATGTACAATATATATGTAAAAGCGCTGCGTAAATGGACGGCGCTATACAAGTACCTAAAATTAATAAATGTAACCCTCCCCACAGTCCTAATCTGGCATTTCCACGAATTATGTATCCAGTGCAGAGTCGTTCTCTGCTCAGATCTGTTTAAAAAAATAAATGAATAAGATCCAGTTCACACTGCCACGACTTGTCAGGCGACTTGGTTGTCTAACAAGTCATGCTCCATTCTGTGCAATGGAACCGTTCTAATCAGAGCGACTCAAGTCGCTCCGACTTGGCAAAAAGGTTCCTGCACTACTTTGGGGCGACATCAGAGCAGCTTGCATTGACTTCTAAAAAAGTAGTTTGCAAGCCGCAATGAAGTCGTGCTGCACGGGGCAGCTCAAAGTCGGGGAGACTTTGAGTCGCCCCAGTGTGAACCGGCTCTAAGACCCGGTTCACACTAGCGCGACTTGTCAGGCGACTTGGTCGTCTGACAAGTCGTGGTGGGTCGCCTGCCATAGATTAGCATAGGACCCGTTCTAATAGGAGCGACACAAGTCGCTCCGACTTAGAAAAAGGGTCCTGTACTACTTTGGGGCGACCTGGAGGCGACCTGCATAGACTTCAATGATATGAAGTCCGTGTATGTCGCGCCGAGGTCGCGGTGCACCCTGTGCACCGTGACTTCACAGGTCGCCCCAGCAAGTAGCGTTGCCCCTATGTGAACGGGGTCTTAATAAAAAAGGCAGCTGGCAAAGTTTATCATAACATTGCTTAGCGCTGAGATAAAAAGAAACATTGTATCATTTGGTTCTTAGTCTGTAAATGAGGGCAGTTTAACCTCTTAAAGACCAGGCCTTTTTCTGGCACTTGGTGCTTACAAGTTAAAATCAGTATTTTTTTCAAGAAAATTACTTAGAACCCCGAAACATTATATATATATAATTTTTTTTTTTAACAGAGACCCTACAGAATAAAATGCCAATTGTTGCAATATTTTATGTCACACTGTATTTGCGCAGCAGTCTTTCAAAGCAATTTTTAGCAAAAATACACTTCAGTAAATATAAAAAAAAAAAAATCGAAACCATAAATTTAGCCAAATTTTATTGTATAATGTGAAAGATGTTACGCTGAGAATCGTGCTCTTTATTCTAAGCAAAAAAATGGTGATTCTCTTTTTATCCAGAATCGTGCAGCTCTAATTTCCATGTTCTGTGTACTGTGGGAGACCAGATATAGTGAATGCAGGGTCCTGGGTTTAGTAACACTTTAAGGAGCAGGTCGAAATTTAGGTGGAGATGCTTCACCTGTGGATAATGAGATATAGAGAATCCAGTATGTAGTACAGCGTGGCAACCTCCATGCAAACTTGAAATGTTGGTTTCGGGTGGAGCTGACATTTCAATTGAAAAAATCTAGAATGCCTTGAATCCTGATCTCTATTTTGTCAGCAGGCTTGTAAATACATTTAAGGAGCCCCTCCCTTATGTGCCTTCACTCAGAGACGAGGCTTATGCAAATATCTAAAGCCTATAAATATAGTAAGTGCTGAGAATAAATATTTCATCGTCTGCTCAGTGAGACGCCAGTGAAACACAAATGAAATCTAGACGGATAGAATCGCCTCTATGGAGCACGGCGCATTAGGAGTCAGCAACGTAAATCCAGACAAAGTAATTGGGAGTGTTTGACTTTTTTTTTTTTTTTTTTTTTTTTACTTGTCGTTTATTTTGTCACTTTTCCTAGGGGATGGGCGCAAAGGGACAAGTCATGGCATGAGCGTTAAAAACAAGTCTGTAATATAAATGTCAATCAAAATGCATATGCTAAAAGCGGAGTGCTCTGGGCCACCTATGTATAAGGATTTTAAAGTGACTTTATCACTGAAAAAAAAAACAAAACCATGCCATCAGATTGGATTTTCACTCTTGCAGAGACTATCCTCCAGCAGAATTTTCAGAATCGGACACTTCCAAGTGGCAGGTTCCTGGTCGTCCTCTGGGTGTTGTAGCTCCACGTGCCAACCACTGCGCCAGTACGGTGTCCAAGGACAAAGCAGTGATGTAGCAGATGGAACGAGAGCACATGTTGGGGGATCAGACACACTTGGAAGTGTCAGGTGCCGATGATTCTGCTCTAAAAGAAGGATGCAAGAAATGAGTGGCAGACGGGACTTTTCTTTTCCTTTACCTATTTCTGAGACAGGATCTCTAAAATATGTTAAAGTGTTACTAAACCCAGAACCTGCATTCACTATATGTGGTCTCCCGCAGTACACAGAACATGGAAATGCAATTATTTTAGTAAATATAAACTGCTAAATATATTTTCTTATCAGCAGTATATAGCAGTCTTGTGACTTCTATCAGTGACTGGTTAAAGCTTGTAGGAGGAGTTTTCCTATGAATCTGCAGGACCCCTGACCCTCTGTCTGGACAGTGCTAATTGGCCCTTTGCTGATCACATGCACCCTCCCAAGAAAAAAAAAAAATCTAGCAATCCACACCAAACTGAGCATGTGCAGAGCGCCTCCTATAGCTCTGTACTGTCAGCAGACGAATTGGAAACAGTAAAAAGGGAGGATCAGAGAAGACAGGATCAAACACACTTTTTACACATTGCGCAGGATTAACCCCTTAGGTTCCATAGTGAGTATAACAAGCATGCTTTACTGCATTTACATACTGATTTTTACTGTTGTGGGTTTAGTAACACTTCTATTTCTACTTCCCTCTATGTATTGGGCAGCAGGCACTTCTGCCTTGTAGCACTGAAGTTCTCTTGACAAGATCAATCAGGACAAAATCTGTACCTAGCTTGCATGTGTTTCCTGCACTTGTGTGGGTTTCCTCTGGGTTCTCCAGGTTCTTCCCATAGTCCAAAGACATGCTGGTAGGTTAAAGCCCCATTCCAGTCATATGACCCCCCCAAGCCCCTCTAACCCATCCTGAAAGGTGTTTTGTTGCTTCCTGCTGAAGCAAGATATACCCCTGTAAGTCTCCTGTCCAGGTTTCTCACCGCCACCATTTCTGGGTGCAGAGGTCTGCCAATCTAGTGTTACATATGTGCCAGATACCACTAGTCCCCTCCCGCTGACGTTTTTATTTCTTTATCCAGAGAGGACACTGCCATTGGACAGCCAATAGAAAATGGCCTTGTCCTGCACCCAGACTTTTAGTTAAATACAAATGGCATTTAGATTTATTTAAGACATTTAGGGTTTTTTTTTCGATTGTATCCAGGGATCAGCGCCTTGGTGGGAGCAGTGGCGTCACTATGGGGTGCGGGGGGTGCAGACCGCACCTGGGTAACTCCCGCCAGAGGGGTGACACCATGGCCAGGTCTAGAGGAGGTGCTAATTTTAGTTGTAACCCCGAGGCTGGTCTTTTCATGGCTGCTATGCCTGGTCGCTGAGTGCCTTCCCCCTATCTCCGCACTCACGGCCGGGACAAGGGGAGAGCAGCCTGGAGCAGTTAAGTCCACAAAGGAGGGGACAGAGATCAGAGAGCCGGGAGTGTGGGCTGTGTTCTCCCCTTCCTGTCAGCAGAGCGATCCTCCATAAAGCATATGACACAGGATTGCTCTTACATCTTACAGTGTTTGCTTCATTCCCTGCTGCCTGAAAGATGAGTGGTCATTGGAGGATATAGGGTGTGGGGTAATCAAACTATTTACAGCCCGATCCGGTGTCATCTGCTGTATGGAAGAGCTCTCCACTGACAGCAGTGAGAGAGTACAGCACAACCTGCTCCTCTACCTGGTTTCCTACCTGTAAGTTGGGGGTGGGAGCTCACAGGCCAGGAGAACTTCACACAATGAAAGGGGGGGGGGGGTGTAACAGTTATTGGTGCTGAGATGAGAAGTTTGTGCAGGATGGGAGATTTGTGCTATAAGAGGGGATTGGGGAGGGGGGATTTGTGCTAGGAGGGGGTATTTTTGCCAGGAGAGGGGGTTGGGGGGATTTGTGCCAGGAGTGGGAATTGGGGGGATTTGTGCAAGGAGGAGAGGGATTGGGGAGATTTGTGCTAGGAGAGGGGAATGGGGGGATTTGTGCTAGAAGTAGCGGCAGGGCAACATGATGTCACCCCTCCCCCAGGGGGAAGGGGTGACACTATGTTTTACCGCACCTGGTGACACCATGACACCAACCCTAGTGACGCCACTGAGTGGGAGGAAAATAATTGTATCACAGAGATGGGTTTTAATTGGCTTCCCCTAGTATATGTGTATGTTACATAAGCACCTTGAGGGCAGGGATAGATATGAATGTACGGTATGTAAAGCGCTGTGTAAATTGTCTGTTGTATGCCTGTAGTAATAGGCCATTCTAGGTTACTTGCTGAAAATGGGCCCATTATAATCACTTAATTGGTCCCATTGCTATGATATGAAGCAATGGCATGTTTCCTGACCCTTACCCGGGATCCCTTTAGACACACAGTTTGGTAAATATCTCAACAGAGATTACATTTGTAATACAGGAATATTACTAGGATAGCTGTTTTCAGACCTCAGGTCCTGAACAGACTTCTTGAAGAAAGAGCAAAGCAGTTACAGGGAAAAATGTTTTAAATTCTAATCTATCGCTCCTACAAAGTGCTATAGTTATCGCCTCCTGGAAGAGAAAATATACATTTTTTTTTTTTGACCATCTTGACTGAACCAAAGTTATTTTTTTTTTTTCCCACAATAATTTTTGCTTTTAACATAATACAGTAAGGGCTGGTTCACAACGCATCCATTGAGACGTGTTGATCAATGCATGCTCAGTACAAGGCGTCAGAAGGCAATCGTTTTCTATTGCCATGATTTAGATTGTAAGCTCTAACGAGAATGGCCCTCTAATTTCTCCTGTATTTAATTGTATTGTAACTGTACTGTTTTCCCTAACACTGTAAAGCGCTGCGCAAGCTGTTGGTGCAATATAAATCCTGAATAATAATAATAATAATGTTATACCATGCATGTACATTGCATAAAAATACATTATGTCTGCATTTTTATGCAATACCACACACAAAAAGCATGTCAACACAACATGCCTTTTGCTTCTCTACCCTTGAGGTGGCAACAAGATGTCAGCATCTCAGGTCAATCTTTCATTGGAGGAGGGGTGAGTTGAGAAGTCTAGTATTGGACCTTCACCCTTCTTATCCACTCTTCTGAGGCCGGAAAATGGTCACTGTTTGCGGTGGCCTGTCTGCTTCTGCAAGGTCTTGACTCTTGGACCCAAATTCCTGTGTCTTCCTTTCCTCTGCAAATATGTTTATTTTCCTCTAATTTTTATGGCAAATCTGTCTAGTATATTTTTGCTACAATTTTTTTAATGACTGGTATAAAAGAAAAGTAGACATTTTCGAGGTATACTTTTGTATGCCTATGGTATGGTAAGCGTTTTTGGGGGTTAAGTGTGGTAATTTAAAGCAAATGCATAGTGAAAACTTTTTCTTTGGTTTTGGATAGAGTAGGGAAAGGTTAAAACCCCTCTCAATTTACTTTTGCTGTCCCCTGGGGGGATTTCTGTTCTTCCTGTCCTTGAGACACAATGAAAAATGAAAGGAAGTTTGTACAAAGTGGGAATTCCCCTCTTAGACAGTTGTCATCAGAACAGGTGTCATCTAAGTTTACCCTCACTTTTTGTTCATTTGACAATTCTATGAATTTGTTTTTTTTTCATAGTTTTCTGTCTCAGTCACAGTGGTCACATGGACAAATTGTTAAGGCCGTACACACGATAACAAAAACAGAAATAAAATTTCGTCCGACGAACGATCTGCCAATTTTCGGATCATTAGTATGGTGCTTTCGACAGCCGATTACGAATTTTCGGACGACAAAAGCTGAATGTGCAGGCTATAAAATTGTTATCGTACGTGAACACAATATCCGATTTTCATTTCATTAGTATAGTTTTTGTCTGAAAAAAATTGTAAGTGCTCGGAAACAAAAGAATACAAAACAATTCAACACATGACATCACTATTGAAGCTTAATTCTGTCGTACGAGAACTTTCGTATAAAAGTAACCTTTTCACGTTTGATACGAAACTAGCATGCAAAAAAAGAAGAAAAATTGGTTCAATAACCTCCCCAGCGAGAACACAGAAAACTAACCGAGGTTCTAACCCTTCCCTACTCCAAATCTAAACAATGTTTTTCCTTTAGTTATAATTTAGGCCACTTCATGACTGCCTTGAAGCATCCACCATATCTAAACAGTGGGGACCTAAGGGTTAGGTTATGCACTTCTGCCTTTTGGAACACATGTAAATGCTAAACAAAAAAGTTGTACATACACTTTTAAGGCAACCAAATCAAAATTGACCCCTAGCTGTGTGTTATTCCAGAACTGGCACTTTGGAAACTTTGCCTTACCAATGTTTATTGAAACCTCTACCAAAATTTACTATTGCGCCAATGAACGGGTTTGTCTGTAAACAAAAACTCTATTGCGATCAGTCCCAGAGACCCAGTTCCACCTTTGTGAGCCACCATCCTATTTTCAAATTCTTTTTTATTGCATTTTTTAATGCAGAAAAAATACAAAACTGAGCCAATTTAGCATACCCAGGCTTGCTTGGTTACAGAAGAACATAAAAAACAAAACGGAACAAATCCTCACTTCTGTCTGAAGGAAGAGGAAAGAAAGTGCTCAAGTAGCTCAAAAAAACAATTTAAATACATCCATTAAGTCCATGTTTCTCATCTCCAGTCCTCAAGTATCCCCAACAGGTCATGGTTTCAGGATTTCCCTCAAATGAAACGGCTGTGGTGAATACTAAGGTAGTGAAACTGATCAAATCACCTGTGCATAATAATGGAAAGCCTGAAAACATAACCTGTAGGGCAGGCATCACTAAATGGCGGCCCGCGGTCCGAGTCCGGCCCCCATCACTCCCCCTCCCGGACCGCAGCAGTCGCGCCATTTATCAGCCTGTTTTCCTTTCAGCTGTCATGCTTTCTTTCTTTGCAGAGCCGACCGCGTGAGGCGGGACAGTTCTGGAGGGAGGGCGGGAACTGCCAGAGTTAAGCAAGCCAGTGATTGATTGCCAAGATGAATGGCAATGTAAACAACCAATCACCATCTTGCAGCTTCCTTCCTCCAGACCTGCTATGCCTCAAGTCCTCCTGTCTGTGTAAGGTAGGGGAGACGTACTGTAGGAAGGGGGAGACACACTGAGTACAGCAAAGAAGAGGACTCTGATGTGTGTGGGGGCTGAGAACTCTGATGTGTGTGGGGGCTGAGGACTCTGATGTGTGTGGGGGCTGAGGACTCTGATGTGTGTGGGGGCTGAGGACTCTGATGTGTGTGGGGGCTGAGTACCTTGATGTGTGTGGGGGCTGAGTACCTTGATGTGTGTGGGGGCTGAGTACCTTGATGTGTGTGGGGGCTGAGGACTCTGATGTGTGTGGGGGCTGAGTACCTTGATGTGTGTGGGGGCTGAGTAACTTGATGTGTGGGGAATGGGGGTTAAGGCTGAGTACTGTAAATAGGGGAACTGAATACTGTAATTGGGGGGGGGGGCTGAGGACAGTAATGTGTGGGGGGGGGGGCTGAGGACAGTAATGTGGGGGAACTGAATGCTGTATTGGGGGGCTGAGGACAATGTGGGGGAGCTGAATACTGTATTTGGTGGACTGAGCACTGTGATGGGGGGCTGAGAATAGTAATGTAGGGGAGTTGGGTACTGTAATGGAGGAGGCTGAGGACAGGAATGTGGGCGCTGAGGACTGTTAATGAGGGGGCTAAGAAGGGTGTTGATGTTAAGGGGGTATGAGAATACAAGGGGGATCTTGATGTGAGGGAAGGGAACTGTGATGTGCAGTGGACACTGTGGATCTGATGTAAGGATGGGATTGTGATATGGGGCTCAGTTCAGATCTGTGCTTGCGCATGTCACAGGTAGGTCAGCCCATTCATTGTAATGGGCTGCACTACCCATGAAAAATGCAGGGAAACAAGTCCCTGGCCCTTTTTTAAATTGCACAGCACCAAGCTGTGCTGAAGTGTGGCGTGTTCCTCTGTGGGCCGGGAACATGTGCAGTTTCACCTGCATTCCCCAGCTGCAGAAATGGGAACGCCTAGGAGAGGGTGCTGTAATGTAAAGGATCTGAATCAAATCACAAATGTGATTCGGACCTCCACTGAAAGAAGATTTTACTGAGCGGATCTCCATGAATTTTAATTCAGTACCCCTGCTGTAGGGGGTACTTGAGGGCTAGAGTTGAGAAACATTGCATTAAGTCACCAAACCCTCACTGCACAAAAGCCTAATTGAGGAGTAGTAATAACTTGAACCATACAAGAACTCTACTGCAGAGAGCACCAGCCATTGCTCAAACCTTCATGGTCGAGTCTGGGTGGGTGCCACCATCTTGCCCATGACAGGAGAAGCCAGGCTGTCAATCACAAGTCCGCACAACAGACTCCTTTGTGCTTCTTATGACAGTTGTCACTGCTGTCACAGCGTAAGCCAACCACAAGGAGATGAGGGTTTAGCGGTAGGCTTTTGAGAGTCATAATTGGAGACAGTACAGTTTAGTCGTGTTAGGTTAAAGGTTTTAAACAGCAGATTATAAAGGTATCCATATATTGGGAATGGAGAAGTTCATTGTAAGAATAAGAAACCTTTATGAATAAGGCCAATAATCTGATCTCTTGTCCTTAGACTTGTAAGCCTTTATTAGCAACGTTCTCGATTATACCCTTATTTCTGTAATATGATTTATATGAAGTGCTTATTAAATGTTTTGCATTGATTTCACTGCCTGGTGAAAGGTAATAAATACCTCATATCTTTTCAACATTTTGTGAAACCTACCATGTCTATTAAGATCCTTGACCTCCATAGAGTGACTGACACCTATCATCTGTATTCAGACCCATGAATGACCCCATAGACCTCATGGAGTGAGTTTACAGCCTAGTTCAGCTTGCCTTCCTTGATGGCTTATGGACTCCCTCTTGTGGTCAAAACGGTTATCTGCATTATTACACCTGGTAGTCTTGACTTCAAAGTCTATATCGAGGGTATATTAAAATTCATGGAGGTCCAATCAGGTCTAAATCACATGCTTTTGTGATGACTCCGATCCTTTCCATCACAGCCGCTCCCCCTTATATATCAATTCTGTTGATACATCAGTGTCCTCGGTCCCCTGCATATCACAGCCCCCCACTTCACATCAGTTTTTTCTTCACATTAGTGTCCTTTGCCCCATTTACATCTACCCCTCCCACAGCACTGCTCCCCTTACACATCGCCCTCAGGTCATCTTGTCCCCCCCCACTCGCCCACTTTACACAGAGCGAAGAGCGGTAGACAGGGTTGTAATGGACAGAGGGCGGGAGGCTCAGCTGCACTGGATGGAGGGCAGGAGTGAGAGCTGCCTGGGTTAAAGGATAAGTTCACTTGTACAAAAAAAATAAATGCACATTTTTTTTTTTTTACAGGTAAAAAAATTAGCATTTATTTATTTTGGAGCATGTAAAGCATTGCACCCGTGATCAGCATGCCTGGTATATAATAAAATTATCATGAAAATGGTTTCTACATATAGCACAAAGTTCTGAAGATGTCTACTATCTATATAATTCCCACAAGAGCTTACAATCTAAAGAAATGAAGGTAAAGTGCACAGTGAAACTCCTATTATACAGAACAAATTTCTAAAATAACTACATTTTAAATGCTGTGTAAGGGCAGCATGGTAGCTGAGGATCACAGGTAGTAAAGTCCCCACCCTTTTTAATGTATTCCCTTGCATGCTATCACTGTGGGCGCTAGTCACTATTATGCATATATATTTAGATGCATTATACAGATATCATTAGTACTACCTTTACATATAGGTCAAAAACTCAGAGTGTGACTCTTGTAAATAGGACTGTAATCACAGATGCACCAACTAGAACAAATATATTTATATTATGTTGGCACACTTCATCAGAAATAGTGCGGGCACCTAGGCACCATAGTGTTTCCTTGGTGCAATAGGGCACCCAGGTTAGTGGGAACAGTGCTGATAATGATAGTTAGGACTCTTGGATAGAAGCTGTGGCTGGCCATAAGTACCCTGGCTGTTGATTGTTGCACATAAATATAGTGGTGTACAACTGCCACTGTTGTATTTTAGCGGAGTCTCTGAATGGGTCTTGGCACTCCTGTGGTGCATTGGAAGATGGGAACTTGTCTCCTTTCCTGTTTCCTTGACTTGTACAACAACCCCAAAGGGATTGTCTTCTTGCTTGGGTATTAATTCATCGTCTGTGGTGCAAGGGCTGCCTCAGATTTGAACGAGCCCTAAATAAATTCTATAACATAACCTACGTCATGCTAATGCTTTCTATGCCCTTCTCCTTTCCCCCACCATTGGCACATTCCTTCCAGCTGCTTCACTGAAGGTATGTGCTGCATAGAACTGGCTACGATATTGACCCCTTCATGCCTAAGCCTTTTTCTGACATTTGTTGCTTACAAGTTAAAATCAGTATTTTTTGCTAGAAAATTGGTTAAAACCCCCAAACATTTTATATATATATTATTATACAGGATTTATATAGCGGCAACAATTTGCGCAGCGCTTTACAATGTGAAGGAAGACAATACAGTTGAAATACAGTTCAAAACAGGAGGAACTAGAGGGCCCTGCTTGTTAGAGCTTACAATCTAGAATATATATATATATACACACATACAGTCAGGTCCATAAATATATGGACAATGACACAATTCTAATCTTTTTGGCTCTATACACCACCACAATGGATTTGAAATGAAACAAACAAGATGTGCTTTAACTGCAGACTTTAATTTGAGGGTATTTACATCCAAATCAGATGAATGGTGTAGGAATTACATTATTTTGTATATGTGCCTCCCACTTTTTAAGGGACCAAAAGTAATGGGACAGATTAACAATCATAAATCAAACTTTCACTTTTTAATACTTGGTTGCAAATCCTTTGCAGTCAATTACAGCCTGAAGTCTGGAATGCATAGACATCACCAGACGCTGGGTTTCATCCCTGGTGATGCTCTGCCAGGCCTCTACTGCAACTGTCTTCAGTTCCTGCTTGTTCTTGGAGCATTTTCCCTTCAGTTTTGTCTTCAGCAAGTGAAATGCATGCTCAATCGGATTCAGGTCAGGTGATTGACTTGGTCATTGCATAACATTCCACTTCTTTCCTTTAAAAAACTCTTTGGTTGCTTTGGTATGCTTCGGGTCATTGTCCATCTGCACTGTGAAGCGCCGTCCAATGAGTTCTGAAGCATTTTGCTGAATATGAGCAGATAATATTGCCCGAAACACATCAGAATTCATCCTGCTGCTTTTGTCAGCAGTCACATCATCAATAAATACAAGAAAACCAATTCCATGTGCTGCCATACATGCCCACGCCATGACACTACCACCACCATGCTTCACTGTTGAGGTGGTATGCTTTGGATCATGAGCAGTTCCTTTCCTTCTCCATTCTCTTCTCTTCCCATCACTCTGGTACAAGTTGATCTTGGTCTCATCTGTCCATAGGATGTTGTTCCAGAACTGTGAAGGCTTTTTTAGATGTTGTTTGGCAAACTCTAATCTGGCCTTCCTGTTTCTGAGGCTCACCAATGGTTTACATCTTGTGGTGAACCCTCTGTATTCACTCTGAAGTCTTCTCTTGATTGTTGATTTTGACACACATACACCTACCTCCTGGAGAGTGTTCTTGATCTGGCCAACTGTTGTGAAGGGTGTTTTCTTCACCAGGAAAATAATTCTTCGGTCATCCACTACAGTTGTTTTCCGTGGTCTTCCGGGTCTTTTGGTGTTGCTGAGCTCACCGGTGCGTTCTTTCTTTTTAAGGATGTTCCAAACAGTTTATTTGGCCACACCTAATGTTTTTGCTATCTCTCTGGTGGGTTTGTTTTGTTTTTTTTTTCAGCCTAATGATGGCTTGCTTCACTGATAGTGACAGCTCTTTGGATCTCATATTGAGAGTTGACAGCAACAGATTCTAAATGCAAATAGCACACATGAAATGAACTCTGGACCTTTTATCTGCCCCTTGCAAATGGGATAATGAGGGAATAACACACACCTGGCCATGGAACAGCTGAGCACCCAATTGTCCTATTACTTTTGGTCCCTTAAAAAGGTGGAGGCACATATACAAACTGTTGTAATTCCTACACCTTTCACCTGATTTGGATGTAAATACCCTCAAATTAAATCTGAAAGTCTGCAGTTAAAGCACATCTTGCTTGTTTCATTTCAAATCGACCAGTTTAGAGTTACAGAGGAGGTCGCTCTAACGATCGCAGCGATACCTCACTTGTGGTTTGAACACCATTTACATATGCGGACGCGACTTATGTATATTTACGCTTCTGTGCGTGTGCACGGAGGGACAGGGTGCTTTCATTTTTTTTTATTATTATTTCTTTTGTTATTACTTTGTCTTTCATTTTTTTTTTTTTTTATTGATCACTTTTTTGCTGTCACAATGAATGTACTGCTGCTTGTAATAACAGCCGAGCTGCTGATTAGCCGCATCAGTTATCATTGCAAGAAAGCCGACCGTCTGCTCTTAAAAAAAAACAGTACTGGGGTGATGCCTCTAGCTGCATCACCCTGGTACAACCCCTTGAAGTCGAGGCCACATATTTGCGTTTTGTTGGCAGGAAGAGTTGGATCCAACTTGGAACATTTCAAGTCTTATTTCTAATCCTTAGGCGGCAGGTCGATGGGGTCTCCAAACAAGGTGAAATTGTACCAAATCTGAGGAAAACGTAATCCCCAAAAAGATGAATGTAACTGTTGGATCTTTTGTATACACTAGGGCCTATGGCTTTTATGTATGCCTCCATTTGTAGAGCTGCCATCTCCCAGGTCTGCAATGGTGATTATGCCAGGCGGGTCTTATGCTGCTGGTGAAAGATCTGGCGGTCTATGGCATGAAAAGACTCATAAATGTAGCTCTGTAAGTAAATAGTGTGTGAATATCTGTGTAATACTGCAGGCACGCACATAACTCCGGATTTGGAGTGAGCGGACTGTAAGGTGTAATATAAGCAGTCACCTCTGTTCTGTCATTGTCAAGGAGCTCTCAGTTACCACGACAACTGGGGCTGGCATGGCGATCTGCGATGACAGCTTTCATATATCCTGCTATTTAGGGCTCACTGTGTGTGTATTAATATCTGTGATTGGTGCCATGCCGAATCCACACACCGTTTCTCTATTCACTACGGTATTCGCGGTTATCTGTACCGCTCAGGAGAAGCAAGCTATTGTCAACACCCTGAATAAATGGCATTACATGACAATTTAAATTGTCATTCTGTCTCACCACCTCACATTCTCATATAGATTAGCAGCACAATTTTACAAGTTTAAAAAATAAATCCTGACCGTATCAGTCCTTTCAGGCCCAACCAACAAAGTTAAAGCGGATTTCCACTCAAAAGTGGAACTTCTGCTTATCTGTCTAGCCCCCCCCCCCCCCTCCGGTGCCACATTTGGCACCTTTCAGGGGGGAGGGGGTACCAGTTTCTGACAGGTACCCTGTCCCCACTTCCGTCAGACCTTGCCATGGCGAGGTACGTCAGAGGTTCGGCCCCCTACTCCTCCCTCTGCTTCCAGGCCAATTACTTTCACGCATGCGCAGTAGGGACCCGGCTGTGAAGCCGCAAGGCTTCATAGCCGGGTTCCATTACCAGCAATGGCGGCGGCAGCGGTGGAAAACATCGGCTGCGGTGCTGACATCGCTTGACTCCAGGACAGGTAAGTGCCCTAATATTAAAAGGCAGCAGCTACAGTATGTGTAGATGCTGACTTTAAATTTTTGGAGGGGGGAACTCCGCTTTCCCAAAACCGTTATTATTTGGGCTCCTTTCACACTTGTGCGACTTGTCCTGCGACTTGGGACTGCAAAGTCGCATGACAAGTCCTACTCTGATTTCCAATGAGTACCGTTCATATCGATGCGACTTAAACAACTTCAAAGTAGCCCCTGCACTACTTTGGTCTGATGTTGATGCGTTTTGAGGTCCTTAGACCTCAAGATTACACAGGCATTGCTTCAAGTGCAGTCAAAATCGCAGCAAAATCGGGCGATTTTTAGGTCGCCAAAGCGTGAAAGGGGCCTTAAGGGCTGGTTCACACTAGTGCTATGCCAGGCGTTGCTGTGCAGATCACATTCGATGTCTGTGCGATGCCAATTTAGCCATACAAACTGTGTGGCTGAATTTGCATTGTATTCGGACCAAACTTGTGCAGGACCCTTTTTTTAGTCTGCACCAGAATCAAATTGCATGGCTGTTCACATCCATGTGATCCAAATCCTGTCCGAATTCACAGTTTGCAATCTCTGAACCGATCTGGGGGTGTCATCAACTTTGTATTAACACCCGCAGCGGTTCACAGAGGGCAGTGTGAACCGCCAGCGATTCAGGTGTGATACGGGAACTCGCATTGGATTCGTAGGGTTTCCCGCATCTCACCAGTGTGAACTGGCCCTTAGGCATGCCGTGAATTACTGTCGCAGTTGCTTGCAATCTCTACTGAATTATGAAGCCATCAAATGTCTGGTGTCATACCTGATTGCACATGCAGCACCATAGCAACTGCAGATCAGAGGCCAAGATGGTAGCTTCCCTAGCTGTAACGGTAGGAGACTTCAGTTCCTCGAGGGAAGACATTTATTTACATTTAAAGTGAGAGCAAGTTATGAGTCCCTGAGCCCCCATTTACGCGCACATTTGTTTATTTTTATTGCGTTGTCTTGCTTTTAATGGGCTGTCCTATGCGCAACAAATAACGCCAAAAAGCTTGTGCACCTATTTGAGCTTCAAGCTCTGCTGTGCTTCTTGTTGGCACATTTGGGGTGCCATTATCAATAAATGTTTTTTTTTTTTTTTTTTTTAAGTGCAGTGATTTGGACGCAAGTCTAAACTTAGCCAAAGAATAGCGGTGTGTTTGCTTTATACACTGCCTTGCCAAAAAAAAAAAAAAAAAAATGGCCACCTGGAATTAACTAAGCAACTAACTAAATTGAGCATGCAGTAACTATCCTATTGCATGTGCCCAAAGAATGAGGTCAGCTGACTACCTGAATATACTGAATGACCAGGTTATTCCATCAATGGATTTTTTTCTTTCCTGATGACACGGCATATTCCAAGATGACAATGCCAGGATTAATCGGCTCAAATTATGAAAGGGTGGTTCAGTGAGAATGGGACATCATTTTCACACATGGATTGGCCACCACAGAGTCCAGACCTTAACCTCATTGAGAATCTTTGGGATGTGCTGGAGAAGGCTTTGCGCAGTGGTCCGACTCTCCCATCATCAATACAAGATCTTGGTGAAAAATCAATGCGACACTGGCCGGAAATATATCTTGTGACATTGCAGAAGCTTATCGAAACAATGCCACAGCCAATGCGTGCCATAATCAAAGCTAAAGGCGATCCAACGTGTGACTTTTTTTTTGGGTGGCAATTTTTTTTTTTTTTTTTTTTAGCCAGGCAGTGTATATTGCACTAGTGTCTTCTAGGAAACAAAAACACACCCTTCTGATCATTATGGGCTCTTTCACAGGGCCGTTCAGTTTTTTGGCTCCGATTCGGTCCTTTTTTTTTCACGGAGCGGATGACATTTGTGTCATCCGCTCCGTATGTCTGCATATCATCCCATCTGTTTGCGGATGATATACGGACATAATGTAAGTCTATGGGCATTGCGGATGTCAGCAGATGACACCGCTGACATCTGATTTTGCTTCCTTTCTGTTTTTAACGGAGGAAAAATAGGGTTCTGTTCCAAAAAACGGAACAGAACTGAAAGGAAGAAAATCGGATGTCAGCGGATGGTCATCTGCTGACATCTGCAATCCCATTGACTTACATTATGTCCGTAAATCATCCGCAAAAAAATAGGATGATTTGCGGACATACAGAGCGCCCGTGTGAAAGGGCCCTATATGTGCAATATATGAATGGTGGGTACATCCAGAGCATGTACACTAAAAAAAGGGGGCCTGTGCTGGGAGCTGAGATTTTTTGTTTTTTAGCGGTGGATATAACTGGTTATGCAAGTTTGCAAACAATTGTTATCCTTCTAATATAACAACTGTATCCATTTATACAGCACTGGAGCTCTCAGCTCGGAGAATGCCTTGCCCAAACACTAGCCCTCTGTGTTAACCCAACACTAAGGGGTCTGTTTGTAAGGCATAGAATGTGACATTCAGTGGGAGCGATTGATGGATAATTAATTCTCCACCAGAGAATGTTTGTTAAAGTCATTTTGTCTGCTTTAAAAAAAGACCCCTAAGGCTACATGTACACGGGACGTTTTAAAAAGTCCCTTGAACGCTGGAATTTAAAGGACGTTTAAAAAGTCAGTGTCACGTTTGCAGCCGCGTTTAGCGGGCGTTTGCGCTCAGAACCGTTTCTACTGGTCAAAAAATCATTCCCCTTTAAAATGGAAAAACGCAAGCGCTAAACGTGGGTGATCGCGTTCGGTCGTGTTTTTGCGTTTGAAACGCCGGTAAACACACGTTCTGAACATCCTGAACGCAAATAATTGCTTTCCAATAAACAACACTGAACTCAACTGCCTCTAAATGACTGTAAACGACCCTGTGTACATGGGCAGATAAGATAACATTATAGAGGTGGGTTCAGGGGCTTCTGAAAAAAACGTCCGTTTACAAGTCGCAGTGCACATGAGGCCTAAGTTACAAACCCTTCCTGTAGCACCTTAACTATCCTTTCCTGAAACCCTACCACTAACACTAACCTTCATTGTAACATTAACCCTAATTGTTCTCTTTCTTCTAACACTTTCTATAACTCCTATACTAACCTGAAGATGGACCCTGTACAATATATTGTCAAAAGTATTGGGACACCTGCCTTTACACGCACTTGAACTTTAATGAACTTTACCAGTCTTAGTCCATCAGGTTCAATATTGAGTTGGCTCACCCTTTGCAGCTATACCAGCTTCAACTCTTCTGGGAAGGCTGTCTACAAGGTTTAGGAGTGTGTCTATGGGAATGTTTGGCCATTCTTCCAGAAGCGTACTTGTGAGGTCAGGCACTGATGTTGATGAGAATGCCTGGCTCGCAGTCTCCGCTCTAATTCATCCCAAAGGTGTTCTATCGGGTTGAGGTCAGGACTCGGTGCAGGCCAGTCAAGTTCCTTCACCCAAAACTCGCTCATCCATATCTTTATGGACCTTGCTTTGTACACTGGTGTTGCAGTCATGTTGGAACATGAAGGGACCATCCCCAAACTGTTCCCACAAAGTTGGGAATATGAAATTGTCCAAAATGTCTTGATATGCTGACGCCTTAAGAGGTCCCTTAACTGGAATTAAGGGGCCAAGCCCAACCCCTAAAGAACAACCCCACACCATAATCCCCCCTCCACCAAATGATTTAAGACTAGCCCTCCATTTAGCCATTGTAGTAGTAGCCCTCCTTGTATCTATCCCTCGTAGTAGTAATCCTCGGTGTATGCCCCGTAGTAGCAGGAGCCCTCGGGGTATCCTCTCATAGTAGCAGGAGCCCTCGGGGTATCCTCTCATAGTAGCAGTAGGAGCCCTCAGCGTATCCCCTCGTAGTAGTAGTAGCCCTCAGCGTATCCCCTCGTAGTAGTAGTAGCCCTCGGCGTATCCCCTCGTAGTAGTAGTAGCCCTCGGCGTATCCCCTCGTAGTAGTAGTAGCCCTCGGCGTATCCCCTCGTAGTAGTAGTAGCCCTCGGCGTATCCCCTTGTATTAGTAGTAGCCCTCGGCGTATCCCCTCGTAGTAGTAGCCCTCAGCGTATCCCCTTGTAGTAGTAGTAGCCCTCGGCGTATCCCCTCGTAGTAGTAGTAGTAGTAGCCCTCCGCGTATCCCCTCGTAGTAGTAGCCCTCGGCGTATCCCCTCGTAGTAATAGTAGCCCTAGGTGTATCCCCTCGTTGTAGTAGTAGTAGCCCTCAGCGTATCCCCTCATAGAATTAGTAGTAGTAGCCCTCGGCGTATCCCCTCGTAGTAGTAGCCCTCGGCGTATCCCCTCGTAGTAGTAGCCCTCGGCGAATCCCCTCGTAGTAGTAGGCCTTGGCGTATCCCCTCATAGTAGTAGCCCTCGCCGTATCCCCTCGTAGTAGTAGTAGCCCTCGCCGTATCCCCTAATAGTGGTAGCCCTCAGTGTATCCCCTCATAGCAGTAGGAGCCCTCGGTATATACCCTCCTAGTGGCAGGAGCCCTCGGCGTATCCCCTCGTAGTATCCCCCAGCGTAGCCCCTCGTAGTAGCCCTCGGCGTATCCCCTCGTAGTAGTAGTAGCCCTCGGCGTATCCCCTCATAGTAGTAGTAATAGTAGCCCTCGGCGTATCCCCTCGTAGTAGTAGTAGCCGTAGCCCTTGGCGTATCCCCTCATAGTAGTAGAAGTAGCCCTCGGCGTATCCCCTCATAGTAGTAGTAGTAGCCCTCGGTGTATCCCCTCATAGTAGTAGTAGCCCTCGGCGTATCCCCTCATAGTAGTAGTAGTAGTAGCCCTCTGCGTATCCCCTCATAGTAGTAGTAGTAGCCCTCTGCGTATCCCCCTCATAGTAGTAATAGTAGTAGCCCTCGGCGTATGCCCTCGTAGTGGTAGTCATAGCCCTCGGCGTATCCCGTAGAAGTAGTAGTAGCCCTCGGCGTATCACCTTATAGTAGTAGTAGCCCTCGGCTTACCCCTTGTAGTAGTAGTAGTAGTAGTAGTAGTAGCCCTCGGCTTATCCCCTCGTAGTAGTAGTAGTAGCAGCCCTCGGCGTATCTCCTCGTAGTAGTAGTCGTAGCCCTCGGCGTATCCCCTAGAAGTAAAAGTAGTAGTAGCCCTCGGCGTTTCCCCTCAAACTAGTAGTAGTAGTAGCCCTCGGCGTAGCCACTCGTAGTAGTAGCCCTCTGCGTATCCCCTCGTAGAATTAGTAGTAGAAGCCCTCTGCGTATCCCCTCGTAGAATTAGTAGTAGTAGCCCTCTGCGTATCCTCTCGTAGTAGTAGTAGTAGTAGGAGCCCTCGGTGTATCCCCCTCCTAGCAGGACCCCTCGGTGTATCCCCTCGTAGCAGCAGGACCCCTCGGTGTATCCCCTCGTAGCAGCTGGACCCCTCGGTGTATCCCCTCGTAGCAGCTGGACCCCTCGGTGTATCCCCTCGTAGCAGCTGGACCCCTCGGTGTATCCCCTCGTAGCAGCTGGACCCCTCGGTGTATCCCCTCGTAGCAGCTGGACCCCTCGGTGTATCCCCTCGTAGCAGCTGGACCCCTCGGTGTATCCCCTCGTAGCAGCTGGACCCCTCGGTGTACCCCCTCGTAGCAGCTGGACCCCTCGGTGTACCCCCTCGTAGCAGCTGGACCCCTCGGTGTATCCCCTCGTAGCAGCTGGACCCCTCGGTGTATCCCCTCGTAGCAGCAGGACCCCTCGTTGTATCCCCTCGTAGTAGTGTTAGCCCTCGGCGTAACCCCTCGTAGTAGTAGCCCTCTGCGTATCCCCTCGTAGTAGTAGTAGTAGCCCTCGGCGTACCCCCTCGTAGTAGTAGTAGTAGCCCTCGGCGTATCCCCTCGTAGTAGTAGTAGCCCTCGGCGTATCCCCTCATTGTAGTAGTAGCCCTCGGCGTATCCCCTCGTAGAATTAGTAGTAGTAGCCCTCTGCGTATCCCCTCGTAGAATTAGTAGTAGTAGCCCTCTGCGTATCCTCTCGTAGTAGTAGTAGTAGTAGGAGCCCTCGGTGTATCCCCCTCCTAGCAGGACCCCTCGGTGTATCCCCTCGTAGCAGCAGGACCCCTCGGTGTATCCCCTCGTAGCAGCTGGACCCCTCTGTGTATCCCCTCGTAGCAGCTGGACCCCTCGGTGTATCCCCTCGTAGCAGCTGGACCCCTCGGTGTATCCCCTCATAGCAGCTGGACCCCTCGGTGTATCCCCTCGTAGCAGCTGGACCCCTCGGTGTATCCCCTCGTAGCAGCAGGACCCCTCGTTGTATCCCCTCGTAGTAGTGTTAGCCCTCGGCGTAACCCCTCGTAGTAGTAGCCCTCTGCGTATCCCCTCGTAGTAGTAGTAGTAGTAGCCCTTGGCGTATCCCCTCGTAGTAGTAGTAGTAGCCCTCGGCGTACCCCCTCGTAGTAGTAGTAGTAGCCCTCGGCGTATCCCCTCGTAGTAGTAGTAGCCCTCGGCGTATCCCCTCATTGTAGTAGTAGCCCTCGGCGTATCCCCTCGTAGAATTAGTAGTAGTAGCCCTCTGCGTATCCTCTCGTAGTAGTATTAGTAGTAGGAGCCCTCGGTGTATCCCCCTCCTAGCAGGACCCCTCGGTGTATCCCCTCGTAGCAGCAGGACCCCTCGGTGTATCCCCTCGTAGCAGCTGGACCCCTCGGTGTATCCCCTCGTAGCAGCTGGACCCCTCGGTGTATCCCCTCGTAGCAGCTGGACCCCTTGGTGTATCCCCTCGTAGCAGCAGGACCCCTCGGTGTATCCCCTCGTAGCAGCAGGACCCCTCGTTGTATCCCCTCGTAGTAGTGTTAGCCCTCGGCGTAACCCCTCGTAGTAGTAGCC
This sequence comes from Pelophylax lessonae, assembly GCF_965119305.1. Classification (NCBI taxonomy): domain Eukaryota; kingdom Metazoa; phylum Chordata; class Amphibia; order Anura; family Ranidae; genus Pelophylax; species Pelophylax lessonae. The sequence goes on from NC_138768.1 coordinate 817,354,681, forward strand.
CTCTGCGTATCCCCTCGTAGTAGTAGTAGTAGTAGCCCTTGGCGTATCCCCTCGTAGTAGTAGCCCTCGGCGTATCCCCTCGTAGTAGTAGTAGTAGCCCTCGGCGTGTCCCCTCGTAGTAGTAGTAGCCCTCGGCGTATCCCCTCGTAGTAATAGCCCTCGGCGTATCCCCTTGTAGTATTAGTAGCCCTCTGCATATCCCCTCGTAGTAGTAGCCCTCGGCGTATCCCTCGTAGTAGTAGTAGCCCTCGGCATATCCCCTCATAGTAGCCTTCAGCGTATCCCCTCGTAGTAGTAATAGTAGCCCTCGGCGTATCCCCTCGTAGTAGTAGTAGCCCTCGGCGTATCCCCTCGTAGTAGTAATAGCCCTCGGTGTATCCCCTTGTAGTAGTAATAGCCCTCGGCTTATCCCCTCGTAGTAGTCGTAGCCCTCAGCGTATCCCCTAGAAGTAGTAGTAGTAGTAGCCCTCAGCGTATCCCCTAGTAGTAGTAGTAGTACTAGCCCTTTGGCGTATCACCTCGTACTAGTAGTAGCCCTCCGCGTATTTCCTCATAGTAGTAGTAGCGCTCGGTGTATCCCCTCGTAGTAGTAGTAGTAGTAGTCCTCAGTATATCTCCTCGTAGTAGTAGTAGTAGCCCTCGGCGTATCCCCTCGTAGTAGTAGTAGCCCTCCCCATATCCCCTCATAGTAGTAGTATTAGCGCTCGATGTATCCCCTCGTGTATACCCTCGTAGTAGTAGTAGCCCTCGGTGTATCCCCTCGTAGTAGTAGTAGCCCACATAGTACTAGCCCTCGGTGTAAGCCAACCTACTGTACACGTAACTCCTTGTTAGCAAACCTCTGCTTTGCCATGCAGGGCTGGAATCTTTTGCTTAGTTTCTGCAGTGTATATATTCTGTTCTCTTTGGATTCGACTTAGTTTTATTTCCCGAACTACAGTTACACAAGTTTTTGTGTTCATGCCGGGACTGTCTTGATACACATTGCATATCCTTTTATTGTCAGTGGAAGGACTTGTCCCTTTGCGTCTTAAAGTTCACCTGTCATGACAGATATATGGAAGGGATAAATTCTGGCCTTTTTCAAAATGATAGTTGCCTGGCTGAATCTGGCTGCAGTAGATTTGAGTCACTGATCCAGAACAAATATGCAATAAATAAAATTCTCAACGCTGGAGCAGACAAAATCTGGAGCAGTTGTGCATGGCAACCAATCATCTTTTGTTTTTCATTTTTAAAGCCTAATTGAACAAGCTGGAGATAGAAGCTGATTGGTTGCCATACACAGCTGCTCCAGTTTCTCCATAGCACCTTGTACTTGTTCCTAGGTCAGTGACTCAGTGTTAAGTCAAAGCCTCAGCATCATATCCAGGTAATTAGCATTCTCAGAAGAAGAGTCCAGCAATGGCAGCCTACATATTGCTTTTATGACAGGTTTCCTTTAAAGTTACTTACTAGCTTCTAGATTGAATTGACTGAATTCTGTATTAATTTGCCCACACCAGTTTAGATCACGTTTCAAGAGGGTGAATTACAGTATGCCCACCAGCTGCCTTTCTGTACAATGTTCTGATGGGACGAAACACAACAGCAACCCCAGAGCTGCAGAGGAGAGAGACTCTGGTAAACCATGTATATTATTTAAAGTATTTAAGCACTAATCCAGGGCTTATAATTTTAGAACTGAAACTTAAAGCAGGTTTTGGATTTTGTCTGATGTCTCTAATGTCCTATTCCAGATGAGACAGGGAGCGTTCCTGGTAAACACAGCTCGAGGCGGTTTGGTGGATGAGAAAGCACTCGCACAAGCATTGAAGGAAGGGAGGATACGGGGAGCAGCATTAGACGTACACGAGTCAGAACCTTTCAGGTAATTTGCGGTTAAACATTATGCATGAAGTCCTCTCCTACAGTTCAACTTGTCTCTCGTGCTGGCCATACACTCATTGAGTCAGTAAGCATGGTTCAAAAGCCATTACTTTCAATGTTTCTTTATTAATAAAGGATATATACATTGAGTCAGTGCAGATAAAAAATTCCCTTAATTGCTCAGATGTAGATTGTTTAGCGAACCTATCAACCAAAAACAATCATCTGTGTACTATCCTAAAATACTAGTGCAAACATAATGTAAACAGCTCCTGTAAACTATAATGCTCACAAACCCATGCTCAATCAGTGCTTTGAAATTGCATGTGTGCAAAAATGCAAACCTAAAATGACATATTCCTAAAATACATAGCAGCATCTACAGTGGACCATTATCATATTGTATATTACACATTCATGACAAAAGAAATTAAACTCCCGCTCCTTGAGGACGTCAAATGACGAAACTAGTCAGGCGGGGCTAGGACGTTGAACACTACTGCGCATGTCGGTTTCGCACTCTCGGCTCCGGCTTTTAGAGAGTTTTTTATACACAGCGTTTGATCCTTAGTGTCGCGTTGACACTTTCAAAATGTGAGTGCTGCTATTATATTTGAATAAATTGATACAGTTTTAACAGACTTACGATATTTGGATTCTCCTTCTTTCTTAAAATGTTATACCTCCATATACCTCTGTGAGAAAGTCTGATACAGAGACGGGGCCACCAACTCTATGGTCATGACCTGGCTTGCTGGATAATTTGTATCAAGGCAGTTTAGCTGGTTTATAATTTTACCAGCCACTCCATCTGGTGTGTCAGTTTGGGGTGATCGGTAGAAGGATTGCACCTGGTGTTTTGTTGCACAACATTTATTTTTGAAGAGTTTGCACTTTATTATTTCTGAAGATTCTGCACTTTATTATATGCACAAAAAAAATGTTTTCTTTGTTTTGGGACTTTTTGAACTATGCAAAAACTTTTTTTTTGATTGATTTCTTTGGTTTCATTTATTTTGTCATGAATGTGTAATATATGATAATGGTCCACTGTAGATGCTGCTATGTATTTTAGGAATATGGAGTTTTATGTTTTTTGCACACATGCAATTTCAAAGCACTGATTGATCACGGGTTTGTGAGATTAATGTTTACAGGAGCTGTTTACATTATTTTTGCACTAGTAGTTTAGGATAGTACACAGATCATTGTTTTTGGTTGATGGGTGTTAATTTACTTTACAATCCCCACCTGAGCAATTAAGGGAATTTATATCTGCGCTGACTCATCCTTTATTAGTTTGATGTGGGGGTAACCCATAGTTAGTCAGCAGCTGTCATATATTTACAAATCCCTTTTTTTTTTTTTGATAACCTAAGCACCTCTTTGTTTATAATGTTTCTTTATTAGCAAAATTGAACAATACAAGGTACGCTACTGGTCAAAAGTTTTAGAGCTCCCCCATTTTTCCAGTTTTTATTGAAATTTACACAGTTTAATGTCTTAATGTACTCTGAAAATAAATCATAGAACAAACAACTGGACATACAAAAGAAATCATGGAATTGTTTTCTTTAACAAAATGTAGTCTACATTTTTAACTCTTCAAAGTAGCCACCTTTTGCAGGTATAACACAGTCGTGGCATTGTTTCTACAACTGAAATTAAATATTGTTTGAAAAGTTCTTCCAAACACTGTTGCAGAAGTCCCCACACATGTTTTGCCCTTGTAGGGTGCTTTGCTTTCACCCTTCTGTCCAGTTCATCCCAAACCAGCTGGATGAGGTTTAGGTTTGGAGACTCCACTGGCCATTCCATGTTCTGAAGCCTATCATTTTGTTCTTTTCTTCTAAGGTAGTTATGACACAGCCTGGAGGTATGTTTTGAGACATTATCTTACTGTAGGATGATCCCCTGACCAGCTAGGCATATTGCATGGTGCTGCAAAATGCTGAGGTAGTACTGGTTCAGTGTGTCATTCCCTCTGCAAGTCACCGGTTCTGGATCCACCAAAAGAGCCAGTGATCATCACGCTTCCTCCTCCATGCTTGACAGTTGGTGTCACACACTGTGGAATCATCCTTTCACCTACTCAATGGCGTAGAAAAACCACCATGTGCAATGAACCAAAGATGTCATATTTTGATTCATTGCTTCATAAGACCTTCCAGTCTTCACTAGTCCACTGCCCGTGCGCTATGGCACAGGCAAGCTTCTCCTTTTTTATTTTGCCATCTTAGCAGTGTCAAACCTGCAGCTCAAGTCTTCTCTTTATAGTTGAAACGGAAACTTGCTTACTTTGATCAGTGTTAAGCTGTGCTTGAAGCTGTTGTCCTATGAGCTGCCTGTCATGCACACTGATGGCTTTCAGAAACTTATCTTCTGATACTGTTGTGGCTTTGGGACTGCCAGACCACCTCCTATCATTTTCTTCCAATTTCAAAGTGCCTTTCGATGGTTTGAAAACTGTATGAAAAGAAAGGGTGTTGTTGGATAAACTAGTAGAGTATTGGTGTGAACTAACTCCAATCCCAGGTAATTTATTGGAACAAGTGTAAAAAGGGACAGTGGGACGCCACCCCATAGGGGGGAGCCCCCATTGTACCTCCAGACAAAGGAAAGGGATGGTAAGGAGGCTGTCACAACCAACTAGTTTGGAGCACCAAAACCGCTGTGGAACAGCAATTGAACAAAGTAATAAAAGTGTAAACTTTATTGTGGTGATTAACACACATATATGTATATAAAAATGGAGCCAACTCCACACATGAAATTGTTAAAAGACAAGAACAGTACAATTGACATTGTTTATAACCAGATAGGATCGGTCTGACGCGTTTCACATAAAATGGCGCTTTATCGAAGACCGTTCGATAAAGAGAATATAAACACATATGAACATTTGAACACATGTTCACTACAAAATTATTTGATGCTCACCAAAGTACTTGTGCTGTAGAGTGCTTGAACAAAAGACCGGAAGTACTGGCTGCGCTACAGACCATACAGGGCCACATGCAGGAGGGATGCAGCCGGGCGAGGATATCAGGGTAAACCAACCCTAAAGACCTCTCACTCAAGGAGACAGGGAAAGGTGCCGAGTCCCGTACCTATACTTTGATCAGTGTTAAGCTGTGCTTGAAGCTGTTGTCCTATGAGCTGCCTGTCATGCACACTGATGGCTTTCAGAAACTTATCTTCTGATACTGTTGTGGCTTTGGGACTGCCAGACCACCTCCTATCATTTTCTTCCAATTTCAAAGTGCCTTTCGATGGTTTGAAAACTGTACTCACTGACACATTGGCTTTCTTTGCAATCTCTCTAAATGAAAGACCTACTCTTCTAAAGCTTATAACAGTTTGTCTATCTTCCTTTGTTAATTTCCCCTTTTCTGGCCATTTTGAGAACAATATACTACTACCTGCAGTATGCAACTGTCCAAATATTGCTTGAGAGTGTGTAGTATCAGTCTGCTTTTATACAGAGCTTGTAAGTAATCTGCAAAAGTTGGGCCACCTTTAGCAATTGTTACCATAAACCTTCAAGGCTTAATTTACTACATCGCTGCAGAACTCTTGTTAACCCATTACTTCTATCCTGAAAAAGGTATTTTTGTTTAACTCTGAAATGTACATTCTGTTAATACAATACATTTTTTTTTTTTCACCCCTTACAGTTTACCGCATACCTTTTTGTACCATTTTAGGTTATTCGCTGGACTTAAACTGTTTAAATTTCAATAAAAACTGGAAAAATGGGGATGTTCTAAAATGTTTGATCAATAGTGTAGTATGGAGTGCTCACATGAGAATACAACCTAACACTAGTGAGTATATGAACTAGAGATATGAGCATAATCTTTGTAGAAACTAAGCATCGTTATCACAGTGTACCCACTTCAAATTATGGTAACTTCTCCATGAAGAAAAGGAAATGTGGGGGGGGGGGGAAGGTATAGGAACTGAAGGAAGAGTGGGGAAGGTGGAAAAAGGGGTAGGTATTGGACCAGGGAAGGGGAAGTTGATTAGGGCTTCTACAAGGCATGATATAAAGAACCCATATCTCCGCATTGCCTCCAACATTCAGAAGACCAGGTGGGGTAAAAAGAGCTTATAAGAAGATGGTTACCACCAATGATGCATTACCTTTTTGATGCAATTACTAATAAATTATGCATCGTGAGGTTTCAGATAAGGACATGCCTAACTCCGGTTCCCATTTCCACATTGTAGCAGATTTTGAAAAGACGGTGGAGTTTATTTACTAAAGGCAAATCCACTGTGCACTGCAAGTGCACTTGGAAGTGCAGCCGCTATAGATCTGACGGGGACATGCAAGGAAAATAAAAAACAGCATTTTTTGCTTGCACATGATTGGATGATGGAAATCAGCAGAACTTCCCTTCATTTCAGATCTTCCCCTTTGATCTACACCGACTGCACTTCCAAGTGCAGTTGCAGTGCACTTGTAGTGCACAGTGATTTGATTTTAGTAAATCAACCCCAGTATTTCAATTCATCAAGCTGTAGAACATCGGAATCCCTCTCAGATGGCAGGTGTGATTGGTGAAAAATAGATAGGGATTGCTACTTCAATGTATAAAGGAATTGGATAGTTGTGGAGGTAGAGGCTTATCCTCAGATAAAGTAGTGGAGGTTGATATGTATGATTTTTCCCAAACAAAAAACATTTACACAGTTTGAAATTTGTTCAAGAAAAAAATCTTATTCTGCTCCTTTGAATTTTCTCATCACTTTTGTCAAAAAAGTAACCTAAATTTGAACCCACCAACCATTAGAAAATTCAACCCTCCAAAAGGAAATGGCAATGAAAACTTTCAAACAAAATTCTACTGGTGTATGGTCAGCTTTATGTTTTAAGTTGTATTACTGTATAAATTGTCTTGGGGTTCAAAGTGTCTCCTAGGGTTCAAGGCACTTTTACCCCCTTCCTGTCCAGGCCAATTTTGAGCTTTCAGCGATGTCATACCTTGAATGACAATTGCATGGTCATGCAACACTGTACCCATATGAATGTATTTTTTGTCACACAAATAGAGCTTACTTTTGGTGGTATTTAATCACTACTTTTTTAAATTTTTTTTTCTAAACAAAAAAATACGGAACATTTTGAATAAAAAGTTTTTCATGGTTATAAAATTTTGCAAACAATTTTTTTCTCCACTGATTGGGCGGCACTGATTGGCACTGCACTTGTAGGCACTGATTGAGACTGCACTGATAATCGGTGACCTGCTTTTCAGGGTAGATGTTCCTTTTACACAAGCTGACTATCTATCGGCTCTCCTCGCCTCACGCTGTTAGCATGAGGAAAGGAATGCCGATAACTGGCCTGTGTTTACATAGTGATTAGCTGTGGTTGGACACAGTTGATCATGTTGTAAAAGGCAGCTGTGGTTGGCCCTATACCCTGATCTGTAATCAGATGTGTCCTAAAGACACCTCGATCACAGAGCAGCGCAATCACGGACACCCTCCTGGCAATGTGAGCCCGTGATGTAGCAGTCTTTCGGCTAAAGTGTGGGCGGAAAAAGTTAAAGAGAGCACCACTGATGTAACTGCGATTGAGGTTAAGAATCTAGGAGCACAGTTCTTACTCCTCTACATTGCATATGTTATGATAGGAGCCCTTTTCTGCTTCTGTTGCCCACCTCAAGGGTGAATGGGACTGGGCTTCATGAAGCTGGGCAAAGCTATGTGCCTGGGATAGTTATTACACTTAATAGCAAATGGTGACCATGCATCACGTTGTCAGTTCCCAAAGTAATTATACAGGATTTCTGTATACAAGCCCTCAACTGCTCATTGTTTTCTTTCACCCCACTGCTTATTGGAACTCCTGTTGCTCTGCCAAATGATGATTTTTTTTTTTTTTTAAAACTGCCTTGCTCTAAGTATGCTGAAACTTGGAGAGTATCTTACATTTTTGGGACCCTGAAACCCATTGAAAAACAATAATCTTGTGAGGAGCAAAGCAACTCCCGAGATGGGGTAGCCTCAGACCTGAGGTGGTATAAACTGCTGACTGAAGCAAAGACCCCTTTCTGAGCAACACAGGAATGCATGTGTTTAGAGCTTGTTAGCATCATACCTACTCCGTCTGTTTTTGGCATGTGACCTCTTTAGTGTAAAGCCTAGGTCAAAAGCCTGACACTTTTCTGTTTGAGGGAGTACAGCATTCTACAATACAGACATTGCCAATGCTTCCTTTAGGCTCCTAATAAACTGGGCCTTGTGTTGTCTTCTGCACATCAAGCCAGGACAAGGGTGCTCTATCTGCTCTATCTCTATCTCTATCTAGTGCAGGCCACTAGCTGCATAGCAATCTGTACTCCACGAGACTTGCGGTGCTATAACTTGCATTAACATCTCTGCCAGTGGTTCTAAAGCTTTGTTTGGAGACCAGGGCCTGGTAAATTCTTCTAAAATCTTTCTTGCCCCAACATTAATAAAATTTATACCAGCACAATGAAAGTATGGAAATGAAAACCTGAATGTTTGAAGGCTCTGGATGGGGCTGGGTGGCATTTGGGGCGAGGAGGGAATTTGGAGTGGATTAGGGCAGCAGACTTGGTGGCCCTGTGGGGGAATCTGGAGGTTTCTGGATGAGGGCTGGAGGGCACTGTAGGAGTTTAGGGGCACTGTATGGGACTTGAGGCTCTGTATAAGGCTGAGGGGCACTGTAGGTGACCTTGTGGCAGGTTGAGATCACAGCAGAGGCTGAGGGCTCTCGGGGAGCCTGGGAGCACTGTGGGCCACTATGGGAGGTTAGGAGGCACTGTGCGAGGTGAAAAGATTGGCATTTGGCAGCCGGCCCAGAAGAAAAGCACTCCTGTGACCTAGAAAAATGTGGCCCAAAAAGTTTTGGCTATACTTTTTTTTTTTAACAGTCATTTTTTTAATTTAGGTTTCACCCCACCCTCTCCCCCACTTCTTTTTTAAATAACCAGTTATTTTTATAATTTTAACTTCGTCCCACCCCTCCCCCATACACCCCCTCCCCCATACACCAAAAAGTGATTGCTTTAACTTTAATACTCTATTTAATTAGCTCCAAATCCATGTTCTTACCTATAGAAACCTTGTTGGAGCTCAGCAATTCTTTTTGAACTGTGAAGGTACTTATTTGCTGTGGAGTATTGCACATCATGAATTGCTTTTTGGCCTTTCAGTAATATTTGGATAGAGAGCAATTCCTGAGCATCCAGCAGTTCTCAGTGGGCGCCATCTTGTGTCCTATCTGAGAGCAGCAGCCTTTAAGAAAAAATTGACAAGTGGGAGAATCTGAAATGTCTGTCATGTGCACATAACTGACACTTCCAAAGTTATGCTGTGTGGAACCATCTTGCTTAAAGGATCGTGTTATCAGCATGTCACATCATTAGGCTTTGCAAATCTCTGGCCTTTCGTCTATGGAGATTTCCCCTGTGTGTCAGCGTGTAGGAGGAGAGGAACAGCTATCGCATGCCATCCAAGCAGCAGGGGTAGCTGCATCCTTGTTTTTGGGCCTTGTTCTCACTGTGCAATGTAAGAATTTTCACTCTGTTACCCATATACATATTCGGCTAAATAAGGTGGGGAGATTCAGCCACTACCTTTTATACATACAAATGTGACAGATTTAGCAGGCAGAAAGCAGTAAAAGTTTAAGGCCTTGCTACTCCAGATATGAAACCTGTAGGAGCTTTTTTCCTTTTCAAAGTCCACTGTGTCCCTTCTCATCAATGTGCTAAATACATTCTGAATGGTGCACTGCGCTGGCGTCTGTTCTCATCGGTGCACTGCGCTGGCGTCTGTTCTCGTCAGTGCACTGCGCTGGCGTCTGTTCTCATCAGTGCACTGCGCTGGCGTCTGTTCTCATCAGTGCACTGCGCTGGCGTCTGTTCTCATCAGTGCACTGCGCTGGCGTCTGTTCTCATCAGTGCACTGTGCTGGCGTCTGTTCTCATCGGTGCACTGTGCTGGCGTCTGTTCTCATCAGTGCACTGCGCTGGAGTCCATTCACTTTGGCACAATGCAGTGGGGTCTATACTAATTAATGAATTACAAAAGGGGCCATTCACATCAGTGCACTATTCTCGATTCGTGCAGTGCAATCCGTTCTAAGCAGTGCATTGCAATGGTGCTGGGGTCGGCGCACTGTGCCGGGGTCCACTCCCATCGGCGCACTGTGCCGGGGTCCGCTCCCATCGGCGCACTGTGCCGGGATCTGCCCTCATTGGTGTGCACTATGCTCGGTTTTCTCAATCAATGGTGCACTTAGCTGTTGGGTTCCTTTTGCACTGCTGGGGGGGGGGTCTGTAATTTGGTAGGTTTGGTGACCAGTCACACCCACAATGTGCATCAGGCTGTGTATTCCTTTTTTTAAAGTGTACCTGTAGGCAGGGGTCCTAAAGAAAGCACTCGCTAGTGCCCCCAAAGGTGGGCTAAGGCTGCAGTACAGCGCAAGGCTAACATTTAAGGCAGCACTCCACCTTAAAAGTGATGCTTCTCTATTAGAACACAGTTAACTCCTTGTAATCTGTGGCCTTCTCCTTGTAATCCGTGGCCTTCTCCTTGAAATCCGTGGCCTTCTCCTTGAAATCTGTGGCCTTCTCCTTGAAATCTGTGGCCTTCTCCTTGAAATCTGTGGCCTTCTCCTTGAAATCTGTGGCCTTCTCTTTGAAATCTGTGGCTTTCTTGTAATCCGTGGCCTTCTCCTCGTAATCTGTGGTACTTCTGTCAGTCCCTCCTCATACTCTGTGCACTACGGATAAGTCGTTATTACACTGTGCAACTCTTCTCTCTTTGAGCTGTGCAACATTTCTGTGCCAGTACCACTGAACCTGTACCAGACTCAATCGGCCCAGTAACTAGTCACCTCACTCACAGTGACAATGATTTGTACATTTCACAAGAATACTAGGTAGCTGTTCTCTGTACCGAACCTGTACTAACGCTTCTCCGTAGGCCTTACTCCATTTTCTGTGACTCCCAGGCTGGGTCCCTAAGACACCCCATGCCATGATGTTGGACCCAGTATTGGGGTTCCAGTCGCTAGTAAACAAGCCCAAGCACAAAAGGGCCTTCACTACCAGGGCCTCCTTCACCTTTAGCAAGTCACTACTTCCCAGCTGGATGGCTGCTTATGCACTCGACACTGGTACGTTCGTCATGAACAATGGCAATATAGCCTCTTTTGAATGCCTTCACTGCCCATTAGACATTGGCATTATATCTTCTCCATCTCATCATGTCCCCTTTTTAAGCCCAGTTCATTGTAATAAGTTGTACATGCATTACACCCCTTTAAGGTTGTCATAAAGTGACTTCAAACCAGGCTGGTTCTAAGAACAATATATTATTATTGATAAATATTCAAAAGTAACATAGCCTACCTCCCAACTTTTTGAGATGGGAGCGAGGGACAACTATTAGCAAAACTATGTGTGCATAGGACACATACCCTGCCACTCCAATTTAAAAGAGAATTCTACCAAAAAAAAAAAAAAATTAATTTAAACCCACAAGTGATTTTTTTTTTTTTAACCGCTACTATTCCCTTTATATTGGCTTTTGACATTTACAAATGCAGCAGTTTAGAAATTGGATGCAAGGTTTAGCACTGGAAAAGACTCTTTGAAAGATATATATATATATATATATATATATATATATATATATATATATATATATATATATATATATATATAAGATAAGACCAAGATGAGGGACAAATTAGGAAAGAGGGACCTTATTCAAAATCAGGGACTGTGGGGTGGGGAGCTATGACATAGTACATGGTATCTTCAATACACATACCTGTGCATGTTCTTTTAAGTGCCCAATAGCTGTTCTCCTGGTGCCCCTAAATACATCATGCGGTAGTTCTACTTTGTAAAGGCGAGAGTCCATGGTTACCCCATTAGGGCTCCTGCAGGGATGGTTAAATGCAGGAAGTAGGTCACCTCTTTAGCACTATTTTTCTCCTTAAAGAGGAGTTACTCCCCCCAGGAAAAAAAAAATAAGTCAGCAGCTACAAATACTGTAGCTGCTGACTTTTAAATATTAGAACTTACCTGTCCAGGGTTTTCGGCAATGTCGACACCTGAAGCCAATTTTCGTATCGGCTCTCGGGTTCTTCCCCCGCCATTCAGGGTAAGGGAACCCAGCAGTGAAGCCTTTTGGCTTTACAGCTGGTTCCCTACTGCGCATGCATGAAGTGTGCTGCGCTTACTAATTGGCCCGGCGGCGGAGGAAGGAGGAGGGAGTACCACCTTAGCAGGTCAAGCGCAACTAAACAGTCCAATTAACTTACGTTGGAGTATACAATTTTACAAAGACATGCAAACAAAGTAATCAGAACCAGAATGGTAAAACAAGAAAAAGAACACAATACAGCCCAAAGTTTTTTTTTTTTTTGTGTTTTTTAGATATGAGTGATATGATTTGAATATGAGAGAGGATTAGAAGCCTTGTCAGGTTTTTATGTCTGTCTACCCGTTGTAGAGATTCACCCTTCTATTTGTCCTAGTGACCTTTGCCGACAAGAGAGAAAGAGAGGCCAAATTCCAAATATTGGTTATCACAGCTGGTTGTGGAGAAATCTTCTAAAGGGGACACCGGTTTTGATTATGGTCTAAGAGGTTTTTTTCTATCTATAGACATTTACTTTGTTACATCTTTGGGACAAAAAGCTAAGAGAAATCTCAAAAGCCAGAGCAAAAAGAAACCAACAGTTTAACTATTCTATTGTCTTTAGGGAAAAAAAGAATAATTTTTGGATAGATACCCGAATGATAGTAAACAGCATGTATAGCTGCAGTAAAATATAGAAAAATGCATTTGTTATGTTTTACATATACTGCTCGATGTCCAAATCCTTAATAAAGAACATAAAGTTTGTAAACCTTATGTATACTCTGTGTACAATATTTTTCATATTGGCCTTTTGGCACTGTCTATAAATTCTTCCAACATTTCGTGCAAGCATTCTCAGACGACGTCAAGCCTGGGCTTACACTAACCTCTCCTCAACCTTATAATAGGAAATTATCTACTTTTACTTTGATTGCAGCATTATGTCCAGGACAAAGCTGACAGGTCCTCTTTGTCCTAATGTGGTTTCTGTATTTGATAAGTTGTAGAGCTTATTGAAGTTCCTCAGTATTTTCTGTTTTAGTAATGACAACTTTTACTTGCAGTTTTTCTCAAGGTCCATTGAAAGATGCACCTAACCTCATCTGCACGCCACATGCGGCCTGGTACAGCGAGCAGGCCTCTATAGAGATGAGAGAAGAGGCAGCGAGGGAGATTCGCAGAGCTATTACAAGTAAGGATGACTGCCGCCTTGTATTGGGTTTCCACTGCTCATTATAGTAGGCTTTAGAGGAGTGCATGTCTTGGTTTTGTAAACTGACCACATCCAGAATCTGAGAAGGTAAAATGACACTAAACTCTGGTTAATGGATTCTATTCAAGTATGTGTTCTTAACTCAAATAAGTATCTTCTACTGCTCTCAGCCTCCTGTTCTGATCTAACCTTCTGTTAGAGGGTGGCTATGTTCATTCTCCATGGTCTCCCTGTGTGTAGGAACGTAGCCACCCTCTGTTGCGCACTCCTGAGATAGACTATGGGCTAGGCGATCTGTAGTGTGACCAGAGCAGTACACATAACTGCAACTAACGTGCACTGCTCCTTTCAAACAAACGGTAGTGAAGGTGGTGGGGGGGGGGGTAATGAATGTCTCATGTGTTAATTATCTGGATAGGTCAGTTGTGGGGATCACACACAGCCTGGCGGAAGGACGGAGCACTGTGGCATGCTAGTGGGGGGGTGACATCATGTTAAGCGCACCAGGTGACACCAACCCTAGTGATGCCAATGTGCTAATTTATTGTCTCCCCCCCCCCCCCCTTTTAACATTGCCTGGCAGCCCCAGGTACCTCCTCTGCACATCTGTGTCCCCTGCCTTATGTAATCCAGTGCTTCTATTTCTTCCCCACATTCTTTCTCTGCACCCCCTTCAACCTATGGGCAGAAAAATGCACACCACTGCCTGCCTAGGACATAACTGTTTGGGCAATACTGGCCTCCATGTAGTTTTCTATCCATAGATGGAGGAGGGTGCCATGGTAGAATGTGGCAACAATGGAAATAACTTCAGACCAAATGCTAAGAATTTAAATTCATTTATTGGGTTATCAAAAAAAAAAAAAAAAAACATGTTTTGAGGATCAGAAGGAACTCCCCGTCCTCAGCTAAAATAAACTTGAATGGACTCTAATGGGGCTTTCCAGGGTCAATCTGTGTGGGGAAGCGAATTGCTAAAGGAGACCTTCTAGTCAGCAGTATCTACATGAGTAACCTGCAGGATGTCTTTGCCTAATTATAATAGTTCTGCACACTGTTTGAAAGAGCCAGCACTTTGAAATGGTGTAGATCTGCCTGACCAGAGTGGGGCTTTATGTTACCATAGTGCTTACCTTATAGTGAATTTGTGCCTTTGTTCAAGTGGGGTAAAGCAACCGGTTTACTACAATACCTGCCCCTACAGCTGCTTATATAGTTGTCTTTTTGCTTTACTTTGGCCTTTTTTCATCTGAGAATAAGGAGAGCCTGTAAAGTAGGGGACTAAGAGCGTAAAGCTCTACCTGCAAAATATTATGCAATATTTCATGTTCATCTGGCTAAAAAAGTAAACAAAAAAGTAATGTTTTTAGTCCAGAGTTAATTCCATCAAATTAATAGTTGACATATATGTGTAACCAGAATGTTTATTATTTTTTATGTCTCTAATGACATCAGTTGTAATAAAGTTTTTTGCTTTTTTTTTTGCTTTTTTTTTTAAATAAGTTTGTTTTGTACATAAAAACACATGCAAGGGCCGGTTCACACCATGAAAGCTGTGTGTTCTGTAGGATTTGCATGCGATCCAGGTGCAGTGAGATTTCAACCTGTTCATTTGAATAGGCTAAAACAGTGCCGCACTGCACAAGGAGTAGTGGATGCACTACTATAAAGTAAATGTAAACCCCAGTCATGAAATTTGACTTAAGCACACACATCTGTAGTGTGTACTTATTTCTCTCCAAAGCTCTAAGTGCAGTTCCTCTCTGGTGCTCCCTTCCCCCTCTTATTAACATAACTTCTGACAAGCGCTCTGACACATGAGATAACAGTAGCTGAAAATTTGTGTCGGGGAGGGAGCTTAGAGTGGGATAAGCAGAGAGCAGCTCTGCATGTTTCTTCGTTCCTCTGCCTATGTGGAGGGGGGGGGGGTGTTCCTTTCCTCCAATCAGCTCTTACACAATGTAAGTCCAGACTCCCCACTCACCCCTATGTGCTGAAAGAGGAAGAAAGGTTTCTAACACAGTCTGCACTTTCCAAAGAGTGTAGAAAAGAGAAGATTGCAGACATACAAGTAAAACCTATGTAGGAGGAATTGTTTTATCTCTGTGAATCATCTGACTGGGTATACATACCTCCCAACTTTTTGAGATGAGAATGAGGGACCCCTATTAGCAAAAGTATGTAGACCTAGGACACACCCCCTGCCACGCCACCTTAAAGGTGAATTATAAAATAAATAATTAGTTAAACACACAAGTGCTTTTTTTTTTTTAACACTACTAGTCCTTTATATTGGCTTTTGAAATTTAAAAATGCAGCGATTTATAAATTGGATGAAAGGTTTAGCACTGGGAAACACTTTTTGAAAGATAAAAAGTGCATTTATTTACAATTATATAGATCAGACCAAAATTAAGGACAAATGAGGAGAAAAGAGGGACAGAGGGACTTTGTTCCAAATCAGGGACAGTCCCTCCAAATCAGGGACAGTTGGGAGCTATGGGTATATGTGAGGGTTTACAATATTTGAAAGCCCCAGTTCACACTATTATTTGCACTGGAATGTGCAGCGCATCCCTGTGCAATTCACATGCAATTCCGTGCAGTGCGATTCGAGAACATTCATTTACGACCTGTTTGGGGTGTTGACTTGATTGTATTCCAGTGTGAACCTAGGCTAAAAAAATGTGCAGTACTTACTATGCAATCCAGGCAGGCAAACATACTGCACTTATGACCTGGCTTCGGGATGTTAATGTAATGCTGACACCTGCTGCAGATCTGTGCAGTGTGTTTTGAACTCTATGTAGGAAACGCACACAGAATGCAGGTTTCCTGCATTGGGTTGTGATGTAAGGCTTGGTCACACTTATGCGGGTGCAGGACTTGCAGCTTTTTTTTCGCACCCCTCAGCCAAAAGGCGCTACTCTTTTACAGACACGTGGGGCTGCCATTCATTCCTAATTTCATCCCCACGTATCTAAACATGCAGTGCATTAGAAAAGCATGCAGGCCCAGAAAATCGTGTGGTGCAAAAAGCACCATGCAATTTCCCTGCGGCTGCAGTTTTAAAAAGGTGCAGGGACCTCTTTCCTGCATTTCACTTGAATGGGCTGTGTGTTGATTGGTTCGGGTCAACCATCGGTTCGACCCGAACATTGGGTGTTCGAAATTCGGCCTAATTCCGAACTTTTTGCGGTAAAAGTTCGGAATTCGGCCACCAGAACCGCCCAAAATGCAATGGGAGAGGAACTGGGCTTTAAAAGCCCATGATTGGCCCATAAACATCAGTAAAATGTGATTGGAGTGACTACAGGGTCCAGAGGCCAATCAGGAGTGAATACACCCCCCATACGCCCCCCAGTATATAACATAGCCCTGCCAAATCTCTAGCACTGTAATACAGAGGCTGCGGAAGAGAGTGGAAACATTTGTGTTTCTCCTGCTGCTTGTAAAGCTCCAGTGTCATTTTGCAATTATTAGTGTGAGGAAAGGGATATGCAGTGTAGTTAGGGTACTATATACCACTATAGTTAGATTCAAAAATCTAGTTTTTGCAGGGATAGCTTTAAGTGTCAGGGTGACCGTAGTGTAGTTTAGGGTGACCTGACTCTGCCATGTAAGGGTGACCGTAGTGTAGTTTAGGTGACCTGACTCTGCCATGTCAGGGCGACCGTAGTGTAGTTTAGGGTGAACTGACTCTGCCATGTAAGGGGGACCGTAGTGTAGTTTAGGGTGAACTGACTCTGCCATGTCAGGGTGACCGTAGTGTAGTTCAGGGTGAACTGACTCTGCCATGTCAGGGTGACCGTAATCTAGTTTAGGGTGACCGAAGTCTGCCATGTCAGGGTGACCGTAGTGTAGTTTAGGGTAAACTGACTCTGACATGTCAGGGTGACCATAGTCAGGGTGACAGAACTCTGCCATGTCAGGGTGACCCCACTATGCAGATTCTGGGCTAGGGGTATATATATATATATATATATATATATATATATATATATATATATATATATATATATATATATATATATATATATATATATATATATATATATATATATATATATAAAACGACAATTTTTAAGAACTTTTTTTTGCTTCAAAATTGTGTTTTTTGATTCCAGAAGTTCGGGTCCCATTGATTTCAATGGGGTTCTGGAATCCGAACCGAACTTTTGGGAAATTCGGGTGTTCTGGTCGAACCAAACTTTTCAAAAGTTTTGATGATCCCTAGTCTTAAATACACAGAAATGCATGTAACAGCAAGCTTATATATAAAAACCCTAATGCCTGGATCCATTTCACTTATCTTAACAGGTCGTATCCCGGACAGTCTGAAAAACTGTGTCAATAAAGATCACTTAACTGCAGCGACACATTGGGCCAGTATGGAGCCGGCTGTGGTCCACCCAGAACTGAATGGAGCTACATACAGGTAAGAGTGGATTCTCCATAGATGGGTGTAATCCGTGTTGGTTGGAATAATTGGGTGGTGGCATATATCTGCGTTGTGTGCAATAGAGAACGAAATTGCCTAATGCTAATGACCCCTGCGCTCTGCATTACATGCTAATGACCCCTGCGCTCTGTTCTTACATAGTATTAATCCATGCATTCTGTGTTATTACTGACCCCTGTGCTCTGCATTGCTAATGCCCCCTGAAATCTTCAAATCTTCCTTACATTTTATGGAGCCCTGCTAGGTTATCGCCTGGTAATATTTGATATCTTCCATGTTGTTTAGGTAAATCTCCACCTCCCCAAGGTTGCCTACCCTTGACTTTTGTGTACGTCGTGAATCCTCTCTCCAGCAGCTGACATGGTCCCTGCTCTGCCTGACAGTAGTGACATTGTCAACAATACTGTCTAGCTGAAAGCTGGAGGAAAAAACACTGTGCACAGGGCAGCGACAACTTCTATCCTTCTATAAGCTTATACCTGCCCTTTAACTCCTCCTGCAGTTACACTCCTTTTAGTAAGACTCCTACTGCTCCACTAGCTTCCATATCCTAATCTACATATATTCATGATGGCTTTAATATTTAATAATGACAGGGACTGGAAGTGGCGTTAAGCGCTGCCTTTTATAGTCTTGTAATATTGATCGAGCGTCTGCTGGTCCCAGAGGTAAAGATTACTCGTCTCTTAGAGGAATATGAGATTAGGGGAGAGTTCATATATTGATTTATCATCTGAATTATCATCATCGTTCTGATCTGTCATCATTCCCCATTGCAGCACAAAGTTAAAGATCACATCATAAGCGCAGGCTTCACTCCGGCATGCGTGACTATGGATTCACAGCACGTATACATAATATTAGTGAATGGAGTGACATGCTGAGGAGAGACCATGCTAAGACCTTGTTGCATGCAAAATTCATGTTTGCATGCAATGATACTGTTTCTACTAGAATTTGAGGAGTTTTATCGGGGATAAATGTAAATTTGATATCTACTTTGGCTTCTAGTTTTTAGGAGTGCAGTATAAAACGTTACCTGTGTGTTCTTGTTGAATTAAAGCAACACCTGCAGGTGAAGCCTTAAAAAGGTCAAAACAGAATAATATCCAACTCCAGCCAAAATTGTTTATTAGAACATTTGTTGCTTTTTATGTCCTCTGTCTTGTTAAAGGAGACGTATGGCCAAGGCTCATTTGTAGGCACTTCGATCTGCACTCCTGTGACCCGTAGTCAGTCGACAGTGGGCTGATGTCACTTAACAGGCCTGAACTCTGGAGGGCTCCCAACTTTAATGTCAGGATCCATCCAGATGCCTAGATCGGCCTCTTAGTGCACCACAGGGAGCCTAAGGCAGCCATTCCCGCCCCCCACAGCCTGGCTCTCCAGTGAGCACTGTAGGGGAAGAGCAGCGAACCAGTGATGGCCACTGACAGTCGCTGGCTCTCTGCTCACTGAAGACCGAGAGAGTGGTCTTTTATCGCTCAGTTCTTGAACTAGAGGAGGCGGTGGATACATGCAGCATCCATATTGGGTTTTTTAACTTCATGCATCCTTTGCATGAAGGTAAAAAACTACCTGTGTAGCAGCCCCCCCCCCCCCCAATATTTACTTGAGCACAATCGTCCTCTAGCGATGTGCATGAGAGCCTTAGCTCTCTGGTGACTCTCCCTCCTGATTGGCTAAGACAGCAGTGGGCGCTGTGGGCCCCTGCTGCTGTCAATCACTGCCCAAGAGCCAATGAGGGGAGAGTTGGGACGGGGCAGAGCCGCTGCTGTGTGTAAATGGACATGCAGAGCTACAGTTGCCCAGGGGTGCCCCCATTGCAAGCTGCTTGATTAGCACGAAAGCAGCTGCTCTCCTGGGTCTCTCACTCCTCATTGACTGAGACACAGCAGTGGGAGCCACTGGCTGTCAATCACAGCCAGTGAGGCAGGAGTGGGACTGAGCACCGCACTCTGGGTGTCTCATAGACACATAGAGGTGGCTCGGTAGTGAGCATGCATGAAAGCCCCTCAGAGCAGCTGCTTGCTTTGGGGGCACTTGGCAGGATGGAGGGGCTAGGAGCGCCAGCAAGGGACCCAAGAAGAGGAGGATCAGGGCTACTCTGCGCAAAACCACTGCGCAGAGCAGGTAATTATGGCATTTTGTTATTTTTTTTTTTTTGTTGGTTGAAACTGCTTCTCTCCCCATACAAGTCTATGGGAGAGCCAAAGCAGCTTGCGCAGGTCAAAAGATGGTCAACTGCAGGTCAAAGGTACCTGCAATGAATCCTGAATGATCTCTGCAACGTCTCCAACTGAAGGCAAAAGCATACCTATGGACACAGCCCTAAACCCATCAACGCTGGTTGTCTCTGCTTAGTGGAGACTTCGCACTTCTGTTCTCTAGGACACCAACCACCTGGACAGGAAGGAAGATTGATGGGAAGCAAATGCTGGCTGGAGTTGAGCTTTATTCTACACAGTCATATCAGGTGTAGTCAAACTCTGCCCTTCTGCACCTTTGACCAAAGAATGTATGCACATCCCTCTATTTTGAGTGGCACCTAGTACAAATGCAGCCATGTTCGTCCAATGGTTGAAAGCAGTGGCAAATTTGGTCAACTTAAAGTTTAGCCCATTGTGGTGTGTCGAATTACTTTTAAATTACTTTTTTGCCTGCATTTAATTAAGTGCTATCCAAAACATTTGTGGTAGAGTATAGGAGAATTAATAAGAGTGCCCCCCACGAGGAGAGTTTGCGACCTTTCCCAAAATTATGACCGTAGGTGGGGAAAAAAAAAGGTCCCCAAATATGGGGCATTTCAC
Organism: Pelophylax lessonae; assembly: GCF_965119305.1. Classification (NCBI taxonomy): domain Eukaryota; kingdom Metazoa; phylum Chordata; class Amphibia; order Anura; family Ranidae; genus Pelophylax; species Pelophylax lessonae. Next base: position 817,375,174 of record NC_138768.1, read on the forward strand.
TAGTTATAACATTCTGATTGGAAAGATATGTCCTCTCATTCTGTGCCAGTGACTTCTGATTTCCCCTCGCTTCCTGCAGTGAAACACTTTAACAACTTCAACTCTGGAAGGTTTTACCCCCTTAATGCCCCCTTAAACCATTTTTTGTGATTCGGCACTGCGTTAGTTTAAAGAAAAATTGCGTGGTCGTGCAATGCTGTACCCAAATACAATTGATGTTCTTTTTTTTCCCCACAAATAGAGCTTTCTTTTGGTGGTATTTGATCACCTTTGTGGTTTTTAGATTTTGGGCTATAAACAAAAAAAGAGAGACAATTTTGAATAAAACACAATATTTTTTACTTTCTGCTATAAAACAATCCCAATAATATTTTTTTAAAAATCTATTTTTTTAAAATTAATTTAGGCCAATTTGTATTCTGCTACATGTTTTTGGTAAAAAAAAATCCCAAAAAGCGTATTTTCATTGTAAACACTATAACATTTGCGCAAACCAAACTACGGGATAGATTTTTTGCATTTTTATTTATTTTTTTGTTTTTATTAGTAATGGCGGCGATCAGCGTTTTTTAGCGGGACTGCGACAGATCGGGCTCCTAGCTGACATTTTTGACACTTTTTGGGGACCAGTGACATTTAAAATAGTAATCAGTGCTAAATATTATGCACTGTTACTGTATAAATGGCACTGGCAGGGAAGGGGTTAATACTGGGGGTGATCAAAGGGGTTAATGTGTGCCTAAATGGGATTACTGTGTATGGGAATGGTTCTGTGACAGGCACAGAGAGATCGGGTTTTAGCTTAGCTGAAACTCCTGATCTCTCCCTGCCTGTCTCACAGAAGACTCGCCTGCTTTGTTTACATCGCGGGAGGAAGGCGGCAATCGCCGCAGCGGCCCGCCTCCTGCTGTGTCTAAACACAGCGGGAGCACGGCTCCGGCGATGCACGCGCGCCACCAAAACCTCGTGCACAAAATCACGTAGTACTACATGATTTTGGGCAGCCGAGCCGCCCTGCCACAGTAATACTACGGTGGGCAGTCGGCAAGAGGTTAACATGCACTGCAGCACTTTCTCCCCAACATTCTTATGCACATTGAAATGACTTACAGCGCTTCAGAACATGCGCTCATGAATGCAGTTTGTTTATTTTTTTTGCAGTGCATTTGTGTGAACTGAGGCCTTGGACATAAGGAAAATTGCCTTGTTCATATGCTTACTGTTTGGACACCAATGCTGCTGCTATGTATGAGCCCATAACAATTTCCCACTCTAGACTAGAAAGAAATTTGGTTTTAGAACTGTACCAGGCAGTGAGAACACCCTGCTATATAAAAACCCTACAGAGGTTCTAAACCACCTTTTGACCTTCCTGGGCCACTATGGAAGAAGAGGGAACCGTCTTGGGCCACACACAAAATACACTAACAAAAGGGAAAGCTAAAGAGCAGAAAAAGCCAGGCAGATCACATGGTAACTATCACGGAAATAGATAATTTACCTATCTGAGTAATAAAACCTCTTTTTTTTTTTTTTTTTGTAATATTTCTTTTAATAAAGAGTAAGAGGGCAACCTAAAACGAGTGCGATATTTGACACGGTTTTTGATAAACTAACACATCAATATCTGGATCGATGGATGTAGTAGCAATTCTCAAGGTGCTCATCAGATATTTTGGTTCTAAATTTGCCCTTCGTATGCTTCATCCCTAACCACTTCCTACACGCCTGCCGTCAAATGATGGTGGTGCATCTATTGTTCTTGGATGCTGTCATATGACTGCGCACCAGAACAGCCTCTTTTGTGCGCCCCCGGGGCGAGCAGAGTGGCGATCTTGACCACACCGTGTTGCTAGGAGACGGCGCAACTCTGATCTTGGTTAAGAGTCAATGACATGACTCTTTAACCATGTGATCGGCTGTGTCCAATCACAGCCGGTCACGTCAATGAGGAAGTGCTGTTATTCGGCTCTCCTCGCCTCACACTGTCAGTGTGTGAGGTGAGGAGAGCCGATCAGCCGCTCCTCCTCACAGGGGAGACAAGGACATGTAATCAGGGCACTGATCATCATTGGAAAATTGGAATAGAGAGCCATCAGTGCCCATAAGTGCCGCCTCATCAGCGCACATCAGTGAAGGAGAAAAATTATTTATTTTCAAAATTTACTCACAGAAAATTAGGAAAACACTTTTTTTTTTTCCAAATTTTTGAAAATAAATTTTCTTTTTTTTTTTGTAAGAAATAAAAAACCCAGAGGTGATTAAATACCACCAAAAGAAAGCTCTATTCGTGTGAAAAAAAAGATACAAATTTCATATGGGTACAGTGTAGCATGACTGCACAATTGTCATTCAAAATGTGAGAGCGCTGAAAGCTGAAAATTGTCCTGGGCAGGAAGGGGGTGAAAGTGCCCTGTATGGAAGTGGTTAAAAATAGTCACTCACAAATATAGGTGCTGCCGAAAACCGATGACCTGAATAAGGCGTGATTGTGAAAAGCAGGATATTTTCTTTGGGAAGATAAAACGTATATAAGAGTCCAGTAAAGAGGCACTGTCAAATTTTTCTTGGGCTGCATGTGTTCGCTAAGTGTAAATGCATTTTTTTTTATTGAATTCCCCCAAGAATTTCAAAATATTTAAGTATGTTTGCAATTTTGTGTTGAGCCACATTCATAGCCGTCTTGGGCCTCTGGTTGGACACCCCTGTTCTAAACATTTCTAAAGCCTCGTACACACGCACAGATTGTTGGCCAACCGATCGGGCGTCTTTTGTCCAGTGTTGTTTGTTGGTTGGAATGTGCTCTAGACTTGCACTGGACTTTTGTTGACCAACAAAAACCAACTTCAGAAGTGATGTCATGTGATGGTTGACTTTCCGTGTGTTTTTTCTTCTCTGAGCATGCCCAGTCTTGCTCATCTGATTTTTGTCTGCCGAAATCTGTACTGACTGAGGAACAATCGGCCGTTCTTTGTTGGCCAACAAAAATTTTATAGCAGGCACACCAGATTTTTTTCGGCTGAAAATTCGCAGTTGGTTGTCGGAAGCATCATACTAACAAGCCTACAATCGGCAGATCGGACGTTGGCCGACAATTTATGGCCAACAATCTGTGCGTGTGTACGGGGCTTTACTCTAACCAAATCTGTGTTTAGCAGAGATTCTACTTTTACGAATGCATCCATAAAATGGAGTTGTAGTCTGTGTGATAAATATGGTGGGGTACTCCTTAGTCGTCTTATTGTACAATTTTTAAAATGTTGTTAGGCTTGTTTTGAGTGCATGCATTAGTTTTCTATGTAATGTTTAATTTCCAACTTCTGAAAAGCAGACATTGTGTATCACTCTGTAAACTGACCCGGAGTTTCTTATCACAGCAGGTACCCTCCAGGTGTCGTTAGCGTAGCCCCAGCTGGCATCCCAACTGCAGTTGACGCAATCGTCCCTAACGCCATGCCTTTATCCCATGGTCATCCTGCCGTGGTTCACCCACCCCATACCCCTTCTCCTGGCCAAACCGTCAAACCAGAGGCTGACAGAGACCATCCGAGTGACCAGTTGTAGCTAATATCCTTGGAGAAAAAATGAAAAAGATGACCATTCCCTGCATTGGAGAACTGGAGATCAGCGGAGACTGAAGATGCCTAGAACATGGAAATCAATGTCATCTGGATTCCGGATAGAGGCAAAAATAATGAACTTGCGGATCGTAACTGTTTTTAGAAATTGGTCCAAATATACAGTATAAAAAAAGAGGCAAAGAGAGCATTTTGGAAACTTTTTTTTTTTTTTATTTTTTCCCCTTCATATTAAAAAAAAAAAAAATGTAGTTTGTCCCTGTTCAGTGGACTGACCTCACTGTTCTGTGTCCTGTTTGGGTCCTTTGTTAAGCAAGAGAAGTTAGTAGTTAATTATCTCATGAATGTACTTGTCTGTGTACAGTTTTTAGAACATAAAAAGGGTTTGTTTGCATAACTATCGATAGGGGAAAAAACATAAGGGAGGCATTCAGCAAACCACTTTTGAAATGGAGAAAAAGCTGAAAAAAATATATAATTTTGTTTTTATATGTTGTAACATGCCCAGTAAACAAGGCAGTTGGCAACCTTCTCAGGAGAATACATTTTCCCATTTTTATTTCTTTAAAACCACACAGTGCATTGTTATTTTTTACCTGCTTGTCTTATGTATATTTTTTTTTGCCACAAAAGCTTTTTTTTTTTTTCCAAACTTATTTTGGCATGGATTCCCTTTATTTCAAATAATTACAGCATTACATTTTTTGAGAGAAAAATCAAAATTTCGTATAAATGAGCATAGTGCTTCTTGTCAACAGTTTATGAAAAACAAAAAAATTGAAAAAAAATAAAATAAAAAGTATATATTATTGGTGGTATGCGGGAAATCTAGACTACTGAAAGGTAGTACATTTCATTGCCTACATTGATTCCTTCCTGGTAATGTGGTAGGCTAGCAATATATTTTTTTTTCTTTTTGGTTAAAATCATGTTTGTGAGTGTAACCATTTGTATGAATTATTTTAAAGGAATAAAAACCCCAAATACTTATGTACTGTGTTTTGTCTTTGTTTAAAAAGACCTTTGTATGATGGCAGAATATGACAGTGACCCTGAAATAATGAAGAATTAGAGCTTGTTAATTTTTTTAAAGTGAATTTTCACTTGTGTTAGTGTATGAGGTGGTAAAAAATGAATATTCACTTTGCAAAAACATGCCCAATAAAGGAAATTGTTTCTTTGTTCTCACATTATCAAATTATTAAAATTGGCACAATTTCACCTTATTTATTAAGTTAGAGTAGTGAAAAATAATTTTGCAAAAAGAAAATTCACTTGTTTCATGATTGAGGTGTCCCTTTATAAGTGGAAAAAAAATATATATATATATATCCCCAAAATCTAGAAGTGTTGCTAAGCATGCATACTCAACAAAAGTGCAAGAGTATCAACAATATGCAAAAAAAATCAAGCATATGGTACACCAAACATGTAAAATTAAAAAGTATCCAATCAGTAGCAATCTTATCAAATCTATAAGCGTCTACAGTTTTACAACCTCTTTGCTTCACCACTAATTGCACACTTTCACAGCTTGGCACAGAATTAGACCCCAGATGATAGGAGGCCGAAAAAAAGGCTCAATTGGTTAACCAGGGATAATGTAGCCAGCGTTTCAGCTCATCCAGACTCCTTAAGAAATAAAGTAGAAGTTCAGCCAAAAACAAACTAACTCTAAATTTACTGGAAGCCACATTCTAAGTATAATATATCTAGTCCTGTAAAGGAAACATCTGTATACTTCCCTTTTCTGCAGTCAAGATCGAATCTGCTTCAAAAAAGGTATGAAAAGGTATGATTTTTGCTTTAGGGTTAGATAGATTAGTCTTAGAATGTGGCTGCCAGTAGATTTGGAGTTCGTTTTTGGCAGAACTTCCACTTTGTGGAAATGTACATATTAACTACTTGAAGACTAAGCCTTTTCTGGCACTTTTTGTTTGATTTGTTTCAAATCAGCATTTTTTTGTTAGAAAATCATGTTTTTTTTTTTTTTTATATAATCTTTATTTTCCTTCTTTTTCTTCATAAAGACAAATAACACAGGTTACAAAAAAACAAACAAAACATAAATCTCTGTTAATACAACCAAATAAACTAACCAACCTAGAACTAGAAAATCACTTATAAACCCCAAAAATATATATACAGTAGGAAAAAAAATGATTTGATCCACTGCACATTTTGTAAGTTTGCCCACTTACAAAGAAATGAAGGGTCTATAATTTTTATCATAGGTGTATTTTAAATGATAGAGACCGAATATCAACCAAAAATCCAGGAAAAAAAACACGATACAAATGTTATAAATTGAGTTGTAGTTCTGTGAATGTTTGATCCCCAAGCAAAACATGACTTAGTACTTGGTGGAGCAAACCTTGTTGGCAAGCACAGAGGTAAGACGTTTTTTGTTGTAGTTGGTGACCAGGTTTGCACACATCTCAGGAGGGATTTTGGTCCACTCTCCTTTACAGATCATCTATAAATCCTTAAGGTTTCTGGGCTGTCCCTTGGCAACTCAGGTTCAGCTCATTTCAGTTTTCTATAGTATTAAGGTCTGGAGATTGGCTAGGCCACTCCATGACCTTAATGTGCTTCTTCTTGAGCCATGCATAGTCATAGTCAGCATGTTTCTTCCTCCAAACACAGCGAGTCCCCCTCCTCAAGAAGGCACATGTACAGTCCTATCTGAAGTTTGCCAATGAACATCTAAATGATTCAGAGAAGGATTGAGAGAAAGTGCTGTGGTCAAATGAGACCTAAATTAAGCTGTTTGGCATTAACTCAACTCGCCTTGTCTGGAGGAAAATAAATTCTGACGAGTGACCCCAAGAGCACCATCCCTATAGTCAAGCATGGTGGTGGAAACATTAAGCTTTAGGGCTGTATCTCTGCTAAAGGTACTGGCCGACTTTGCCGCATTAAGGAGCCAATGGACAGGGCCATGTGTTTTAAAATTTTGGATGAGAACCTTCTTCCCCAGAACACGGAAGATGGGACGTGGATGGGTCTTCCAGCATGACAATGACCCAAAACATATCACCAAGGCAACAAAGGTATGACTCAAGTAGAAGCACATTAAGGTCATGGAATGGGCTAGCCAGTTTCTGAACCTTAATCCTATAGAAAATTTATGGAGAGAGCTGAAACTCTGAGTTACCAAGCGACAGCCATATAAGGATTTAGAGAAGATCTGTAAAGAAGAGTGGACCCAAATCCTTCTGAGATGTGTGCAAACCTGGTCACCAACTTCAAGAAACATCCTACCTTCGTGCTTGCCAACAAGGGTTTCTCCACCAAGTACTAAGTCACGTTTTGCTTGGGGATCAAATCCTTATTTTACTCACTGAACTGCAGCTTAATTTATAACATTTGTGTCATGGTTATTTTCTGCATTTTTGGTTATTCTTTCTACATTATTTAAAATATACCTATGATGAAAAATGATAGACCCTTCATTTCTTTGTAAGTGGGCAAACTTACAAGATCTGCAGGGGATCAAATAATTATATTCCCCACTGTATGTATGTGTGTGTATGTGTATATGTATATATAAAGCCCTATGCGCTTTCATATCTGTCTTTTCTATATATAATACACTCTTTAATTGTGCTTCAAACTGCATGGTTTTCCCCTTTTATGAACAAGAAAATAATGATGTTATGCTGTTGGGCTGGTATACAGTGCCTTGCGAAAGTATTCGGCCCCCTTGAACTTTTTGACCTTTTGCCACATTTCAGGCTTCAAACATAAAGATATAAAACTGTAATTTTTTGTGAAGAATCAACAAGTGGGACACAATCATGAAGTGGAACAAAATTTATTGGATATTTCAAACTTTGTTAACAAATAAAAAACTGAAAAATTGGGCGTGCAAAATTATTCAGCCCCTTTACTTTCAGTGCAGCAAACTCTCCAGAAGTTCAGTGAGGATCTCTGAATGATCCAATGTTGACCTAAATGACTAATGATGATAAATAGTATCCACCTGTGTGTAATCAAGTCTCCGTATAAATGCACCTGCACTGTGATAGTCTCAGAGGTCCGTTTAAAGCGCAGAGAGCATCATGAAGAACAAGGAACACACCAGGCAGGTCCCAGATACTGTTGTTAGGAAGTATAAAGCCGGATTTGGATACAAAAAGATTTCCCAAGCTTTAAACATCCCAAGGAGCACTGTGCAAGTGATAATATTGAAATGGAAGGAGTATCAGACCACTGCAAATCTACGAAGACCTGGCCGTCCCTCTAAACTTTCAGCTCATACAAGGAGAAGACTGATCAGAGATGCAGCCAAGAGGCCCATGATCACTCTGGATGAACTGCAGAGATCTACAGCTGAGGTGGGAGACTCTGTCCATAGGACAACAATCAGTCGTATACTGCACAAATCTGGCCTTTATGGAAGAGTGGCAAGAAGAAAGCCATTTCTTAAAGATATCCATAAAAAGTGTTGTTTAAATTTTGCCACAAACCACCTGGGAGACACACCAAACATGTGGAGGAAGGTGCTCTGGTCAGATGAAACCAAAATCAAACTTTTTGGCAACAATGCAAAACGTTATGTTTGGCGTAAAAGCAACACAGCTCATCACCCTGAACACACCATCCCCACTGTCAAACATGGTGGTGGCAGCATCATGGTTTGGGCCTGCTTTTCTTCAGCAGGGACAGGGAAGATGGTTAAAATTGATGGGAAGATGGATGGAGCCAAATACAGGACCATTCTGGAAGAAAACTTGATGGAGTCTGCAAAAGACCTGAGACTGGGACGGAGATTTGTCTTCCAACAAACAATGATCCAAAACATAAAGCAACAGCTACAATGGAATGGTTCACAAATAAACATATCCAGGTGTTAGAATGGCCAAGTCAAAATCCAGACATGAATCCAATTGAGAATCTGTGGAAAGAACTGAAAACTGCTGTTCACAAACGCTCTCCATCTAACCCCACTGAGCTTGAGCGGTTTTGGAAGGAGGAATGGGCAAAAATGTCAGTCTCTCGATGTGCAAAACTGATAGAGACATACCCCAAGTGACATACAGCTGTAATCGCAGCAAAAGGTGGTGCTACAAAGTATTAACTTAAGGGGGCTGAATAATTTTGCACGCCCAATTTTTCAGTTTTTTTTTTGTTAACAAAGTTTGAAATATCCAATAAATTTCGTTCCACTTCATGTTTGTGTCCCACTTGTTGATTCTAAACAAAAAATTAGTTTTATATCTTTATGTTTGAAGCCTGAAATGTGGCAAAAGGTCGAACAGTTCAAGGGGGCCGAATACTTTCGCAAGGCAATGTAATAATGCTATGGGGCTGGTATGAAATTATTTCCAGGGCTGAATTTTATTCCTAGTCTGGCCCTTCCTGTGGGAAGCACAAATAGTGGTGAAGCACCAAATTGCTTGTGGAGAACAAGACACAGCGAGAAGTGTTTATTATATGAAGGCACAATAAGAGACTGCTCTTCTTTGGATATTTATACGTGTATTGGTTTTGGGTTGATACACAGAAAAAAAGATTTTATTCATTGCCAATGTTAGAAATTGTACTTATTAACCAGTCCCATTCTGGGCCAATTCTGGCAATCCGTTCCTACATGTACAAAATCTGCATTTTGTTGTTAGAAAACTACATAGAACCCCCAAACATTATTTATGTTTTTAAGCAGAGGCCCTAGAGCAGTGTTTCTCAACTCCGGTCCTCAGGGCATACTTAACAGGCCAGGTTTGCAAAAAAACTGAAATCCATCATAGGTGATATATTATGCTGCTCACTGATTGCAGTATTCTAGTCTGCATCTCCCCAAGGTAATACTTAAAATCTGGCCTGTTATGCCTCGCACACACGCAACGATTAACGGCTGACCGATTGTCCGACTTTTGTCCAGAGTTGTGTTTTGTTGGTTGGAATGTGCCTAGACTGCACACGAATTTTCTCGGCCAACAAAAATCTACTTCAGAAGTGATGTCATGTGCTGGTTTCCGTGTGTTTTTTCTTCTCTGAGCATGCCCAGTCTTGCTCATCAGATTTTTGTCTGCCGAAATCTGTACTGACTGACGGAAAATCGTCTGTTGTGTTGACGGCCAACAAAAATTTTATAGTCTGCACACCAGATTTTATTCGGCCGAAAAGTCGGTGTCGGTTGTCGAAAGCATCATACTAACAAGCCGAAAATCGGCCGATCAGACGTTGGCCGAAAACTCCCGGCCAATAATCGATGTGTGTGTATGAGGCATGAGTGTGCCCTGAGGACCGAAGTTGAGAAACACTGCCCTAGAGAATAAAATAGTTGGTGTTGCATATTTTTATGTCGCATGATATTTGAGCAGCCTTTTTTTCCAATGCAATTTTTTTTTGGAAATAAACACTTAATGAATTTTAATTAGGGTCGCTCCAATACCTTTTTTTTTATTCAGCGAGTACCTATACTTGTTCTCAAGTACTCGCCAATACCGATTACTCATATATGGAGCAAAATAATTTCAAATTCATTCAGAGATTCTGATGGATCCTTCCCCATCCAGCCCACACACACACAATAAGTAGGCATCATCTTATCTCACTTTTATACCTTACTGTATTGCAATTTGTTTCCATTTCATACATAGTGCATTATTTATAATGAAAAATGTTAATGCAACATAAAAACGAAATGGATCCAAATCAAGTTGGATCATATGTTCTGTCGTTATATTATTTTGAATGCTTCAAACATTACAGAAAGTCTGAATGAAACAAACTTATTTGTTTTTTCATTATAATTTCGAATTCATTTGAAGTTTGTTACTATTGTGATTTAGAGATTTGAATAGATTTGTAATGAAACGAATTGGCACATGGCTATTGTATAATAACTTAAGTGGCCTATACAGAGGCATAACCTCAACTCTACCAAATACCTTTAGAAATAATTAGAATTCCAACTGTGAGTCAGGTCTTCTCCAGCATCAGTACTTTGACAAATGCACTTTTGTTGAATGGGCTTCCAGAGTGGAGGCTTTTAGGCTCGGGTTACACTATTGCGATGCGGGAAGGCTGCGAATTCGCAGCCTGTTCCCGCATCGCACACGCACCCCCGGCAGTTCACACTGCCATATGCGATCCGCTGGGGGTGTCAATGTAATCTTAACGACACCCCCAGTTTGATCGCATATCGCAGTGCGATCGTGCAGTTCGCACAGGATGGGATCGCACAAGTGTGAACCACTGTGCGATCCGATCCTGATGCGGCTGCAAAAATGCCTCCTGTGCGTGTTTGCACCGGGTGCGATGCGAATTTAGCCATACAAACTGTATGGCTAAACTCGCACCGCACAGCTGATCGCATGTAATGTCGGAGCAGTGCGCTCCGACATTACATGCGAACCCGGCACTCGCATCAGTGTGAACCGGGTCTAATGTCGGAGCAGTGCGCTCCGACATTACATGCGAACCCGGCACTCGCATCAGTGTGAACCGGGTCTTATAGTCACAATGGAAGAGGGGTGGGGGGGGCAATTCCATAATATTTTGTCCATGGTTTAGGAATGGGGACTCCAACAAGCTCATATAGGTGTGATGGTCGGGTGATCCTAAAATTGCTGCTGTTGCTGACATTTCCTTTTGAGAATGTTAATTTCATGCCCTGTGGAAGGCTGAGGTCTACCTGATCAGTCCCATCTTTTTCTAGGTCCAAACTTCTCTACTGTGTCCAGCAGTAATAGGAAAAAATTAAAATTGTTTTTTGATTACAAACGAAGTCATTATGGAAAGACAAGTACTGTATAATAAATGTCTCAGGCTTCTACATCAGAGAAATCAATTCCCTCCGTTCCTACCCTTTAGTGAAATGCAGTGATGGAAACAATTATCATCAATTTTCTTTTGTTTCTGAGGAAGGAAATTGGCAGATTTAATTTTTTTTTTTTTTTATTACCCAGGCATGTAGTTGATGGAATGACAAGTAAAAACATTCCTAATCATCCCTAATTGAACTGCTTTATAATTTTCTTGTTGAACGCAACATGATCCTTTTCTGAAATTGCTGATTTAATGAAAATGAAAGCGTGAGAGGTTTGCTACGTAAGTTTACTCTTCATCTGCAATGCATTATGAGAATGATTTTATATCGCTGCACAGATCGGAGCACAGGCAGCGTGGATTAAAAGCTCTGTGAGCAAATGCTGTGAAGAGCTAGCACAAGTGTTCAAAAATCCATGGACTTGAGTAAAAGAAAAAAAAATGGACCTAAATGGAATATGTTAAATACACCCTTTACATACACTATATTACCAAAAGCAGGACTTTTTTCAACTGGAACTTGGTGGAACTCAGTTCCACCACCTCTGACTCAGGCCCTCTGCTCCCTGCTCACCACTATCACTTGTAAACACAGAAGTCTGGCTTCTGTGTTTACAAGTGACAGCATGTCTCCCAACAGCTTCCACAGATCTGATCTCCTGAGTGGCTCATCTGGAGGCAGTGGAGGGGGGGTTGCATGAAGAGGTCAGAGCAGAAGAGGGGTTAAAGTGAGATGTGGATGGGGGATGCAGGGGTAAGCAGCTGTGGAAGAAGATTGAACTCTGCACTCTCTGTGTAGCGCACCCCTGAGCTCTGCACTCTGTATACAATGCACCCCTGAACTCTGCACTCTGAACTTAATGCACTTCTGGTCTTTAATCCCTCTTTTAAGACACACCCACTATTTGATGTAGTTTGTAGTGTGTGTGCGTGTGTGTGTGTGTGTGTGTGGGGGGGGGGGGGGGGGTCATGGTTGAGTTCCTGCACCTATTTTCTGAGAAAAAAAGGCCCTGACCAAAAGTATTGGGACGCCTGCCTTTACACACACACATGAACTTTAATGGCATCCCAGTCTTAGTCTGTAGGGTTCAATATTGAGTTGGCCCACCCTTTGCAGCTATCACAGCTTCAACTCTTCTGGGAAGGCTGTCCACAAGGTTTAGGAGTGTGTCTATGAGAATGTATGACCATTCTTCCAGACACACATTTGAGAGATCAAGCACTGATGTTGGACGGAAGGCCTGGCTCGCAGTTTCCGCTCTAAATCATCCAAAAGGTGTTCTATCTGGTTGAGGTCAGGACTCTGTGCAGGCCAGTCTAGTTCCTCCACCCCAAACACGCTCAGCCATGACTGAGGTAGAACAGTTGTCCCCAATCCTAATAAAAAATACCTGCTATCCCATACCGGATCAATTCTGTACCTATACCTGCCAAAACACAGACTACACCAGAGTTTGGATATTTCCCCAGTTATTTCTCTCTCCGATGACCATGTTTCTCCGCCTCTACCTGTGACTGTCTGAAGCCCCCGCCTGGACTCCTCGCTTCCACCAATCAGGTCGTATATGCCATACCCACTATGCCTTAACCCTTTACCTCCCTGTCTTCCCTCTTTACCCAGTCATGCATGCCCTTAGCTTATTTTATATTTTGCTTTGAGCCCACCTTGACTGAGGTAGAACAGATGTCCCCAATACTAATAAAAAATACCTGCTATGCCATACCAAACCAATTCTGAACCTATTACTACCAATAACCTGACTACACCAGAGTTTGAATACAAATTGCCCATAGCAGCCTTTTAATAACATGTAACAATATTAGCAAAAAATCTATTCCCTTAAGGCTACGTTCACATCTTGGCGTTGCTATTACAGGCATTTTTATGGGCGTTTTTGCAGGCGTTTTTACAGGCATTTTTAGTGCAGGCGTTTTTAGATTGAATAGAGACCAATGGAAAACGCCTGTAATCTGCCCAAAAAGAAGCTCATGTACTTTTTTTGAGCGTTGGGCGTTTTGCTCACAGCGTCAAAATGCTCAGATGTGAACAGGGGCCATTGAAATGAATAGGATTTGTCTTGTTGGGCGTTTTGAGAGCTGATCCTAGAGCAGAAAAACTCCCCAAAAACGCCCCAAAACGCCTACATGTGAATGGAGCCTTAAACAAAAATATATGTATTAAGGTAGCTGATCTTTGGGAGGCACTACACCCAAAAACTGGTTAATTTTATATGCAAAATAATAGGCCCCTGGCCGCAACACACCGGCTCAGAGACAATGACCAAACTATCCGCAGAGACCTCTTTGTCCCCAGTTAACCCATCGTTAACTGGAATGCACCCGAGGACGCCATACCACAGATGGTTCCCCAACCAGTACCCGAGGACACCATACCACAGATGGGTCCCCAACAATTAGACTATCACAGATTTTTTTACCACCTTCAAAGACCACAACAGCCACAGTGCACAAGGGTTAAACCTTACCCTTGCTTGCTCCTCCACACCCGCAAAGCTCACTGTAAACCTTCATGCAAGCCCAAGAACCACATGGCCGTACCCACAGCATTTCGGTGCACCCCATTGCTCTGCAGATACTGCCATGTGTCGGCTTCCAAATTTAAATGTCTAATAACTAGGGATGCACCGAAATTTCGGCCACCAAAATTATCGGCCGAAAACGAGCCTCTCTCATTTCGGCCGATAATGGGTTAACATTGCCGAAAATAATGGCCGCCGTGGGGAAGGAGGAGGGCGCAGCGCAGCGAGGGCAGGTTTTAAAAGTCCCGCCTCTGGCCGGCCGTCCGCCTCTCAATGACGTCCCTACTACGATCTGTGCATTAATGGAGGGACACACCAGGGGGGGGCGGGGCGAGCTGCCGCTATTGAACTATGTGATCCTTCCTGTCAGCTCAGCGCGACTATATGTGAATGAGAAGTGACCTGACATCGGGCGGGGGGAGCGGCCGCTATTAGCTGTAACTATGTGAGAGCTTCACTTCACTGACAGGCATGTATCTCCGCTGTCAGGGAAGTGAAGCTCTCACATAGTTACAGCTAATAGCGGCCGCTCCTCCCCGCCCCCCGCCCGATGTCAGGTCGCTTCTCATTCATATATAGTCCGGCTGAGCTGACAGGAAGGATCACATAGTTATATCTATAGCGGCCGCTCGCCCCGCCCCCCCCCCCCCCGCCCGGTGTGTCACTTCATTCAACACAGATCCTAGTAGTGACATCACCGGGAGGCGGTGCCGCCGGCCAGAGGCGGGACTTTTGAATGAGGGACGCTGAGCCAGAGGGGGGGGGAGATGGGGGGGAGCTGAGGCAATTTACCAATGATGTAGATCAAAGGAGCAAGAATTCAAAACACTAATACTGTAAAGTCACTTACTCACCCAGCACTAAAATACACTATAAGAACAATTGAAATAAAAACCGTGAAGGTGAAAGCTGCTGCTATACAAGGGGAAAACTGAAATAAGGTGCAACAAATGCAGCTTGCATAAACCAATTTGTGACACTAGCAGCGCTAAAAAATATTTTTTAGCGCTGCTAGTGTCACAAATTAGTTTATGCAAGCTGCATTTGTTGCACCTTATTTCAGCTTACCAATGATATTTGTATTATGAAGCATGAGGGGGTTAATGTATTGTCACTGCTGGTCACTCTTCTATTAGTGACCGACCAGTGGCAGGTAATTAATCCCTTTGTGCTGCATTAGTGCAACCAGTATCAGTGTTAATTAACACTGGTTGCACTGATACTGGCTGCACTAATGCAGCACAAAGGGGTTAATTACCTGCCACTGGTCGGTCACTAATAGAAAAGTGACCAGCAGTGACAATACATTAACCCCCTCATGCTTCATAATACAAATACCATTGGTAATTAAATTAACCTCTTGCCAACCCATCACAGTACATACACTGTGACAGGGTGGCAGCGACAGGTGTACGTCGCTACCTGTTTTTGGTGTATGCCCCTCTTTTATCTATTTTAAATTTTTTTGGGGAAAAAAGTCATTTTCGGTTTCGGTTTCGGTTTTCGGCCAAGGGCATCCTGCATTTTCTGTTTCGGTTTCGGCCCAAAATTTTCATTTCGGTGCATCCCTACTAATAACTAACCCACTGTTCCTCACCACAAATCGACCTACTTCTTTATTCACCTTAATGTGTGCTTTATACAACCCATGTAGTGTGACCCACAATGTCAGACCAGATAATTAACATTAGTAATAGAGGTATGGGTGTCAGCGCAACTTAAATTAATATTAGTGCTTAAATTAAATTAATATATACTCGATTAATCTTATTAAATAAGTATAAGGTGCTATATTAGTGATAAAGTGCACATATGCCTAATTGTATTGTATATAAATAAATACATCAATCAATCAATCAATCAATCAACATATCCATTCTTTGACCATAAAATAGTGCATGTGCAAAATAATTATTTATATACTCATATATAAATAAATAAATCAATAAATATCTCCAATAAAAAGTCTATAAATAATAAAGTGCCAAATTCTTCTTGAAAGTGCTCTTGTGCTAATTGTGCTTAATCAGTTGAATCTTCTTTACATCTGTGCCAGGTGATAACACACGGTGCTCCCCTCTTAGTCCCTCACTCACCAGACTTTTGAGGGTAATAAGCCTATTACAGCCTCCCACGCAAGGTGTTATAGCCTGTATCCACTCCAGCAAGCACTTCAGCTCTTTCCCAATAAAAACACGATATGTGGCTTAGGAATCCTTATCAACGCTGCTCAGAAGGCTCCCCCCATAACAAAAGAAAAGATCTCCATCGTGAGGTACCTTCTAACACGTTTATTAGATACAATTCAATGTTACACTTACATAAAACGACAACCAAAAACCGCCTTGTATCTATTTCCTGGTGTTGGACGCCGCTTCCGCTTCCTGCGTTCCAAACACCGGATGTGACGACAGACGTACGGGCAACGGCTTGACGCGTTTCGCTCCAGCCAATCAGAGCGTCCTCAAAAGCTCTTTACCTCCCTGTCACCCCTCTTCACCCAGTCATGCATGCCTTTCGCTTATTTTTTATTAATTTTTTTTTTTGCTTTCAGGTCCAACTTGTCTTTATGGACCTTGCTTTGTGCACTGATCCAAATCATTTGGTGGAGGGGGGATTATGGTGTGGGGTTGTTTTTCAGGGGTTGGGCTTGGCCCCTTAGTTTCAGTGAAAGGAACTTTTAAGGTGTCAGCATACCAAGATATTTTGCACAATATCATGCTCCCAACTTTGTGGGAAGTGTTTGGGGATGGTCCCCATATTCCAGGAGACAATGTCCCTCCATTGAGTAGAGGAGGGGGGGGGGTCAAATTATTATTAGTAGGAACCCAGGAAAGTCGGGCTCTATCAATGAGGTTACACCTGAATATGGTAGCACGAGACTGAGCAGAGGCAAAACAGAAGAGTATCTCAGCGGGTCAATGCTGGATCCGCTGGGTGGGTAAGCATCTGATTTGTGCAGATGTCATCCCCTGGTAAGCAGGGGTTAAACAAAAAAAAATTGGGGGGGGGAGGGGGAGAAGGGCGACTGAGGGTCTGCTTTAATAATACAGACATAAAAATATATAAGGATAGATCAGTGGATCAATCATATCCCCAGATCCCAGAAATGGTATATATAAAAAAAAAAATGTAATATGGAAATTTTAGAGCCCATTCACACTAGCACGACTTGTGAGGCGACTTGTGTAGCCCCAGGTCGCTTGACATAACAAAAGCAAAGTTAATCAATCAGTGCCGTCTTAATTGGCACTACTGAAGTCGCTCCGACTTCAGAAAAGGGTCCTGTACTACTTTGAGGCGACCTGTGATCCGACTGTCCCATATACTTCAATAGGAGTCGCCTCCTTATCTTAATTGACACTACTTGTTATCATACTTTCCAGGAAGAAGAAAGAGATTAGCCAGGCATTCCCCACAGACAAAGTCGCCTGTCTCTTCAAAGTAGTGCACAAGTCTCTTCCAAGTCTCTTCCAAGTCTCTAAACAAGTCTCTTCAAGTCACGGGGCGACTTTCTGGTCGTGGTAGTGTGAACCGGCTCTAAAGGTGTGTCCTCTCAACAAATTTAAAACAAAATATTGTTCAAATTGCTTTTTATCACATACTGTACAAACAATAGCAAGATTAAAAACTCCATTGTAAAACCATTAGCATCCTTTAAACAGTATTACTAACACCCTCCAACGGCCAATCCATAACCTACATTAAATCAAATAGGTATGTCAAGCTTGGCAAACCTGGACTTGTGGCAATCACATACACTGTTAATCTATTGGTTATGGATATGGCCACACTCGGCATGTTTCACTTGTTGCTTCTTCAAGAATAGGGTGAAAAAGAAAAATGGTAATACGAAGGATGCTCACTGGCAGCAGGGTGCCAGAACTGACACAACCAAGAGAACCACCAGTGGAATGGGTGTCCATGGCAACTCACAGGTATTGAAAGATAATACAGTAACTGATTCTCATAGACTGATGATGCGGGTAAAGTAATTTCACTGCCGATGCGCAAAACTCATCCAATGCGCTCATAGGCAGATTACTTAGATCAACAAAGTCCAAATCAAGTTCTCAATGGCGTCCCCTCCAAGTGAGTTACGTGTGGCCTATAACTCCCAAACTGCCGGTTTTACGATGGAGATTTTAACACATATGTGTGTGTAATTTGTTGAGAGGGCACACCTTAAAAGTCCCATATTACATTTTTTTTTTTTTAAACAATGCAGTCAGTGATGTACTAATGAATACAGTGCTACATTCATTTCTTTCTTTTAGGCCTCATCACACAGGGTGTACAATACTGTATGCCCGCACAGGGCCGTGTTTTTTTGCATGGAGATGCATAGGTGTTCTGTACATTCTCATGCAGGATGTCCCATTGATTTCTACTGGGACATCAAAATAAATGGCAGTAAAATTACTTATGCAAAAAAAAAAAAAAAAAAATTGTGTATGAACCCTGGGAGTGGTATTCCAAGTGGTGCTTAATTATTAGAAAGACACTTCCATAATATACATAAAAAAACACCACAAAGAAAATATGCATCTGCTAAGGCTACCAGTTTGGTAAAAATTCAATTTTGTGGACGTACAAAATTACTAATGTGATAGTAATGTGATAGGCCCCAAAAAAAATTGCTTATACCACTGGGGGTGTACCCACCCCCCCTCCCCCCCACTTCACATCCTCACCACAGCACACACCCAGAGAACCCAACCCATCTTCTATCCCCAAAAAGAAAGAAAAAATTGGGGGTAGTGGAGTGGGGTGGTTTATCTGGGTGTGTGCTGTGGTGGGGGGAAAAGGGGAGGAATAAGGGTGGGTGCCGGTCTAGGGGGGGGGGGGAAACCTCCTAGCAGTATAAGCAATTTTTGGGTTAAAGTAACTTATCCATCATAGTGAACTGCGCCCCTTATGTACAAATTGCTGGAAAAAAATTTGTCTTATTAAAATGATTTAATGATATGTAAAAAAACATGTAAAATGGAGGCTAATATTGTTGGACAGGTGTTTTGTAAGATGATAAAATCTTCCTCACATGAGCATTCAGCTGTAAAGGCAGTGTTTCTGTATATAGTTCTTGGCTTTGGATTTTGGGGAAGTTCTTAGTTTCCCCCAAGGAACACAAAACCTATGGCATCTGTGACATAGCAAATGTTTTATTTTATTTATGTATGCAGTACTAACATGTAGCTACTGATTGTGGTTGCAACGCTCAGGTGAGGCTCCATTGAATGTGGGGACACCTTGTGGGGGAAGAGTGTTGGTGGTATAGAATAAGATCACTACATGTTTATGTGAGCACAATATATAAAGCGTGGAGAGCACAGGTTTAGTTTGATAGTATCACGATATGATGGTTATGTTTTATATGTCAATGAGGAGTTATTGAACAGAAGGCATGACAAACAGTGGCGGTAAGAGGAGAGGGTGACACCGGATCATTGCTGAACTGTGTGATTTGACCCATTATACAACAGGGGTCTCATTGTCTGGTGAGCATTTAAGATATTGGTGAGAATATCACTTGAAGAGTATTGTTGAAGGAACTTTGCATATGGGGATGTTCTAGTTCTGGAAATAGTCTAGTTGCCCCCAGGATGTACCCCCAGGATGGTAACAGTGCACACTGAATACTGACTCGTGTAATTTTACGCCAAACTTTTTTCATTTATTTTTTTGGAATTTCGCCCATTTCGGAAAAATTTGTCCTTTTGAAATGTAAATTTTTTTTTATATATTGATTTATCAGTTCTTGTTTTAATATCAAACCAAAAACATTGGAGATCATTAGAACCCACAAAATTCTCCTACTTCAACATCAAAAAATCGATTTCCATTTGTCGGTACTAGATCTAGAATAAGATCAACTTGGGCTGGGCTTTTTATTTACTGTTTCAGAGAAACCCCATCCATTGCCTCTGTTGCACATATGCTGAAAGTATGGTCAATAATTCCAATGTGCGAAGGGATCGGACCGGGTGAAACCAGATTTATTTTTATTGAGAAGTTTCTGCAAATACAAGGACATGAGTGAGGTATGATTCTGAGGGACACAGCACTTCAATTCTGTTCCCCAGGAACGAAAGATCTAACTTTTAGTTCCTCCGATGCCTTGCTTGCAGTTGTGCTTTGTGCTGCCATCTACTGGTAAATTAATAGAAATGCCATAAAACGGAAATGTGTTATTTTTATGGGGTACCTGACATCCCTTACACCTCCATTACATCCCACATTTGCTTGTTATAGCAGTTGGAGAATTCCAGTTAATGTCGTAACATGTTTAAGTCACCGATAATTGAAACCTGTCCCTTCATAGCCATTTGAGTTATCTCATCAATCAACAAGTTGTTATAATCTTCATTCTGTCCTTGGGACTGTATACTACACTGATTCTAAGGTAAGATGCCTCTCTGGTTGGAAAGCAGACTCAGAGGGCTTTGAGAATTTAATTTCTTGATTTGAATTAACAGTTCACAATGGAATGTTTAGATTGATATTGTATTACATGTTTTCCTGTTTCGATTTGGCAACAAGCAAAATGAAAGGATTCCCAAATGGCCACCATGGGTGCTTCAAGACCTTATACAATATGATTGCCATAGCAAAACAAGTGCAATGCATATTATTTGTGAAGCGATTATATTGAACTTTGATTATATGGAACTATGTACCATAAAGGATGTGAGCATATTTTTGAACCTGCACTCATTTCTGTGTAATCCCAGCTCCAAATCCTGACATATGCCTTTATGTTGAATTGTGTCAAATCACTCCCACCTCTGGCTAACACATTAGACCATCTTCTCCCAATAAGGGGTCCTCCAGAGGTTGTTAGGGGTTCCTTCAACAGTGACAAGCCTAGTGGTGCCTGCATAGTTTTAGGGTGTCACTCTTTAATACATTTTTATTAAACAATTTCAGGTGCAGTTTAATGCTTCCATTATATATATTTTTTTCCAATAGAAATTTTTATTAAAGTATGCAAAAAATTACAATGAATAAAAAACACATCAAATAATCTCATCACAAAACAAAACAAAACGAAAAAAACAAAATACAAAAGGGAAACAAACCAAATCACGTGGTATATTATCCTTACTGGTCTTCCTCCTACCAGAGTTTTGAGTATAAAAAAAGGAGAAAAAAAAAAACACACAGCCCCCCCATACTGCATTAAGGAGCCAAACTCAGTCCACCATTTTGTAATTTCGTATATGTATCCGAAAGCTTAAAATGGACCCAACTCCCAAAGTTCCCATAGGTTTTTAAATCCTTCAATATTCTCAGAAGCTATCGCAGCTGGCTCTTCCAAATCATACATCGAATTCACCGTGCCCAGCCACTCTGTGAGGGTTGGCGTTCTTTGATTTCCAATGCTTAGGAATAATAGATTTAGCAGCGTTGAGCTAATGCCTCACCAATGGCTTCTTATACTTGCTCAATGAAAAATTTGGTATATTCAGAAGGCAGCAGTCAGGAGTAAGATCAAGCGTAGTGTTAGTAATAGTTGTCGAACCAGTGAATCCTCTGCTCTCATGTCTCAGAAAAGTAACTATTGACACCCATTATCTTTTTAGCTCTCTGTAAGGGTGGCCTTCTTCCCCTTACCCCCAGAGTATTGCCCTCTAACCGCCAATATAAAAGGGCATAGTTCCCACTGAACACCTTTAAAGGAAACATTCTTCTTTCCTCAAACCATCAATATAATGAAGACTGTGTGTCAATATCTGTGCTGGATTTTTTTATTTTGCTTCAGCGGACACATCCTTAATGCCAACTATCCTAAATACATCCGTATTTCCATATTTAAAAGTTTCACAATTCAACAACAAATTTCTTATTTTACAGAATTACGTTACAATTTGTAATTGGGAGAACAAATATGTTATAGATTATGTTTGTCACTTTTAGGTTAAATGTATCTATTTAGCCTTCTGGCCCTTGTAATAAAGGCATTCATTTTTGTGGTCTAACTAAATGTATCTTCTCTTACATTCATGTAACCAATTTTGATGAAGATAACTCCATTACAGCAGAAATTACTGATTGGGTATAAAGTATGGCTCTGGTAGTAAAAATAAATATAAAAAGATGAAGTATGTAATTTTCTTTAAGCTGGACTATTTACCACAGAGCAGTTTACAACAGTCCTCATTAAGAGTTTTTGCAAATTCTGCCAGTGGAGTTTTTATGATCCCTCTGCACGCCATATAACTTTGTCTGCTTTATGTCATGTGTTTCTTAGCTAGGCTGTATTCCTTCAAATGGGTTAACTCTCTTGAATGCCTAGCACAGTTCTTGTCACCAGCTTGTGGATTTTGGTGAAAATGAGGATGATACGGTGTTTGAATGACTCCCATATTCTCCACACACACAGTTTAGGTTTGTCAGACCTCACTTTTATCACTAGGGATTTTCTTTCACTTCCTGGTGTGTCTCCAAAAATGGAAATGAGGTACACAGCTAAAAAAAAAATAGCGGTTCCAACTCTTGCAGAAAAAATATATAAAAAACTGAGTAGCTAGGGAGGTATTCTCAAGCCAGACTGGGTGGGTCGGCGAGAATCAAGTAGGGCACGTACCACACGGTCAATTGGGACCGGGAACCCAGCGCAACCTGAGATATAGGGACAAAAAAGGTTGGGAGGTGGAGGGACAAGAATTTCCCTCCGTGAATGGTTGCAATGAGGGGCTCACAGGGATATAGGTGCAGACAAAAAAGCTTTATTGGTGAAGATGTACACACATGAAAAATATATACACGTAATTCTAATCAGTAAAAAGGGTGTGGAAGCTCATCAGGTGAACTGATTGACTCCGTGGACCCCTAGAGGGTCAGGGTGGTACAGACAGCAATAAAACACATTGAGGTCCCCACCCACCCAGTCCCAGTAAGGCACTGTTGTAGACGGGCTTGGTGTGATTAGTCGAGGAAACACGACCTTGAAATCACTCTGAAAGCCCGAGCAACAGTGCTATGGCCAGGAAGGGGACTATAGTAAGCCCTAAGAGAAAAAGCACATAGGAATGCCCATGAAGTGTAGAGTGGCAACTGATAAAATTGCTAAATGTATATGACGTAGTGTCATGAAATGTCATCAGTGCATCACAGAAATAGGACAAAATAAGGCATCATTGTCTCATGTGGTAACAGACAGCAAGGGACAACTTCCTATGATGTAAGTCTCATTTCCTGGCTGTGAGCCTCCAAAGAAACCTAGCCCCATGGGGCAGTGCACGGTATGATAGTGCTGGAGGGATCGTGGCTTAACCAGCCGTTTTGCTTAAACAGAAAATAACAATATATGGTAAGATGTGTTAGGGGGATCCGGGCTTAACCAGCCGATTTGCTTAAACAGCAGTATGAATGAATGATTGTCTCCAAAAAGAGATCTCCCGTGTAGGTGGAAAGAGGACTATAAATTAGTCCCAAATGGTGGCTGATCGCCAGAGATGCTTGCTTGCTGGCTGGCTATTCCAAAACGTGGCAGTACTGGGACAGCTCATAAGTATTTAGTCTGCATAAGAGAAGTCCCGGTCAGACCATTGGCTGGAGTTGCTAGGGGTATCGGGGATGTGGTGTAGCGACCATTCTTAACTGGTGATCCAAAGTTGGATATGTGTAATAAAAGGTGTTGGTCTTACCAGATATCACCCGTTCTCATCCGTGATTACAGGGATGGAGGTACCGTACTCCGCACTTAGGTCACAGTCAGGGGTAGCAGAAGCAGATGATGGATTATTCGGCTGTCCGAGGGACTTGTTACTACCAGTGGCATTGTAGCCTTCACCGTCAAGGAAGCTGCAGGGGGAGACTCAGTTCCGTATCCGGGTGCAATCCCGGTGCTGCTTCCGGGTCGTGGTGGATGTGTTCAGCCAGTCAAGTGCGATCTCCTGCGGTTCCAACTCTTCCCCATTCTATCCAAAAGTAGAGAAAAAAAAAAACTTTTAGCCGCATTTCCTTTAGGGGTTAAACATAATGCCTCAGATTGATTCTTTGTTTACTCTGCTCTTCACTCCTACTTTGCGTTCAGCTGATAAACTAAAATAATCCAGGACGGCTTTACAGCGGAATAAAGAACACGCTGACGCACTTGAGGAAACCGGTCTTAAAATGTCAGCTAGAGCGAGTAACTTTTATGAAGGTCATGGCGGTTTTTATGTGTTTGCCGTAAACTGGCTTGTTTTATTAACCATCTAATATAAGCACTCTTCCCTTATTGGCAATGAGTAACGATCGAGTGACAGAACTCCCAGCCACTCTGCCAGTATAAATTTACTTCTGCTGCAACACACAGATAGTTTGTGAACTGTGACTGCATTACTTACTTTATTCCTCATATCTAAGTACAGCAATTTAGCTCCACCGCGATAGATCACCTTGGGGATTCTTTTTATTTTTTATATATATATTCTGTAGTGATTTCTTTTCAAGCATTCCTATAATAAGACTGCGGTTTTGATAATGCAGGAATCATGCCATGCTTCTGCAAAGTAATGACCCAATTTAGAAGCAGTGACATTATTTGAAAATTGGCTCATGCAGCAGGTAGCTGAGTGTACAGGAAAGAATATTAACAAAAGCTATCAGAATAGGCCCGAGGGTGTCAGGGGGCAATTGTCCTGATCTACAAAGACTATTATAACATCCTCTTCAACTAGAGCTGATACATAGCTTGTTACTACATTGATACAATAGGTGTTTCCTCTATGCTTTTGATGCAAGAAAAACAAGGTGTATCTGTGTTAACTAATAGTAAAAACCTAGGTAAAAAGTACATGCAGCTTACGTTGCCCATAGACATTAGATGATGGTTTTCAATATGGCTGACTGGAAGTCAATCCAGTGTGTGGGATTCCTCACACTGTCGGCCAAGACATTTGTGATCGTACATGTTAGAAAAGAATGATCAATATTACTTTTCACTGATATGTCAGGAAGCATGCCTCCTCTTGTCCATGGCAACAACTTCTTTTTAGGGGCCCAGTGGTTGGCATGGATGCCTACAAAACCAGCGATTTGCTCCACCATATTTTTTCAGACTCCCGTTCAGATGGTGATGCAAGCCTGAGCCAAAAACTCTTAGGCATGAGTCTTGGCCATTCCATATGCTGCGCAGAAGGAATGGAAGGAGAACCAAAAGGCTGCTGGCAAAAACTAATCAAGCAGGACCTAGAGTCCAACTAATTATACCATGCTAGAGTTAAGCTGTGGGGGTGCATTTTGTAGATAAGAAATCATTCCACAAATTATGTGTAATGTCTAGATTCAAACGAAAACTGACTTTATAAACACTTAAGACACTTTTCCTGGAAAGTCCCATTTACAGCCTAGTGGGCTTCTACGTAAAATGAATAGGAAAACATCACATTTAATATCTTTTTGGAGTCGCCCACATAAATAAGACATTGCTCTTCATCAGGCTTGTGGCTGATACCTCGGTTGTAGAAGATTTTAAACCAGAAATGACTCTGTAAACACTGAAGACCCGTAGGTCACCTATCTTGGAAAGTCCCATGTAGAGCCTAGAGGGCTTCTATATAAAATGAAACCGAAAACATCACACGCATCTAATGTCTTTTTGGAGCCACCCACAGAAATAAGACATTACTCAGCAGAGATCTGTTGTAGAGAATTTCAAACCAGAAATTACTCTTTAAACACTGAAGACCTGTAAGGCCCCATTCCTGGAGAGTGAATGATCCACGTAGAGCCTAAAGGGTGCTATGCGAGACAAAACTTGGTAATATCACACACATCTCTCTTCTGAGCCTAGATCATTCTAACACTCACAGCAGTGGTGTATTTTGGTTTTGTGCTGCCCTAGGCCAGACTAAAATTGGGCGCCCCCCTCCTCCTCCTATGTAAATTTGCCCCACTCCTTTTTTAACGGATGTGACTCCCTCCAAATTTGAAAGACTACAAGTCCCAGGATGAACCCCTGAGATCTCACGAGAGGGGGGTGAGAGGGGATGAGAGAGAGAGAGAGGGGGGGTGAGAGAGAGAGAGAGAGAGATAGGGGATGAGAGAGAGAGGGGGATGAGAGAGAGAGAGAGGAAGGGGATGAGAGAGAGAGGGGGGAATGCGAGAGAGAGGGGGGATGAGAGAGGGGGGGATGAGAGAGAGAGGGGGGATGAGAGAGAGAGCAAGAGAGAGGGGGATGAGAGAGGGGAACGATAGAGAGAGAGAGAGAGAGAGAAAGGGGGGATGAGAGAGGGGGTAAGAGAGAGAGGGGGGATGAGAGAGTGAGAGAGAGAGAGGGGGGGTCTAGTAACCAGTGGCCAATAGAGTCTCAGGTGGAGGGGAGGGGCAGCTTTTTTGCTCCCCCCTGCATTGTGCCGCCCTAGGCCTTGGCCTTGTTGGCCTAGGCTAAAATACAGCACTGACTCACAGATAGCTTTATGATTTCACTCTCAGCCATTGCTGCCAAGTTGTCACTGGGATCTCTGAGTATGGATACCTGGCACTGAGATACTTAATCAATACTTCATTTTTGTATTAAACCATGAGTCTAGCGTGTACTACAACTTGAAATAGAATTCACAGAGTTAAATAGTTTAAAGTAAAAATGCTATTAGCAGTAGTCAGTTGACTATGTAGCTCTGTTAAATTTTGCCTCTGGAGTGATGCTTTCTTATTTTGGGACGTACATTGCACAGTGTTTGTGGATCCATGCAGCCTTTCACCGACTCAACTATAGTGCTTTTGGGGGTTCTCATTTCACCATTGAACTCGGTGACCTGCAACGCGAGATGGCTGTAGGCCATGACACCCAACTGAGGATTGGATTGAAACGAGTCTGAGACAGCTATTTCTATAACCAAGCACGTGGTATTTTTAAAGCTTTTTTATTTGTATGTTTGTTTGTTTGTTTATTTGTGTGTGTATCATTATTATTTTTAACCAATATCATACTAGAAAGGATATTTGTTGTAGTATTATTGTCTCAGCATAGTTAGAAGTTTTAAACTGGCCATAGCATTACAGAGAGTCAACCCCAGCTTCTGTGGGCATGTACCAGGTTTTAGCCATTGGTTTTACTGCACATCGGAAGAGGTCTCCCCATCCTCCTCTAGAGGTTCGAACAAATGTCAGTCCTTCATGGGGCTCCAGGCATATGAGGCATTCTGTCCTCTCTGTAGTCTCCTTTTCATGGTTTTTGCATACTTAGTGTATTACCCAACTTCCATCTCGATACCGGCATTCACTGTAGTTCCCCCGAAATAGATTTTTTATAACAAGGCAGGAAACAAGGGACATCCACTACTTGCTATACAACATGTTTTTTTTCAACGGAGAACTTAATAATTACATTCTGGTTAATGCACTTCTTGCTATATGGCAGTCATTCTTCATGAATCAGTTTTAGCTTTTCAAACAATAGGGAATCCCAGTGGGAACATGGTCCATTCCCGAAATATCACACGTTATCCAGAGAAAGGTCTTCTAAGTGCCTCCATGGAATGGCCATTGCCTATCAGAAACAGAATGCCTTTCTCCTGGTTGGACAGAATTTTCTACCAATCGGGAAAGAGAACTTCTATTTACTATATTACAGATTTATGAGGTGGAAGGTTGAATGATCCTTGAACCTTAGGTGGCTATTTGTCACGGAACCATGAACCAGACGTACAACAACAGATAAGTGAAAATAAGAAAGCTTTATTGAAAAACAAGCTATAAAGCAAAAGTCCAAACGGATGGCGAAACCGATGCAGAGTCTTTGCGAAGCCAGGGATCAGGAACCAGCAGGGTAGTCAGACGAAGCCAGGAACAGGAACCAGCAGTCTTAGTAGCATGTGAACACAGGAGGACCAAGCAGGGAACTGAAGCCACAGACCTCCTATATATATGAGCTAGGTAT
Source organism: Pelophylax lessonae (assembly GCF_965119305.1). Classification (NCBI taxonomy): domain Eukaryota; kingdom Metazoa; phylum Chordata; class Amphibia; order Anura; family Ranidae; genus Pelophylax; species Pelophylax lessonae. The sequence continues at coordinate 817,402,941 of NC_138768.1, forward strand.
CCAGCTCCTCCCAGTGGGAAGGAGGAGCCGCAGGGTGGGAGGCTACAAGAAACCCAGAAACCAAGATGGCCGCCAGCACATGTCAAACGAAGGAGAACAGCAAGAAGGTAAGACCATGACAGTACCTCCCCCTCAAGGGCCCCTCCTCCGCGGAGTAAAGAACGGTTTCTGAGGGAAGCGTGCGTGGAAGGCTCGGAGCAAGGCAGGAGCATGGACATCTGCGGAGGGAACCCAGGAACGCTCCTCTGGACCATAACCACGCCAATGAACCAAAAACTGCACCCGACCGCGGACCAGGCGTGAGTCCAGGATATTGCTCACCTCATACTCCTCACGATTGCCCACTCGGACCGGACGAGGCCGAGGAACCGAGGAAGTGAAACGATTACACACCAGAGGCTTCAACAGGGAGACATGAAACACGTTGGAGATCCGCATGCCAGGAGGAAGCGCAAGGGCATAGGCTACCGGGTTTACCCTGCGAAGCACTCGGAAGGGACCAACAAAGCGAGGCGCCAGCTTGGGAGTGGGCACTCGAAGGTTGAGGTTGCGGGTGGACAACAGTACACGGTCTCCGGCCTGGTAGGAAGGAGCAGGCGCTCGTCTGCGATCAGCCTGGAGTCTCTGGCGCTGCGCAGAGACCTCAAGGGACTTCTGGATCTGTACCCAAGAAGCACGTAGGACGGAAAGGTGATCCTCCACAGCCGGAATATCCTGGGGAGAGAATACCTCCGGTAACACGGCAGGTTGGAACCCATAGTTGGCCATGAAGGGAGACGTCCCAGAGGAAGAGTTCACCGCCGTGTTCCTGGCAAACTCAGCCCAAGGCAGGAGGTCAACCCAATTGTCTTGGTGATCGGAGACATAGCAACGAAGGAATTGCTCCAAGGCCTGATTGGAACGTTCTGCGGCCCCATTGGACTGAGGGTGGTAGGCCGAGGAGAAGGAGAGATGAATCCCCAACTGGGAGCAAAAGGCGCGCCAGAACCTGGACACAAACTGACTCCCCCGATCCGACACAATCTCCTTGGGCAAACCGTGCAACCGGAAGACCTCCCTGGCAAAAATCGTGGCCAACTCCTGTGCAGAGGGTAACTTCTTGAGAGGAACACAGTGACACATTTTGGAAAACCGATCCACAATCATGAGAATGACCGTATGGCCTCGGGATGCAGGGAGGTCCACAATGAAATCCATCCCCAGGTGTGACCATGGGCGCTCCCCGGTGGCTAAGGGTTGCAGAAGGCCCAACGGAAGGTGCCGAGGGGACTTACTCTGGGCACAAACGGAGCATGCCGCTACATATGCGGCGATGTCGGAACGTAGGGAAGGCCACCAGAACAGACGTGAAACAGCCCAGGACAGCTGATTCTTTCCAGGATGCCCCGCGGTCTTGGAGTTATGGTAGGTTCGCAACAACCGAGTGCGCAACTCCTCAGGCACAAAACATCTGCCGTTGGGTCTCCCAGAGGGAGCACCAGATTGAGCCGCCAAAATCTGCTCACCCAGGGGAGAGGTCAGGCTGGTGCGAATGGCAGCCAGGATCTGATTCGGAGGTATGACCGAAGTCGGAATCGACTCCTCCCTGGACAGGTCGGAGTACTGCCGTGATAAGGCATCAGCCCTGATGTTCTTGGAACCGGGTAGGTAGGAGACCACGTAATTAAAACATGACAAGAACAGAGCCCATCTGGCCTGACGTGGTGTCAATCTCTTGGCCTCAGAGAGGTAGGTCAGATTCTTGTGGTCCGTCAGGATGAGGACCGGAACCACCGAACCCTCGAGCAAGTGCCTCCATTCTTTAAGCGCCTGCACGATGGCCAATAACTCCCTGTCACCAATCTGGTAGTTGCACTCCGCGGAAGACAGTTTCCGGGAGTAAAACCCACAAGGAAGCAGAGGACCCTCTGGTGTTCTACGCTGAGACAGAAGGGCGCCTACTCCCGTCTCAGACGCGTCCACCTCGAGGACAAAGGGCAACCCAGGGTTGGGATGCGACAGAATCGGAGCCGACACAAAGGCGGACTTTAGAGCCTCAAAAGCTCGGATGGCCTCGGGCGGCCAGACCTGGGAATTACTGCCCTTCCTGGTCAGATCCGTGAGAGGCTTGGCTAGCATGGAAAAGTCCCTGATGAACTTCCGATAATAATTGGCGAAGCCCAAAAAGCGCTGCAGGGAGCGAAGACCACTGGGCTGGGGCCACTGTAAGACAGCCGAAACCTTCTCAGGATCCATGGAGAACCCCTCAGCGGAAATGATGTAACCTAAGAAGGTTACCTGGGATCGGTGAAATTCGCATTTCTCAAGCTTACCGAACAGCTTGTTCTCTCGTAACCGTTGCAACACTCGTTTGACATCCAGAATGTGGGTCTCCATGGACTCAGAATATACCAAGATGTCATCCAGGTAGACCACCACACACTGCTGCAACAGGTCACGGAAAACATCGTTGATGAATTCCTGAAAGACTGCGGGCGCATTGCACAGCCCAAAGGGCATAACCAAGGATTCATAATGACCGGTCCTGGTGTTAAACGCGGTCTTCCACTCATCGCCCGCCTTGATCCTTACGAGGTTATATGCCGCCCTCAGGTCGAGTTTGGTAAAGACCGTGGCCCCTTTAAGGCGATCGAACAGCTCGGAAATCAAGGGTATCGGGTAAGCGTTCTTGATCGTGATGCGATTGAGACCCCTGTAATCGATGCAAGGCCTCAACTCACCGCCCTTCTTTTTCACAAAGAAAAATCCAGCCCCTGCCGGGGACGAGGATTTGCGAATGTGTCCACGTGAAAGCGCCTCCCTCACGTACTCCTCCATGGCCTCATTCTCCGCTACCGACAGTGGATAGACTTTGCCACGAGGAGGAACGGCACCAGATTGTAACTCGATGGCACAATCGTATGGGCGGTGCGGAGGTAGGGCAACCGCGCGCACCTTATCGAATACATCCCGGTACTCCTCGTATTCAGGGGGCAACAGAGAGTCCGAGGAAGTACACAGCAACTTGACAGGCCCATGGATGCAACTAGCCCCACACTGCGGTGACCACGAGAGGATCTCGGCCGATCTCCAATCGAAAATCGGATTATGCTTCTGGAGCCAGGGGTACCCCAAGACCACCGAGTAGTGTGGAGACGAAATAACCTGGAAGCAGACCGACTCTCTGTGGACGGCACCAATGGCTAACCCCACTGGAAGGGTCTCATGAGTCACGTGTGGCGGCAGAAGGGGTCTGCCGTCTATCGCCTCAAGAGCCAGAGGAGAACCTCGAGCCTGCAGAGGAATGGAATTGGCGGCAGCGAACACACTATCAATGAACAAACCACCAGCACCAGAGTCCACCAACGCCTGGGTCGTCACCGAGCCCCCGACCCAGGAAAGGACAACAGTGAACAGTGGTTTGTCAACACGGGAAACCGGGGACGAGGAGACTCCACCCAAGATCTGCCCCCGACAGGATCTCAGGTGCGTTTCCCTGGACGGTTCGGACATGCCAACCGAAAATGCCCACCGAGACCACAGTACATGCATCGGCCCTCGCGTCTCCGGAGTACCCTCTCCCCCTCGGACAGGCGAGCAAACCCCAGCTGCATGGGTTCACCCCCAGACAAGTCATCCCCAGGAGGCGTGGGAGGAGAGGGAGGCACGGGTGGGACAACAAAGGTAGGCGCCAATCTGTTAGGAGGCCTCCGCAGACTCTCCTTAAAGGAAGGTCTCTCCCTGAGTCTGGTGTCAATCAAAATCAGGAAAGAAATAAGAGACTCGAGCTCCACTGGTAGGTCCTTAGCTGCAACCTCATCCTTCAAGGCATCCGAGAGACCATGAGAGAAAGCAGCGACCAGAGCCTCATTATTCCAGCCCACCTCTGCTGCCAGGGTACGAAACTCAATGGCGTATTCAGCTACGGATCGTGAACCCTGTCTGATGGACATAAGGAGCTTCGCAGCAGAGGCAGCACGAGCCGGCACATCGAATACCTTCCGAAGAGAAGCAACAAAACCGGAAAACTCGGCAACCACCGGATTGTTGTTCTCCCATAAAGGGCTGGCCCAGGCCAAGGCCTTGTCCGAGAGCAGCGAGATTAAGAAGCCCACCTTTGATCTCTCAGTAGGAAAGGCATGTGGCAGCAACTCGAAATAAATGCCCACCTGGTTAAGGAAACCTCGGCACTGAGTTGGCTCTCCCCCAAAGCGCTGTGGAAGGGGGGCAGAACCGGACATACCCCGAAACACCGCAGGCGCAACAACAGGTGTCGGGGTAGACTCTGGCGCAACAACCGGAGCGGCAGTAGGAGCGGACCCAGGAGCGACAACCGACCCATCGGCAACGGGAGCGAAATGAACCGTGCGTTCAAGCAGGGTCTGCAACGCCACGGCGAACTGACCCAACAGGTGATCCTGCTGATCAAGTCTGGCAACCAGCGTGGGTAGTGAGGATGGCCCTGCACCGTCAGAATTCGTGGCCTGGGGTACCGTGCGTTCAAGCAGGGTTTGCAACACCACGGCGAACCGACCCAACAGGTGATCCTGCTGATCAAGTCTGGCAACCAGCGTGGGTAGCGAGGATGGCCCTGTACCGTCAGAATTCATGGCTTGGTCCTAATGTCACGGAACCATGAACCAGACGTACAACAACAGATAAGTGAAAATAAGAAAGCTTTATTGAAAAACAAGCTATAAAGCAAAAGTCCAAACGGATGGCGAAACCGATGCAGAGTCTTTGCGAAGCCAGGGATCAGGAACCAGCAGGGTAGTCAGACGAAGCCAGGAACAGGAACCAGCAGGGTAGTCAGACGAAGCCAGGAACAGGAACCAGCAGGGTAGTCAGACGAAGCCAGGAACAGGAACCAGAAGTAGCAGCAGTCTTAGTAGCATGTGAACACAGGAGGACCAAGCAGGGAACTGAAGCCACAGACCTCCTATATATATGAGCTAGGTATCCAGCTCCTCCCAGTGGGAAGGAGGAGCCGCAGGGTGGGAGGCTACAAGAAACCCAGAAACCAAGATGGCCGCCAGCACATGTCAAACGAAGGAGAACAGCAAGAAGGTAAGACCATGACACTATTACTTGGAACCTGTGATTGATTTGATCATAAACTATATTGTTAATTATCCCAATAGTGCATTTGGATCGTATGTGGGCTGCTTCCATACACTGAGAATCTTCCAAAGAAACCTTGGGTTGTAAACACAATGTTTGAATCAGAATATTGGCACACCACACCAAAAGGTTGAATTTCAGAAAACAAAGATTTTATTCCAAATCTATAACACACTTAATAGCCTGCGCATTTGGGGGCCTCATTCTGCCCCTTTATCGTTCCTAACCTGAACAGCTCTGACTGAGGATAAAATTGAATCATATAAGGTCTTGGAGTGGGTGTGTGTTGCTGCAGGGTACCAGGACCTTATATAATTCAATTTTATCCACAGTCAGAGCGGTCTACTTAAAGTGGAACTTCACCCATAAGTGATGATTCTGCTTTCTGCCACCTCCCCTCTCCTCTTTAAGTTTTGCCACTTGTTTTATTTTGGGGGAGAGCAGGTACCTGGTTTTGACAGGTACCCGCTCCCACTTCGACCCCCCTTCCTTCCCCTGCAACCGTCTGGGACATGCCATAAATCTGCAGGACCATTCACATAGTGCAGTGCGGCCCATGTATGCACAGTGAGAAGCAGGCTGTGAAGCTGCAAGCAATCACTGCCGGCTTCCCAAAGTAAACATCCCCTCGTCTGGACCCGAAGACGGCTGAAGAGACAGCTTGGGTGAGGACCTTGTAGGATCCTTGGACAGGTAAGCATACCTCCCAACTTTTTGAGATGGGAATGAGAGACACCTATTAGCAAAAGTATGTAGGCATAGGCCACATCCTGCCACGCCCCCTTAAAGAAGATCACTACTATTCCTTTATATTGGCTTTTGAAATTTACAAATGCAGCACTTTTGAATTTGGATAAAAGTTTTTCACTGAGAAACACTTTTAGAAATATAAAAAGTGCATTTTATATACATATATATATATAGATCAGACCAAAATGAGGGACAAATGAGGAGGAAAGAATGACTTTGCTCTAAATCAGGGACAGTTGGGAGCTATGGGTAAGTGTCCTATTATTAAGGCCCCATGCACACAGGGCTTCAGAAAAAAATGAGCTGAAAAGCTATTTCTGATGCCAGGAAAAAGCGGCGTCAAAAATGCGCCTTTAGCAGCATTTCGCATTGGCATCAATGCACGTTTAGGCGCGTCGGCGCTTAGCAGCGTTTTTAAATAAACACAATCCTCTTCTATTTGTGACCAATCACATTTTTAATTTTTCACATTTTAAAAAATGCCTGACGATATACAGCGTTTGGGCGCGTTTAGCAGCGTCAGGCGTTTTTACAGCTCAACGCTGCTGCTCCTGAACGCACTGGCCCTGGGGTTTTTTTTGCAGCTTAAAAACACCTATGCCCCTTGGAGTTCCTAAAAGCTTGTGTGTGCATAAGGCCATAGAATAACATGGAGAGGCGTTTTTAAGCTGCAAAAAAAACAAGAAACAAACAGAGGGCGCACCGGCCTAGTGCATTATCCTCAAATCAATTATATTTTATTAAGGTAAAAAAGGGGGTACTCACAAACAAATGTTTAGTAAAGGCATATCATGTAAAAGGACTATGAAGTCCACAGAGGCTCTGAGAAAGAAGCAGGACCTCAAAACGTGTCAGCCAATTCATGGATGTTTTTATCCATCCTGATGAGATACTGTGGACTTCATAGTCCTTTTACATTATATGCCTTTACTAAACATTCGTTTGTGAATACCCCCTTTTTTACCCTAATAAAATATATTGATTAGACTGAGGATAATGTACTAGGCCGGTGCGCCCTCTGTTTGTTTCTTGTTTCCAGTTATACAGACTTCCCCAGTCTTGTGAGGGCAGCAAGGCGACATCTATCCACATTAGCCTGGACAGAGATCTTTCAGCTTGCCCCCCCTGGGACCCACCTTTTAAGCGCAGAAAAATTGTTCAGTGATTTATTATTTGTTACTGCTGACATTTAATTTTTTATTTCTAGGCTGAAGAAACATTTCAAGCCCAGATGAAGGGTGCGCAGTTAGGCCCCAAAATGCCTAGACTTATGGTGTGAATACACGATTAGAATATCGCCCGATCATTCGACCACCGACTTTTGAAAAAGTATTTGTCGGTCGAAAAGGTTGCCAACATACACGGTCCGAATATCGCCCGACCGTTGCCCGCCGACCATCGAAACAGTGTTCCTCGGTCCTCATGTGTGATGAGGTTATACAGATTTAAACTGAACAACCTCAACACCAACGTATAGAATATCGTTCATTCGCAAACGAGATGACAGAATTTTTCGGGTTTTTCAAACAGTATTTTTCGTTCACAATATCGATATCGCTCATTGATGGCTGGGCATTAACGAGTAGAATATCAGCCGATCGCTCGCTGAACGGAAATTTTCGGCCGATTTTCTTATCGTGTATTCCAGCCATAAGTGTGTTACAGATTTAGGACAAAATCTTTTTTTCTAAAATTCAACCTTTTGGTGTGGCACTCCAATCTTCAGATCCAATCATACTACAGATGAAAAGTAGGGTTAAATGTCTAAAAGGAAAGGCCACAGTCCCTGCACAACTTCTTTAACCACTTGCCGACCGCCTGCTGCATATATACTGGCCCGGCTGCGCGAATCGGCGTACCTGTAGGGCGGTTTGCGGGAGTGCTCCTGGGGGTGAGCGTGCCCCGCCAACAACGCGTGCCCACCCCCACTAGGCAGCAGGGATGCCGATCCATGGGACTGGTGGCACCAATTGCTGCCGGGCACGCGCGATCGCTCCCCACTGAGAGAGAACAACGGTCTGCTGTTGTAAACACAGCAGACCATTGTTTTCTCTGAAATTATCACAGAGGGCCTGTGATCCTCTTATATATAGGTTCACAAGTCTCTGTGTTCATTTCACAAGTCCCTCCCCCCACACAGTTAGAAAACACTCCCCTAGGCTCACACTTAACCCTTTGATCACCCCTTGATTAACTACTTCACTGCCAGTGTCATTGTTACAGTAACAGTGCATATTTTTAGCACTGATTACTGTAGTAATGTCACTGGTCCCCCCAAAAGTGTCAAAAAAGTCAGGGGTCCGATCTATCCGCCGCAATATCGCAGTTCTGCTAAAAATCGCAGATTGTTGCCATTACCAGTAAAAAAAATAAAAAATAAAAATGAAATAAATCTTTTCCCTAGTTTGTAAACACGATAACTTTTGTGCAAACCAATCAAAATACGCATATTGGGGTTTTTTTTCACCAAAAATATGTAGAAGAATACAAATTGGCCTAAAAGGATGGAAAAAATTGATTTTTCATTTTTATTTTGGGAATGTTATATAGCAGAAAGTGAAAAATCTTGTTTTTTTTTCATTTCCAGAATTGTCGCTCTTTTTTTGTTTAAAGCACAAAAAATAAAAATTGCACAGGTGATCAAATACCACCAAAAGAAAGCTCTATTTGTGGAAAAAAAAGGACATCAATTTATTTTAGGCACAGCGTCGCACGACCGCGCAATTGTCAGTTAAAGTAACGCCGTGCCGAATCACAAAAAATGGCCTGGTCATTAAGAGGTCAAATCCTTCCAGGCCAGAACTGGTTAACTGAAACCAGGTCAGACTTACAGACATTCTCTAATGAGAAAATGTTACATTTACAGTAATCTAGAGATAATGCTTCCAGGAACAGGAAATATGCTGGTGTATTGTGTTATTGATTCTCTTAACATGACAAAACAGTCATGTACAAAGACTATGTATACAATGGATAATGATAAAAATGTTTCAGATTCAAGGAACAATTGGTTTGGTAATGGTGATTTCCCTTCACTTCCTGTCCTGTAGATACAACAGGAAGTGGGTAGATGTCTTTCCAAAGTGTGGGAAAATCCCTCTTAGATAGTTGTCACAGGAACAGGCGTCCCTAATTGGAGGATTTCCTTTTTATTCCTGTAGCACCCTCCTAGGTAGGTGCTAGATAGCAGAGTATAGTTTTGGCTCTGTCAGCCTATCAGAGGAGCAGCAGGTAAATTCTATATTGCTTTCTGCTTAACAGAGAGCGGGATCTGTGAGTTAGGTCTGCTCATGGTGCTCAGTGTGTGATTCATCTGGTCTAGGGGAGTGTTTCACACTGGTCCAATAGGGAGGCATATTGGACAGTGAAGAAAACCTGACCAATGGGTACACAGGCTTTGATACAGCCCCAGTGATTGGCACAGACTGTTGTCTTGGTGCATTGTGGGGTATGGTATAAAAGCCAGGAGCACATGTACTCTGGGTTTTTGGCTGGTGAGCAAAGTCCCGGAAAAAGGGTGGCGGGCGCTGTGAACCAGAAGGATGAAGCTGAACCCAGAGGTCCAGGAGAGCTGACTAGAGGGGTTGAGACACTGGAGAACCTGGAAAAACAGTATCATGAGTGCAGGGGATCGTGTCTAAGGGCCTGACCAGGAGGGGGGGCACCCCGGAGTAGAATAGTCAGAGGACGGGTGTCAGCTGGTGAAGTGAAAGGGGGTGCTAGGCGAGTACTCTGAAGATAAGTGCTAAGGCTGAGCAAGCTGTCTATTCAGAAACTTTACCTCAGATTCATCTAGTGGCGAAACTAGCAAGGTGAAACTGTGGCCTAGCCGCATCCTCAGATAGAAGTCCTCAACATTGTGAATAGTTCAAAATCTGGAGTATCCCACTCTATCCCTTCTCCCATCCCCATATAAAATAAAACAACAAAAACAACAACAACCCCTAGACTGTTCATTGACTGAGCTGGAAATTAAAGTGTTACATTCTGCATGCAGTTGCTATCAGTAACCCAGAGGGACCCGAAAAGGTGAACAATCCAAGTCCCCTAGAGTAAGGTGGCCAAATTTTTTTAAATGAAATCCGGGGAAATATTTTTTATTTTTTTTATTGGCAAATGGCACAGGACTGCATAATACACAGCGCGCTGGGCACAGGACTGCATAATACACAGAGAGCTGGGCACAGGACTACATAATACACAGAGAGCTGGGCACAGGACTACATAATACACAGAGTGCTGGGCACAGGACTACATAATACACAGAGTGCTGGGCACAGGACTGCATAATACACAGAGTGCTGGGTACAGGACTGCATAATACACAGAGCGCTGGGTACAGGACTGCATAATACACAGAGCGCTGGGCACAGGACTACATAATACACAGCGCGCTGGGCACAGGACTACATAATACACAGAGTGCTGGGCACAGGACTGCATAATACACAGAGCGCTGGGTACAGGACTGCATAATCCACAGAGCGCTGGACACAGGACTGCATAATACACAGAGTGCTGGGTACAGGATTACATAATACACAGAGCACTGGGCACAGGACTGCATAATACACAGAGTGCTGGGCACAGGACTACATAATACACAGAGCGCTGGGCACAGGACTACATAATACACAGAGTGCTGGGCACAGGACTGCATAATACACAGAGCGCTGGGCACAGGACTGCATAATACACAGAGCGCTAGGCACATGACTACATAATACACAGAGTGCTGGGCACAGGACTGCATAATACACAGAGCGCTGGGCACAGGACTGCATAATACAAGGAGCGCTGGGCACAGGGCTACAAAATATACAGGAGGGTGTTAGGCATAGAGTACAGGGTTCAGAGGTTTGCTATGCACAGAGAAAACTTCCCCCACATCCATAGCTCACCTATGCACCCTTCTCTCAAGGATTATCTCTGCAGCCACCTCTAAGCCCCTCCCCCACAACAGCTAAACTCTCTATCTCTCCATGCAGGTGCACCAGCTCTGACCCCTGCTCCCCCACTGCCCTCACCTGTGTACAAACAGCCCTGCCCCCCCCCCCCCCATCTGCTCACCTCCCGGTCTCAGCCCTCCACACAATACATTTGTGGCTCTGCCTCTCCTACACTGAACAGCAGCAGGAGTGGTAATGAGATTGTCCAGCAGGGGGCGTCTGCATCTGAGCCACCAGGCTGTTTCTAAACCAGCATGGGATGACCTGTCTTTATTATTCCGGCCCAGAATCAGGGGACAAAACTGGGGACAAACTTGGACCAGGGATAGTATCATCAATTCGGGGACTGTCCCCGGGAAACCAGGGACATCTGGTCACCCTACTCTAGGGGGTAGTGTTACATTCCTGTTCTGGTTGCAACTCAGAATTTAGGATTTACTTTCATTCCCAGTGACACTGGAGATCAGGACAAATAGAGACGGACCAGGGCCTATTTTGCGATTCGGCACTGCGTGACTTTAACGGACAATTGCGCGGTCGTGCGACGCTGTACCCAAATGAAATTGACTTCCTTTTTTTCCCACAAACAGAGCTTTGTTTTGGTGGTATTTGATCACCTGTGCGATTTTTACTTTTTGCGCTATATTCAAAAAAAGAGCGACAATTTTGAAAAAAATAACAATATTTTTCACATTTTTTTATATGAAAACATTTTAGGCCAATTTGTTTTCTGCTACATATTTTTGGTAAAAAAAATTGCAATAAGCGGATTTTGGTTGGTTTGCGCAAAAGTTATTGCGTTTACTAACTACGGGAAAGATTTGTCATTTTCATTGTTTTTTTTTTTCTTAACTAGTAATGGCGGCGATCTGCAATTTTTTTTTGAGGGACTGCGACATTTCGGCGGACAGATCGGACCCCTGACTGACATTTTTGACACTTTTGGGGGTACCAGTGACATTACTACAGTAATCAGTGCTATAAAATTGCACTGTTACTGTAAAAATGACACTGGCAGGGAAGGGGTTAACTTTGTTAGTGATCAAGGGGTTAAGTGTGTCCCTAGGGGCGTGATTCTAACTGTAAAGGGGCGTGGCTTGTGATGTAACCACAGAGACATACGATCCTACATAGCAGGATCATATGATCTCTGCAGTTACACCAGGGAGAATGACAGGCGGCTTTGTTTACATCAGCCGCCTGCCTTTCTCCCTCTCCAGCGGGAGATCGCGAGTGGCCGGCGGACATGGGAGCCGCCGGTTACTCGCGCAGGTATGTCAGAGAACGAGCGGGGGCAGGAGCGCGCCTCAGGCGGCGCGCGCTCGCCCCCTAGAGGCTCGTGGGCGAGCGACGTAGCGATATGTTGCTTTGCCCAGGAGGGGCTGACTGCCGCAGTATATGTATTTGCAGCGGTCGGCAAGTGGTTAAGGGGGACACAGACAGCGATAAAAACCAGACAGATGTTCTAATTCCTCTCGACTCATTCCAAATTAAAATGTCCTTAAGTTGTAGTTATTTGTACAGACTATTGATTCAAATAGCATATTTCTTGAGATAGCTTCTTATGCTTGTGGCTTGCCTTACACATAGATCAAGGATGAATACTGAGCTGATAGCACACACATCATATTCTGACTGAATGGAGGAAATCTGACTCGAAGAATAGTCGTAGGCCACTTTGGGTAAATCTGTAGGAGCTTTAGCACTTTTATATCTTGTGAATGAGGGTCAGTCACAGCCTTTCTTTATGTACAAATAACAGAGTGATAAATAAGATTTTGCTTGCCAACTTTCCTCCAAGCCAATTAAACTGATACTACGTTGGCCATATGTCCGCCGTCTGATACTGACGGGTATATCTCAGCAAGTCTCTAGTAAACAGAACCTGCAATAATAACTGCACTGTGCCATCAGACAGGTCTGATATGTGTAGGAGGATGGAAGAGAAGCTGCTTCATGCCAGGAAAGAGGCAGAGAGCACTTCTGCGTATAAGCTCCCGCCCCCGTTGTATTAGTCTTTCCTGGCACCTATCCATCTGTATGCTGACATGGATAGGTGTTAAGAAAGGAATAAAAAAAATTACAGTAGCTAGCAGTACAGTTTTCTGATATTGCAATCTTCCGTCACCTAAAACAATGGTTCCAAAACATTTCTTTGGCCAAGGAAGAAGCTGAACTCTAATCCACCCAACCCACCCTCTATAACCTGAAAAAGAAGTGTATTACCTCTGCACCCCTCATATGCAGCTCACCTCTGCACCACTCTTCTATCACTCAACATTGACCCCTAATCCACAGTTTATCTCTGGTCCCCCATCACCCCTTATCCACAGCTCACCTCTGTACCCATAATCCATATTTCATCTTTCTCCCCCCACACCCTTCTTCCACAGCTCACCTCCGCACCCCTCATCCACAGCACACCTTTGCACTCCTTATTCACAATTTATCCCTGCTCCCTCAGCACCCCTCAGCCACAGCTCACCGTTGCACCTCCTGCACCTCTAATTAGCCAGTCAACTCTAAAACCCCTCATCCACTGTTAATCTCTTCATCCCCCGCATCCTTTTCCGGAGCTCACCTCTGCATCTTCTGCACCCCTAATTATCCACTCAATTCTGGACCCTTCATCCACAGTTCCTCTCTGCACCTCCTGCACCCCTAATTAGCCACTCAACTCTGCACCCCTCATCCACAGTTCATCTCTGCACCTCCTGCACCCCTAATTAGACACTCAACTCTGCACCCCTCATCCACATTTCATCTCTGCTCCCCCAGTAACCTTCATCCAGAGTTTTCCTTCTGCATCTCCTGGACCCCTAGTCAGCTGTTTAAATCAGCATCCCTCCTCTTCAAATCATCTCTGCTCCCACAGCACTCCTCATTCACAGCTCATCTCTGCACCCCACATCTTCTGCTTAACTCTGCACCCCTTATCCACAACTCAACAAGCCCCCCCCCTGCACCCTTCCTTCATAGATCACCTCTACACAGCTTGCACCCCTTGCCCAAAGCTCAACTCATCACCCCTCATCCCCTACTCCAATCTGCAATCTTCATCCACAGTTCATCTCTGCTCTCCCAGTAATGCTCGTCCACAGCTCACCTCTGCACCCCTCATTCACAGCTCACCTTTGCACCCTTCATTCACAATCCATCTCTGCTCCCTCAGCAACCCTCATTCACAGCTCACCTCTGCACCGCCTGCACCTCTAATTAGCCAGTCAACTCTGCACCCCTTATCCACAGCTAATCTCTGCACCCCCAGCACCCTTCGTCCAAAGCTCACCCCTCCATCTCCTGCACTCCTTATTATCCACTCAAATCCACAGTTCATCTCTGAAACCCTAATTAGCCACTCAACTCTGAAACCCTTCATCCACAGTTCATCTCTGCTCCTTCAGCACCCTTCGTCCAAAGCTCACGTCTGCATCTCCTGGACCCCTAGTCAGTTGCTCATTGCAGCACCCCTCATCTACAAATCATCTCTTCTCCCACAGCACCTCTCATTCACAGCTCACATCTGCACCCCTTATCCACAACTCAACAGGGGCCCCCTTGCACCTTTTCTTCATAGATCACCTCTGCACAGCTTGGATCCCTTGCCCAAAGCTCAACTTATCATCCCTCATCCACCATTCAAATCTACAATCCTCATCCACAGTTCATCTCTGCTCCCCCAATACTGCTCTTCCAAAGCTCTCCTCTGCATTCTTAATCCACAGCTCAACTATGCACCCCTCTTACACAGATCACCCCTACACAGCCTGCATAATTGCACCTCTCTGCACAACTGCTGCTCCCCAGCTCCATGGTTTCTGCACAACTTCTTTAGTTGAAACCAGGCAAGAAGCTGCAAAGCAAACTTTGCGAACTAGCATAGCATGACTGGTAGCACAGTGGCACCACCCGCAGCATTACAGTGCTCCCCCAGGAAGGAGGAATAGCCCCATATTTTACAAAATGCTTCTGCAACCCCTCATTCACAGATCACCTAGAGCTGACCGCAAAGGTAAATTCCACTTTTATGTTTAGAATAGCCAAAGATTTGCTTAAAACATACTACCATGTACATAATGTTTTGCACCAAATGCCATAGTGGAGTGATCAACATTTTTTAATCAAAATATAAACTGCAAAAAATTATGAATCATTCGCTGGTTTAAATCTCAGAACATTACTGCAATACACCAATGAGACAAGCCACCCACACACAAGGTACTATGTAGAACAAATTATATTTCTGACACTCAAATATATCCTGAGACTTGGAAGAGAGTGGAAAATATAGAAACATTATTCTTTTACATTTTTCATTCTATTTCTTAAAAATGTCCATAATTTTCTGTACAAAAGAATCCTCATTATCAGATGGGATATTGTCTTCGATTGATGACAAAAGGTTTCTTCTACCAGCGGTAAGCCTTTTGTAAACCTTGTGTTTTATTGCCCTATTTTCCTTGCCTTTTTAGATGCACCTTATGCTGTGTCTTCACAACATGGCCATTGTTGCTAAAAGACAGGAAAAATGTTCTATATAACCATAACATTAAAATAATTGTAACGGTTGTAGGAGGGGTGTCAAAAAAAATAAATAAAGCTGAAGGGGTTATGTATGTAGCGCCCTCTTAGTTAGGTAGGTGCTAGGTAAAAGCATCTATTTGCTCCTGCTGCTTAACAGGGGAGCCTGATCTATTAGTTTGCCTGTCACATGTTTCCAGGTGTGATTCACTGGGTCTGAGGGAGTGGCCCCACTGTATCCAATAAGGGAGCTTGTTGGACAGTGGAGGAAACCCAGCCAGTGGTGCATCATCTTTTGTGAGAGTCCCAGTGGGAGGGCATTCTTGCAATGCATCCTGGGATTGCTCATAAAAGCGGAGGGGGCATGTGACAGGGGGTCTTTGGCGGGAACAGTCCCAGGAGGAGGCAGACGGCTGTCTCTCCTCCTGCAGGTGTGAGGAAAGTGGTCATAGGCAGTCGGCCTAGTGAACCGGGTGTGGAGCTGAGCTGCAGAGGATCCAGAGTGCTGACAGTGGAGCTGGTGGCAGAGTCTCTCAGGAAAAACGGTGTCGTGAATACTCTGGAATTTGCCACAGGGTCTGCCTAGGAGAGGGGACCACTCCATAGAAGTAAGGGGAAGAAAGAGCCAGCTCACACAGGAACTTTGAGAGTAAAGGGGGTTCCGTGTAGTTGACCCTGAAGAATAGGAACAAAGGGGCTACCAGGAAGGGCCCTGAAGATTGTTCTGCAGTACAGTACAGATACCTCAGGAAGGTCACTCAATTCTATTTCACTACTTATAAAAAGGTGAAGCAGCGGCCTAGCCATGACTAGCGTTATACAGTGCTACTCAGCGTTACTCAGCGTTACTCAGCCTTACTCAGCGTTAATTAGCATTAATCAGTCGTCCCAGCTAATTGTGCATAGTTATGAAAGTTGGAGTATCCCACTCATTCCCTTCTCCCATCCAAGTTCCCAATAAAAACATAAAAACCAAAGCTACTGGACTGTTTCCTGACTGAGCTAAAATACTTGGGAAAATGTTGAACTGTCATGCTGTTGCTAATGGTAACCCAGGGGAACCCGTAACCAGCAGCTCCCAAGGGAGTAGTGCTACATGTACAGTGGGGATCGAAAGTTTGGGCACCCCAGGTACAAATTTGTATTAATGTGCATAAAGAAGCCAAGGAAAGATGGAAAAATCTCCAAAAGGCATCAAATTACAGATTAGACATTCTTATAATATGTCAACAAAAGTTAGATTTTATTTCCATCATTGACACTTTCAAAATTACAGAAAACAAAAAAATGGTGTCTGCAAAAGTTTGGCAGAATTTATAGCATGCACTGCCCCCTTTGCAAGGCTGAGACCTGCCAGTGTCATGGATTGTTCTCAATCATCGTCTGGGAAGACCAGGTGATGTCAATCTCAAAGGTTTTAAATGCCCAGACTCATCTGACCTTGCACCAACAATCAGCACCATGGGATCTTCTAAGCAGTTGTCTAGAAAACTGAAACTGAAATAGTTGACGCTCACAAAGCTGGAGAAGGCTATAAGAAGATAGCAAAGCGTTTTCAGATGTCAATATCCTCTGTTCGGAATGCAATTAAGAAATGGCAGTCATCAGGAACAGTGGAAGTTAAAGCAAGATCTGGAAGACCAAGAAAAATATCAGACAGAACAACTTGAGGGATTGTGAGGAAAAACAATTGAAAACCCACATATGACTGCACGATCCCTCCAGAAAGATCTGTGTGATGTGTGTTAGCATGGCCACTAGGGGGCAAGTGACAATGTGGCAACACAGGAGCACAATTAAGAGACAGCTATCCCCCAATAATAGGAAGTGCCAAAGGATTTCTATGGCAGGATCACCAGCTATTCTTTTTGAACGCTGTTTATTAACAAAAAGTTGATAAGGAATTAATTTAAAGTGATTGTGACGGGAGTCACTTTGGGCGCGGGTGACCAGGAAACTGGGGGGCACTGGGGATATGGTTTGGATGGCTCCAAATGGGAGAATGATATTCAGGAATGATGTCTCTCTTGAAATATGAAGATTGTATTCCCTGTACTTCGTGAGGTCCATGACCAGGAAGTACAACTCCTAATATGGGCATTCCAGGAAGTTCAATGTGGAGACTGACTGTCTATTGCTTAACGATGTTGCTTTTGTCTGAATAAGTAAATTGTAATATTCTTGTCTGAGGGGGCTTTCCATTCACCTATTGTTAAGTGTGCTAATGAACTCACCTGTTGTCTGCTAAGGGATGTATTGACACTCAGAGTAATGTGCATTGGGGGCTTGTTATGTAACCATTGTGTGATGTTGGGGGTTGGATTTGGGTCATTGTTCATGTAGTGACTGCATTACTTCTAACGTGTATATAAAGTGTGTATTCCTTTTCAATAAACAGTCTGATTCCTGCTTGACCCTCAATACAGAGCCTTGGTTCGTACTTGGGGGGGATTATTCCTATGGGTTTCTTGTTCGGCTGAGTGGAGTGTCCGGTAGCTGCCTTTGTGTTCGGGAATTAAATGTCCTAAACGACTGTAACCCCTTTCATACCCGGGGTGTCGTTGCAGTGATATTAAAAGAATAATTTTTTTTAAAAATAGCAAACATGTCACACTTACTTGTTCTGTGCACAATGGTTTCGCATAGAGCAGCCACAATCTTCTTCTTCGCGGGTCCCCCACTGATGCTCTTTGCTTCTCCCCCTTGACCAGTGCCCCCCCCCTTGCTATGGGGGCACTGGTGTGTGCTTGCTCCGGAGCCTCGCTCTGTGTCCATAAGACACATAAAGCCATAACTCTGCCCCTCCCACACTCTCTCCTCATTGGCTCACTGTCTGTGATTGACAGCAGTGGGAGCTAATGGCTCCTGCTGCTGTGTCTCAGCCAATGAAGAGGCAGAGACCTAGGACAGCTGAGGCTTCTATGCACATCACTGGATCGAGAGGGGGCTTTAGTTTGTATTATGGGGGGGGGGGGGGCTGATTTCCATACATGAAGATAAAACACCTTTAGCCTTTACAACCACTTTAACATAGCAAAAAAGATATGGCATTTTAGTTATTGGGCTTAGATCTACGTTAGCATGTGTGTTTTCATTCATTCTCCATAATTTATCAGTTGTGCTGCTTTTAAAGGCAATATTACACTGAAAAGATAATAAATAAATCATACAGATGGCAACCAACTGTGAGCTGCTTTAAGAATAGATCACATGCTACCTGTTCATTTTGAGTTTCCCCCCCCTCACCCCCCTTTAGGGCATCATGCAGTTTAGAAAAACATTTACAAATGGCTTTGCCAAGTTTCTAACGCGCTTCCTACATTCCTGGCATCATGCTGATATTGATTGACAGATAAAATCACAACTAAAAATGTTGTTTTCCATCTGTCATAACTCTGTACATGTAAAGTTCTCCTTTTAAAGAGACTTCTGAATTCTGGTGTGTCAAATACAGGAAATGTACCATGAATTTGAAATCCATTTCATTAATCTGCATCATCTTTGGTGACAAGTGTGTCATTTCCAGACTTCTCGTAGAATCTGAATTGTGAGAAATATTTCTTTTTTTTATCCTTCCTATGAATATGTAAATTTGTGGCAAGTTATTTTTTCATTACGAAAAGCGTCATTCCCTCGGTGGCGGGCGCTGTCTAGTATAATAAAAGGAAGTTTCTGTGTCATATTGTATTTTCAGCTGCTTATGTTAAACCAATCTCCATGTTTACAAGCAAGCCGGTGCGGTATAAGTTGCAGCCAGATGGTATTTACTCTATAGCTCAGCGGTAAGTTGTTATAATTTAGCAGCTTATGAATCGCTACACATGATTTGTCAGAAGAGATTTGTGCCAAGTCTTCGAAAATAAATATATTCATTTTTTTTCTCCCCAAATGCAGTTCTGTTTTTTTCCTGAGCGCTAGTAGATGCATTATATTGTAAACTCAAGTCGCTTTTCCCTAATCCAAAATTGGAGGTTGGTATGATTAAAGTACAAGACTTTTATACAAGAATTAATGGAATAAAATGCATGAATTAAATGAATACATACCTTAAAGTGGTTGAAAACCTCTGAAATGAAAAATGAACCAAGCATATCCTTCTATAGTGTGTACTTGCCTTAATCCAAGGCACCTAATGTGATCTCTGTCTCCTTTCATTCCACTGCTATTTGCATGAGTCACTTCTGACAGTCTATGCTGAGACCAAGCAATCCCAGGAGATGGCCCGCCCCCCTCCAGCACACAGAAGGTGATTGGCAGCCTCAGCTGTGCATGTTTCCCTATGAGACTGTGTAGAGGGGGATGTGTCCATTCCCTGCACTTAGGTCTCAGATTGCACTCAGCCCCCTGCTCTATGCAGCTCAGAAGTCCTACGTAAATTCTGGACTTTGAATAGATGTAGAGGGTGGGGGGGTTATAGCTACAACTTATGTAGGAGGATTTGTTTTATCCCTCTGTATAACCTGAGGCCAGTCACTTCACTGAATATATGGAAGGGTTTACAACCACTTGAAAGTAGAGCTAAAGGCAAAAACCTTTTTTCATTGTGAATAGAGTGAGGGGCAGTTATAGCCCATGTTAGTGTTTTTTTTTGCCATCTGTGTCCTCTTGGGGAGATTTCACTTCACTTCCAGTCCCATAGCCAAACAGGAACTGGAAGGAAAACCCTCCAAAGTGAGCTGTCAGCAGGGTCACCAGGACTAGTGTCCCCACTGGACTATTTATTCTCATTCCTGTTCTGGTGTAGCGCTAACCCCCGAAGGAGCTGCTGATGAATGGCAATGGATAGCAACAACCCTTCTGGCAATGCCACACCCTCTGACTCAGCAAGGCTGAAAAAGGAGGATTGATTTGGGCTAAACACCCAACAAGGCAACAATGACAAAAGAGAACTGCAACAGCAGTGTACAGTTACAAGGTACAAGAGATTTGTACAGTACAACAAATCTATGAGAGGACCAAGCATTTCTGTACCTGAACTCTAAATCTGGGGTAGAGGGAGTCCTAACTAAATAGCAGCACTAGAAGCTGAAGGACCCTTGAGTCTTTCCAAAACCCCTTCACTTGCCAGTGTGGTAATAAATGTTGGGGCCCAGAGTCCTGCGTTGGAGCGCTTAGGTTGATTTTGTATTCCATGGTAAAGGGAGTCAATCCCTAGACTAAGTTCCTGGTTAGGGTGGCACTGTCTTGAAAGAGAAGTATTGGGCCCCGTAACAGAAATTTCTCACAAGACCTGTTATGCCCTTCTTCTCTAGCTTGCTGGATCTCTCTGATGGCTGTGGCTGTGCGAATGTAGCAGCATAGTCCCACTCCAACGTTGCAATGAGCTCTGGCAACAGCACATCTCTGGCTAAGTGGCACCCTCTAACTGTCTCCTGTTGTTCCCCATGTGAGACTGTGTCAAGCCCTGGCTTCCCCTTCCTTTTCTTCCTTTCTGCAGCACACTAAAGCTCTTGGGAATTTAAATTGCCATACAGCACTTTGTTTAATAGAGGCTGTCCCCCGGGCACTACATACCCACTAGTTCCAGGTGGCTCCCAGCAGTCCTTTACAGATCCCTGGATGTACTTATCCTTTCCCAGGCAGCACTGCAGTCAATCTTAGTGTCCTGTATTCGGGGCAGTGCCTGTGTCCTGTGACTGTGTGCACGGTGGTAATAGCTGGCCAGTATGGCTGTGGCTTGAGGAGTGCTGCTGACTGGGGCTACATAGTGACAAAATTTGGGATTTTCTCTCTTTCACACTTCATAATAATGGTAAACAGGACAAATAGAGGGCATAAATATCCCTAATGGGGACACAGACAGCAATGAAGACTGAGTAGGGGTCCTAATCGTGCTCTATTCAAAATAAAAAAAAAGCTTTAAAGCAGTATTAAATCCAAAAATACAATTATATTGCAGCTTACCAATCATTAGATGTGATGGATGCATCCGTTTTTCTCTATCGTTCATCAACAGACGCAGCTCCTTATCTTCATGACTCATAGGGTTATGCTCCTTCTTCTAGGAATAGGCACTAGGCAGGAAAAAAACGTAACCACGCCTATGGGGGCTGTCCCTGCAGGCATAACCCCTCAGACTCAGCTATCATCAAAAAGTTTTGTTCTGCCTAGTGTTAGGAATAGGACCTAGTTCCCTGCTGGGACTTTGGTCTTAGCTGTAACAGGGAAAGTTTGTGATTTTTTTTTTTTAACTAGATCCAGAGGAACTACAAGCAACAGCCGGCTGCGGTTTCGCACTGGATAATCTAGATCCTTAAGGTCTCCTGGCCTGGCCTGTGAGCAGGAGCAGGTTAAAGTCCAGAACTAGGCCTCGCCACGACAGTGCCCTGATGGATGGCGACGAGCCTGCTGGGACGCATCGACCTGGCTTCCCCTTGGCTGACCGCATCCCCATCTGTTTCTGAGTGGCGCCCACCTGGTACCATGGTATGGTGAGTAAACTTGTCCCCCCCCAAACACCATTGGCGGTCGCAGGGCGCGGGCCCCTCCCTCGGACCTTAGGGGCTCCCTCGGTTCCCTGGCTCCACGGGGGACTAATCTGGTGTTCCCCTACCCCTTGCAGGTATTCCCTTTGCGCGGGGGGGGGGGGTTAATAATGCAGCCGTTATGGGGCTTATTTGAGGGGGGTGGATTGTCCTGGGTTGGTCCCTGGCTAGGGACCTTTAGATGTCTATTGTTCTGGGAACCCTTTGGGGGGTCCTGGAATCCGCATGGCGTGCCATGGGGGCCACCATTTTGCTGTGGTTTATGACCTCTGTGTTCCCATTTGTTTGCATGGGCAGCCATTTTCTATACTTCCCCATTGAGAATGTATGAGCGGCCATTTTCTTGAGGTCCGTGGGATGGACAGCATGTGGCATGGCTTATAATGATAGAGGCAGAGCTTCTTCCTGTTCCTGTGCAGACAGTGTTAGTTTCATTTTTATACACTGATCAGGCTGGATGCTTCTCTGTGGTCTGGTAACGTTTCTAGGTTTAACTGTGGGTTTTTTCCTCTTCTGCTCTGCTATTATTACATAATAATCAGGAATTGTAAATTCGCAGAAATAGTAGTGGGACCGGTCTTAAAGGGACATTACACAAACATTTTTTTTTTATTTGAGCAATGGAGTCCCAGGATAAAAATTCACCTGCAGATCCTCTGTAAGCCTGATGTCAAAAGTGGATTTTGTCATTTCTGGTGCTGCCAGCCACAAACGCCCTCCGCCCTCACCTCCCTCGGCAGGGTCTTTGGACTCTGAGACAGATATGGTTGCCACGGACGCAGACCACTTTGAGGGGCCATTGCCTTCACATTCTGACGGTGAAGAGGACCTGCCCTCATCAGCCGCTGCGTGGGAACGCACATTGGTGGAAGCCCTGATAGTTTCTGTGCAGGAAACCCTAAAATTGGCTCATGAACCTACAGCATCGGATACACAGGTATCTTTTGGATCCCGCAAATCCTGTAAATCGGGCAAGGTATTCCCTTGTCCAGAATTGTTTCATATTATTGTGGATGAACAATGGTGATGCATTAAGCACATGTTGGTGGGGCCTAAGCATTTTGCACGCCATTATACTTTTGCAGAGGCGGTGTCCAATAGGTGGACTGTACCACCGAAAGTGGATTCTCCGCTGGCTAAGTTGAATAAAGCAATTCTGGTACCGGTGGAAGAGTCTCCAACCTTTCTGGATCCCATGGATAGACGGGTGGAATCAGTGTCCCGCCATTTACATGCGGTAGCAGTAGCAGGTCACATGTTAAAGGCTACCTTTGTGAATGTGTTAGTAGCGCAGACTGCTACTGAATGGGTGAAGTTACTGCAAAGTAACTTAGAAACAGCATGACTTCCCCCAGCGGTACTGGAACTAATAGACCAGTTGACCCAAGCCCAGGTGTTCATGTGTGATACGTCCCTGGATTCAGCTTTGTTGGTGGCCAGGACGTCAGCAGTGGGGATTGCTATTAGGCGCATGGTATGGCTAAAATGCTGGTCGGCTGACAGGGGAAAAGGCTGTTTGGATCCTCCCTGGGCGAGTTGATCAAAGGTATCACGGGGGGGGGTAAGAGCACTAATCTGCCCCAATCCTCTAAGGGCAAGGCGCCGCGTACTAGGCGGGGGCCTTCCTTTACTCTCAACTCACAAACATCTTTTTCGTGCCTCCAGGTCGCAAGGAAAAGGTAAACGGTTTAGGTCTTCTGGGTGTTCCAAGAAGCTATGGTTGGGAAAATCTAAGTCCGGCCAATCTGGACCTACAGACAAGTCCTCTACTGCATGAAGGGGTGCCCTCATCCGAGTTTGGGGTGGGGGGATGTCTTTGATTCTTTCAGGAACCCTGGACCTCCTTGATTCAGGACAAGATCATGAACTGGTCCGATTAGGATACAAGATCGAATTCTGGTCTCGTCCATCGGACAGATCTTCAATTATCCTCATTTCGGTTAAGGGACTTGCAAGGGGTGCTACACAACTTGCTGTCACAAGGAGTGATGGATAGTGGTGGTGGAGGAGAGAGAGCCTATAATGGATAGTGGTGGTGGAGGAGAAAGAGCCTATGATGAAGGATAGCGGTGCTGGAGGAGAGCCTATGATGAAGGATAGCGGTGCTGGAGGAGAGCCTATGATGAAGGATAGTGGTGCTGGAGGAGAGCCTATGATGAAGGATAGCGGTGGTGGAGGAGAGCCTATGATGAAGGATAGCGGTGCTGGAGGAGAGCCTATGATGAAGGATAGCGGTGCTGGAGGAGAGCCTATGATGAAGGATAACGGTGCTGGAGGAGAGCCTATGATGAAGGATAGCGGTGCTGGAGGAGAGCCTATAATGAAGGATAACGGTGGTGGAGGAGAGCCTATGATGAAGGATAGCGGTGCTGGAGGAGAGCCTATGATGAAGGATAGCGGTGCTGGAGGAGAGCCTATGATGGAGGATAGCAGTGGTGCAGGAAAACCTATGATGGATAGCGGTGGTGGAGGGGTTAAAACCCCTTTAGACAGTGAGTAAATTAATACTTACCCTGGCGGCTGGCAGAGTCGGTGCTGAGTCAAACTTTCCCGCTGTCCTGACTCGCGCATGCGCATTAGGTCTCCCACGCCCGATCTCCTCCGCCGGCTGACGTCATCGGCTGACGTCATCATGCGCCGCACCACCACTATGAAGATTTCCGACGCTGGAGCCCGGCGCTCAGCCCTGAGACTCACACACTCAGCTCAAAAGCGCCCAGGCAGCCACGGGCTCCGCCGACACAGGTACAGCACAACAGGAGGGGTGCCGCCCGCACCCACCGGTCCATACTGATTCCAGGACCGGGGTGCAGCAGGTAGGATGCTGGCACCACTTGCTGAGTTGCGCCCTAGGCGACTGCCTGGGTCGCCTTACAGGTAGCGCCCGCCCTGGGGTGACAACACTTACTATGTCCAAGAGCAGAGATGTCAGCCTAGGACAGAAAGTGTATTTGTGCAGGCAGGTGAATGTTTTCCTATGTCCAGTAGGTGGCACTCTGCCATCATACAGATGGGGAGGAGTTCATTAGGGAAAATTGTCCCATGATGGACTCCGTTGGTGTCTGATTGGAAGCTATGGAAAATGCTCTAACAAAGAACCGGTCTCTTTGTCCGTAATGTGCTTTAGCTTTGCCCTGCGAGGCCTCAGATCATACTGAATGGCCACTTGTGTGAGATAGGAGGCTGCAGAGGTTGGGTCAAAACAAGCTTCTAGATAAATTATATATTTACCAATACATCTCTATGGTTTTCAGAGCTTCTAAGAAAATTTAGCATCTAGGAGAAAGAAGAAGAGGAAGAGGAAGAAAGAAGAAGGGAAAGGAGAAGAAAGTAGTAGAAGAATAAGAAAGAAGGAAAAATAAGAAGAAAGAAGCAGAAAGAGGAAGAAGAAAGAAGAAGGAGAAAGAAGAAGAAGAAGAAGAAAGAAGAAGGAAGAGGAAGAAAGGAGGAGAAAGAATGAAAAAGGAGAAGAAAGAAGGAGAAAGAAGGAGGAGGAAGGAAAATAAAGAAGGAGAAAGAAGAAGAAGAAAGATAAAGGAGAAAGAAGTAGAAGATAGAAGGAGAAGGAAGAGGAAGAAAGAAGAAGAAGAAAGAAGGAGGGGGAAGGAAAATAAAGAAAGAAGGAGAAAGAAGTCGAAGAAAGAAGAAGAAGGAAGAGGAAGAAAGAAGGAGAAGAACAAAGGAGAAAGAAGGAGGAGGAAGGAACATAAAGAAAGAGAAAGAAGAAGAAGAAAGAAGAAGTAGAAGAAAGAAGGAGAAGAACAAAGGAGAAAGGAGGAGGAAGGAACATAAAGAGAAAGAAGAAGAAGAAGAAAGAAGAAGTAGAAGAAAGAAGGAGAAGGAAGAGGAAGAAAGAAGGAGAAGAAAGAAGGAGAAAGATGGAGGGGAAAGGAAAATAAAGAAGGAGAAAGAAGAATAAGAAACAAGTAGGAAAATAAAAGAGAAAAAGAAAGGAGAAAGAAGAAGAAGAAAAAATGTTGATTATACAAACTTTTCTTATTCAGAATAGGAAAACTGTGGTGACACTCTTCTTATTAACCCCTTCATTTGTCCTTTATCAGATAGTTTTCCCTTGTTTTGCATTATAATGTTTTTTCCTATGTTAGGAGATGAAATATTTGCGCTGTCTCTTGTAATCATTTGGTCGGAGGGAAAATAACACAGCTACTCTTCAGCCCTATCGATGTAACAGATGCTCGGGGAGTGTAATCTGTCTATTGCAGAGTTTTTTCTGTGTCTGAGTGATGCATGTTTTTCTCATCTCAACATATTTAAACAAATACTGTGATGCTTTTACTGTTGAGCAAGAGAAACCTTACATCCATATCTTGATAAAACCCAGAAGTAATTATGTGAAGCTCTATATCTGGCCCAGGGAATTGCATTGCCATTATAGCTCAGGGACTGGCCATGTGTCACCTGGACTGAATGTAAGAAAGGAGCATCCAGCAGGAAAAAAGTCAGTTTTCTCATTGTCCTTCTCACCACTGACCAAGCAGTCAACATCAAGAAAAGTAGACTCTTGGAAATGCACAAAGCTATGATCCCCTAATATTCATATTGATGTAGCACCCTCCTAGGTAGGTGCTAGAAGAGAGTATCGTTTTTAGGTCTTTCTGCTTACCAGGAAGATTGTCAGGTACATTTATATTGCTCTCTACCTACCAGGGAGCAGGATCTTTTGATATGGTCTGCTCATGGGGCTCAGGTGCAGCTCAGCTTGTCTGAATGTTTCACACTGGTCCATTAGGGAGTCACATACGACAGTGGGAGGAGACCTGACAAGTGAGGGCACTGGCATTGTTACAGCCCTGGAGATTGGCAGAGGAAAGTGCCTCGATGCTTGCTGGGTGACTGTATAATTGCCAGGGGCACATGTGCTCATGGGTCTTCAGCTGGAGAGCAGGATCCCAGAGGGAGGGGGCGGCTGGCCCTCCTCTGTAGAAGTTGCCATGCAGCCCTGGGTGGTCGCCCTGAGGGCCTGAAAGTCAGAGAGAGAGAGAAACTGAACCCAGAGGTCCTGCAGAACTGACTAGAAGGGATACACAAGGAAGGATCTGATTCTGCCTACTGTGAGTACAGATCTCTGTCATGGGGCTTGTCCTATGTGTGAGGGCCATCCCTTCAAGTAGAAGAGTCAGTGGATGGGTGTCAGTCAAGGGGATGCTAGAGAGTTTCCTGAAGTTAAAGTAGTTGCATCAAGTCTGCTGCTATAGAGAGCAGGAGGATTTTATTCTTCCATACAAGTGACAGTATGGTAAAAGCAGTGTGTCTGCCTCCACAAGTAATCTGGTGAGGCCAAGTGGGAGTTGTCCTTATCTACTGTGAATAGTTCAGTTGGAATATACCACTATTCCCTTCTTCCATACAAGGTTCACAAAAAATACAAAACCAAATACCCTGGACTATTTATTGAGTAACGAGCAAACAGGAGTAAGGAGGGATATGTGAAAAACCCCCAGCAATTGTCTGCAGGTAATCAGAGGGAGGCCTAAGAAGGCTTGAGTGAGACATCAGGGGGTCTAAACAGACCTCTGATGTTTCATCTTTAAAAAACAGAAAGGAGATTGAGGACACAGTCCCCAATCTCCATTTCTACAGCCTCAGCTGTACAGAATGAATGGACAGCAATAGCTCTGTACAGAGGCTTCTTGTTCATTCACAAACTGAATCATTGTAAACACAGTTTACTATGCCTCTGTTATAAATTAACTGGGTCAGTTTTTATGGATCACTGACTCTATTTATTAAGACAAAGGAGGGGCTGGTAAAATACACATTTACCAGGCCCCTTCCCCGCTCTCCATCCTGAAAGCATCTCCTGCAGCAGCTGGCAGGAGAGGAGAGGGGAGGATGCACTGTGGGGGATGAGGGGGAGGGGGGTGGGGGCAGATGGTGGATGGGAGGGGTGGCATATAGAGAAACTGATCTTCTCCATTTTCCTCCTGCAGCAGCTGAAAGGCTGCAGGAAGTAAAGCATACCTCCCAACAGTCCCGGATTGGGGGGGACTCTCCCGCATTCAGACCTGTGTATCGCTGTCCCGCTGTACAGGTGTGTTGTCCTGCATTAATTAACCACTTTGCCACTAGAGGATTTTGCTGTCTTACGTCTGGGCCACCGTTTGCGATTCGGCGCTGTGCGACTTTAACTGACAATTGCGCGGTCGTGCGACACCATACCCAAACAAAATTTATGTCCTTTTTTTCCCACAAACAGAGCTTTCTTTTGGTGGTATTTGATCACCTGTGCGATTTTTACTTTTTGCGCTATAAACAAAAAAAGAGCGTAAATTTTGAAAAAACAACAATATTTTTCACTTTTTTTATATGAAATTCCCCCCAAAAAAATGTAAAAATCAAAATTTTTTTAAATTTTTGGCCAATTTGTTTTCTGCTACCTATGTTTGGTATAAAAATTCACAATAAGCGTATTTTGATTGGTTTGCGCAAAAGTTATTGCGTTTACTAACTACGGGAAAGATTTCTGTCATTTTTGGTGTTTTTTTTTTTAACGCGTAATGGCGGCGATCTGCGATTTTTTTTGCGGGACTGCGACATTGCAGCGGACAGATCGGACTCTTGACTGACATTTTTGACACTTTTGGGGGTACCAGTGACATTACTGCAGTAATCAGTGCTATATATATGCACTGTTACTGTAAAAATGACACTGGCAGGGAAGGGGTTCATTTTATTGGAGAAGGAGGGGTTAATGTATGCCTGGTGCTTACTGACGTGTGTTGGGGGAGGTGACTATGTGACACAAGGACAGATCCAGGGTTCAGCTATGCTGAACCCTGCAATCTGACTCTGCCTGTCACTTAGGAGATCCGCCCGCTTGTGTTTACACAAGCAGGCGGATCTCCACACTAGATCCCCGACGATCGGAGAAGAGCAGCGGCGATCGCCGCTGCTCCTTCCCTGGCCCGACTCCCGCTGTGACTGAATACAGCGGGAGCGAGCCTCCGGCGGCACGCGCGCCGCCGAGAAAGGGGAGTGTCTGACGACGTAGTACTACGTCGTCAGACGATAACGAGCCACTTTGCCGCAGTAATATGTGGTTAATAGTTGATTATAACTTTTAACCTCAATAGGACCTGCAGCAGTATAAACATCCAGCATAGGGTGGAATTGGCAGAAAAGCCAGCGAGGTGTGCGCTGTGCAGCCATGGTAACAGACTTCAGCTGTCAAATCCAAGCTGTGATGTCGGCTATGGGCGGGACTGCTACCCAGACCCGCCCCCTTTTTCAGGCAACCAGTGTATAAAAAAAGAGCGCTGGGACAAAACTGCAGAGAGTCAGCAGTCAGGATCAGGTGTCTATTTCCCTCCTCAGGGTTTTTTTCAGGGTCAGTTAGCCTTGCACTTCACTAGTTGAAAATGAAGGTAACATCTCTCTCACAGCTCTTTCATCAGCTTCCCTGCTCTGCACTGGAGTCGGGACAAGTGCTGGACTGGCTGACTGCAGCATGTTCAAGGGGAGGAGGGGGGTGAGCTGCAGCCTAATCCTTATCTCCTACCTGCTGGAGGAATTCAGGAGCCAAGAATGAGTGTGTACTTAGTGCATTGAAAGGGTAAAGGAAGCTGTGGCTGCAGTGGATAGAAGAGTCAGTTACAGAAAGGTGATGAGGGCAGAGGAGAGAGGGCTGTGTGTAGGGGGGAGGGGGGTGCAGAAGTTATAGCTGTACACTCTCCTGTACTCTGTACATACCAGAACCCTTTACTCTGATAGCGCGTCGTCCAGTTGGGGGCGCAGGGGCGCCGCCCCCCCTATTCATGCGTCCGGCCCCCTAATCTACATGCAGGGCGCCGGACGCATGGAGTTCAATGGGGTTTTTTTTTTTTCTGAATCACCTGATTAGAGCCAGAGGCTCTAATAGGCTTCAGAAAAGGGTGGACCCGGGGGGCGCAGAGCAGTGCGCCCTAGCCCACCCATTTGTATGACAATACCGAATAAAAATTTGCTATTGTCACACAAATCCTCCTTCAGGCCAATCAGGAAGCGGGTCCCAGACCCGCTTCCTAATTGGCCGAAAGGTGACCCCATGCCATTGGCCGAGGAGGAGGCGGGAGGACTCGAGGAGACGCAGGGGACTGAGGAGCAGTTGCCACTGCAGGTAAGTGCACTGACTGGTCTCTCTGCATTGAAGGGGGCACACTGTGGTCCCTCTGCATTGAAGGGGCACGCTGTGGTCACTCTGCATTGAAGGGGCACGCTGTGGTCACTCTGCATTGAAGGGGGCACACTGTGGTCACTCTGCATTGAAAGGGGGCATGCTGTGGTCACTCTGCATTGAAAGGAGGCACGCTGTGGTCACTCTGCATTGAAAGGGGACACGCTGTGGTCACTCTGCATTGAA
The DNA here is from genome assembly GCF_965119305.1 of Pelophylax lessonae. Lineage (NCBI taxonomy): Eukaryota > Metazoa > Chordata > Amphibia > Anura > Ranidae > Pelophylax > Pelophylax lessonae. The sequence goes on from NC_138768.1 coordinate 817,433,105, forward strand.
AGGGGGCACGCTGCGGTCACTCTGCATTGAAAGGGGACATGCTGTGGTCACTCTGCATTGAAAGGGGACACTCTGTGGTCACTCTGCATTGAAGGGGGCATGCTGTGGTCACTCTGCATTGAAGGGGGCACACTGTGGTCACTCTGCATTGAAGGGGCATGCTGTGGTCACTCTGCATTGAAGGGGGCACACTGTGCTCACTCTGCATTGAAAGGGGGCATGCTGTGGTCACTCTGCATTGAAAGGAGGCAGGCTGTGGTAACTCTGCATTGAAGGGGCACGCTGTGGTCACTCTGCATTGAAGGGGGCACACTGTGGTCACTCTGCATTGAAAGGGGGCATGCTGTGGTCACTCTACATTGAAAGGGGGCACGCTGTGGTCACTCTGCATTGAAAGATGGCACGCTGTGGTCACTCTGCATTGAAAGGGGGCACGCTGTGGTCACTCTACATTGAAAGGGGGCACCCTGTGGTCGCTCTGCATTGAAAGGGGCACGCTGTGGTCACTCTACATTGAAAGGGGGCATGCTGTGGTCACTCTGCATTGAAAGGGGGCACGCTGTAGTCACTCTGCATTGAAAGGGGGCACGCTGTAGTCACTCTGCATTGAAAGGGGGGCACGCTGTGGTCACTCTACATTGAAAGGGGGCACGCTGAGGTCACTCTGCATTGAAAGGGGGCACGCTGTGGTCACTCTGCATTGAAAGAGGACATGCTGTGGTCACTCTGCATTGAAGGGGGCATACTGTGGTCACTCTGCATTGAAGGGGGCACGCTGTGGTCACTCTGCATTGAAGGGGGCATGCTGTGGTCACTCTGCATTGAAAGGGGGAATGCTGTGGTCACTCTGCATTGAAAGGGGGCATGCTGTGGTCACTCTGCATTGAAGAGGGCACGCTGTGGTCACTCTGCATTGAAGGGGGCACGCTCTGGTCACTCTGCATTGAAAGGGGGAACGCTGTGGTCACTCTGCATTGAAAGGGGGCACGCTGTGGTCACTCTGCATTGAAAGGGGGCACGCTGTGGTCACTCTGCTTTGAAAGGGGCACGCTGTGGTCACTCTGCATTGAAAGGGGGCACGCTGTGGTCACTCTGCATTGAAAGGGGGCACGCTGTGGTTACTCTGCATTGAAAGGGGACACGCTGTGGTCACTCTGCATTGAAAGGGGACATTCTGTGGTCACTCTGCATTGAAGGGGGCATGCTGTGGTCACTCTGCATTGAAGGGGGAATGCTGTGGTCACTCTGCATTGAAGGGGGCACGCTGTGGTCACTCTGCATTGAAGGAGGCACGCTTTGGTCACTCTGCATTGAAGGGGGCACGCTGGTCACTCTGCATTGAAAGGGGGCACGCTGGTCACTCTGCATTGAAAGGGGGCACGCTGTGGTCACTCTGCATTGAAGGGAGCACACTATACCTTGAAGGCCCCTTTCACACTTTTGTGACCTCAAAGTCACGCAATTTTTACAGCGTTTTTGCCGCAAAGCAATGCCTATTACATTTTTTGTTTGCGCCCCCGCCCCCCCCCCAAAAAAATTTGGAGCACCAGCCGCCACTGGCGTCGTCGGTCACTTTCTCACTCAAGTGTCCCTCATTCTGAAGTTCAAAAGTTGGGAGGTATGAGTAAATGAAGGGTAGTGGTTCCTCTATATGCCACCTCACCTATTCAGGTGTACAGGGTGCTGCACAGGAACTCTGAAGCATGGGGCCAGGTCACAATTGCAACCCTTGTACACTCCTGCTGGAGAGATGGGATGAGTAGCAGTGCTGAGGAATTGGATTTAAGGCAGTGCTGGTGGGGGGATGGGATGAGTGTCAGTTCTGGTGGGGGGGAATGAGTGCCAGTGCTGGTTGGGGGCGGTGAGATAAGTGTCAGTGCTACTAGGGGGGATGGGATGAGTGTTAGTGCTGGTGGGGGGCATGGGATGAGTGTAAGTGCTGGTGGAGGGGATAGGATAAGTGTCAGTGGTGGTGGTGGGGGATAGGATGAGTGTCAGTGCTGGTGGTGGGGATGGGATGAGTGTCAGTGCTGGTGGTGGGTATGGTATGAGTGTCAGTGCTGGTGGGGGAATGGAATGAGTATCAGTGCTGGTGGGGGGATGGGATGAGTGTCAGTGCTGGTGGGGGGGATATGATGAGTGCCAATACTTGTGGGGGGGATGGGATAAGTGTCTTTGCTGGGGGAGGGGATGGGATGAGTGTCAGTGTTGGTGGGGGAAGGGATACGTGTCATTGTTGGTGGGGGAAGGGATGAGTGCCAGTGTTGGTGGGGGATGGGTGGCAGTGTAGGTGGAGGGGATGGGATGAGTGTCAGTGCTGGTGTGTGGGATGGGATGAGTGTAAGCACTGGAGGGGATGGATGGGATGGAATCCGTGCTGGTGATGGGGACTGGTTCAGTGACAGTGTTGGGTGTTGGTATCAGTAACACCTACTTGCAGTCAGCGTCCACTCGGTTCCCTCTGCATTGCTCCTTGTTGCTCTTGGCTCCCTCTGTGCCAGTCCACGTGTCTCGGGCTCCACTGACATCTGTAAAGGCCAGGGTCTCTTAGGATTTGTTAGGATGTGTTAGGACAGAACAGGGTCTCTTCACGAGCGGCCAGGACCTCCTGCAGATCCTCCCTCTTCACTGTTCTATCACTATCATGTACTGTATCTGAAGCTGCAAATTGAATAGGAGGACCCGGCGGAGAGACTGTGTGGGTGGTCCGCTGTGCTCTGCAGTAAGTGTCTCTGTCACAACCCGAGTTTAACTAGAGAAGTCAGCGCCCCCCCCCACAGTGGTGGAACACTTGTGCGACCCTGGTAGTTCCGGCACTGGAGTGTGTCAAAGAGATCTGCCTAGCAGGAGGAGCCACCAGCAGAGAGTCAGCTAGTCTAGGGACGTGGGCAGAGACGCCGTCTGTGGGCTGTTAATCCAAAAGGAGAAAGGGAACTGAGACATCACTTCCACCATTGGGTGTAGCTAAGGAGGAGACGCGTGTGGAGTAGCAAGATGGTGGATACCGGAGTGAGCTGGAGCGCGGAGGCGATCACACGTGTTGGCGGAGAGCCTGCAGAGAGGACTGAGTGCGATTGATGCCCAAAGGAAGTCTGGCGTTGTGCAGCGGAGGGGACACACATCTTGGACTGGTATGTGACAGATGCCTAAATGTATCTGTGCATCTGCGAGCGTGGGGCTAGTGTGGGCACTGCGGTGACATGTTGCTGAGGTTTGAGCAGAGTGATTTTCAGCCAAGAATACTATATGTAAACTGGGAGATAGGGACTACTTCTGAACTGCCAACACCAGAAGTGGCTATTCCCTTTGGAAGAGAGGCAGCAGTCATTCGCATGAGGTGTTCGAGGAATCTCGGGTCCTGTTAGGCCTATGCCACAAGGGTCCCAGATTTATCCCCACCCCGCACCTATGCTTGGCCCAAGCACAGAAGGACTTCTATTCCAAACTGATCTCTAAAGAGGAGACCCCATATGCCTTACCTGGGAGAGGAGATATGCAGACACTTCCCAGGTTCTCTAATTTCCAAAGGCTCATTCGGAGGAAGGTGGCCATGGAATACGGATACAATTATCCATATGCTCCATGGAAGATAATGGAGGAGATTGAAAGTAAGGGAAGCCTAGTGTGACAGAGCAGTCCGGGACTTCCTCTATGTCCCCAAGCCACTCTTGTACGTCTATATTTCTATCACTTAAATTATTGTGCCTACTGGCCACATATGGGATATGCTCCATGGCCTTGTACATATACTACTTCCCTTTTCCCCCTTTTTCAAGTCTGTGGGATACCCCTTGTACATTTTTAACAGGTATTTTTTTTGTAGGGGTGGAGGCCCAGTGCCAATGAGAACATGGCTCAGTTTGGCAGGGGCGGGGGGTGGATGTAGCACCCTCTGGTGCCAATCATTGAAAATTGATTTCAGCTTACCAGGAAGATTGCCAGGTAAATGTATAGTGCCCCCTACCTATCGGGGAACAGGATCTATTGATAGGGTCTTCTCATGGGGCTCAGGTGCAGCTCAGCTTGTCTGAATGTTTCACACTGGTCCAATAGGGAGGCATATTGGACAGTGGGAGGAAACCTGACAAGGGAGGACACTGGCATTGTTACAGCCCTAGCGGTTGGCAGAGGAAAGTACTTCGCTGCTTGCTGGGTGACTGTATAAATGCCTGGGGCACATGTGCTCGGGGTCTTCGGCTGAAGAGTGGGGTCCTGGAAGGAGGGGGCAGCTGCCCCTCCTCTGTAGAAGCTGCTATGCGACCTTGGGTAGTCGACCTGAGGGCCTGAAAGTCAGAGAGAAGCTGAACACAGAGGTCCTGCAGAGCTGACTAGAAGAGAGACACCAGGAAGGATCTGATTCTACCTACTGTGAGTACAGATCTGTGTCATGGGGCCTGTCCTGTGATGGCCATCCCTTCAAGTAGAAGAGTCAGTGGATGGGTGTCAGTCAAGGGGATGCTAGAGAGTGTCCTGAAGATAAAGTAGTTGCATCAAGTCTGCTGCTGGAGAGAGCAATTAGACGTAATTCTTCCATACAAGTGGCAGTATGGTAAAAGCAGTATGTCTGCTTCCACAAGTAATCTGGAGAGGCCAAGTGAGAGTTGTCCTTATCTACTGTGAATAGTTGGAGTATCCCACTATTCCCTTCTCCCATCCAAGGTCCACAATAAATACAAAACCAAATACCCTGGAATGTTTATTGAGTAACGAGCAAATGGGAGTAAGGAGGGATATGTGAAAAACCCCCAGCAACTCTCTGCAGGTAATCAGAGGGAGGCCTAAGAAGTCAACACACAGCAAGCCCTATGAGAACAGTGCTACAATATATTTTTATACCAGTTGGTAGAATGATGTCATATTGTCACAGTGATACAACAGTATCATAGTCAGCAAGCCATGTTTTGAAATTTAAAGGACAGTCCACATTCCACCATAAATTATATATTGAGTATGTTGCTCTGAGTCAGCTCTTGGCTTCTTGTGTGTTGACAGTGAAATCTTCCTGCCATAATTCCTGACTATGTTCCTGTCCTCCTGGGAATTTAGAATACTTCCCCTCAACTTTGTATTCCAGTACCTTCTGTTACATTCCCCTTATTAGTAAATAAATAATCCAAACTAAAGAGTTGAGACTCCTAATGATGGCCACAGCAGGGGTGCAGACTAGGGATAGACTGATATATTGGGGGCCGATATGCACTTTCCCCGATATATCAGTATCGGCCCCGGAACTGGCCGATATTGTCGTTATTTTTGTGACGTCATTCTGCCTTGTTAGGCCGCCTCCCTCACCTTGGACAGCCTTGTCTGGAGTCGGGACTAGTCTCACGGGAGTAGATCAAAGCCATACACCCACAGCAGCCCGGTGCCAGCCAGCCACCCACATTCACAGACCCTGTACCAGCCAGCCAGCCACAGACCCTGAACCAGCCAGTCGACCACAGGCCCTGTATCAGCCATCTACCTGCAGCCCCTGTGCCAGCCACCCACCTACCACAGGGTGCCAACCAGCCAGCCACCCACCACAGGGTGCCAGCCAGCCACCACAGGGTGCCAGCCAGCCAGCCACCCACCCACCACAGGGTGCCAGCAAGCCAGCTAGCCATTAAGCATTAAACAAAAATTAACATGTTCAGTACCAGATTTGTGTCAAAAATTGTCTTTATTTTTCAAAACTTTAAATGTACAAAATATCGGCCCATATCGGCCGATACTCATACGTTGTGACCAAAATATCGGCATCGGCCCTGAAAAAACCATATCGGTCTATCCCTAGTGTAGACCCAGGAACTAAAGAATGGGAATTTCACCAACAGTCTCTGAGAGATATGCCACACTCCAACCTCTTCCCATCCTTTCCTCATCATGTTTGCTTTGTATTAGACTTTCTGCTATGTAGAAGTAGGCTTGCTAAACAGTTAGAAGGCTAACAGTAACGCTGGACATATAAAGCTCGAATATCGAGGGATTCCTGCTTAATTGTTAGAAATTTAAGCTGTGGATGGCCCTGTTGGCACCACCTGACCTTTCACACAAGGACCCCTAAGGTGTGTACAGTGTTTTGTTAAGTATGTTTTAATTTGAATAAATAAAGTTTATATAAAACTGATCTCATTGGAGTGATTATTATTGCTGATGATGACACACAAATCAGCCTTGTTCTGTGTGCGGTTATGTTGTTCTTTTTTTTTTTGTTCTATAAAATTCTACTATAATATTAGGAAGAGATTGGAACTCTATAGTATGAACAAAGAGTCTAACCTTATGGTAGGGAGGAATTGAGGTAATATTATAGTGTTTTATCAGTATAATAAATAATGAATTTAATTATGATAATTGTCAATCATTTAGTACTCTTTTTTTCTTGTGAATTTGGGGAGCTGATTGTAGTTCTCTTTGATCGCATCTAAAATTTATCAAAAAGACGCAATGATATTTTCAGTAAAAGGTTGCAAGGTACATAGCTTTACAGTAGGTGGCAATGTTGTCCAGTACATTACCATGCATATAACCTACATGACAACATTATTTTTATGAACATTGAGCCAGTGTTCTTGTTAATAGTCCTATCTAAGTAATACGGACAGAGATAGGTAATAGGTTACTGGGTGGAATTGGAGGGCAAGAAAGACACTCACACAAAGACAAACTAGAATTTATATTTAAGTGTTTAAAATAGACTTGCAAAGAGAAGACAACCACCTGAACTATGCTAGCATTCAGAACCAATGGTGTACAGTCAGCTTCCCTTTATGTTATGAAGTCCGTGCCGGCCGCTCCGAGGTCGCGGTGCGAGGAGCGCGCCGCAACCTATGAGGTCGCCCGGCAAAGTAGCGTCGCCCCAGTGTGAATGGGGCCTTAATCATAATCAAACTACTGGTATGGGGAGTTAAAATGGCCTTTTATTAAACAACAAGCTTTTAACAAAAACATAACATAATCTAGTTGAACTTGGTTGCAGGTCCTTGACAGTACCATATTACTGCCAACTTTGTGTCTGTGTCAACATTTGGCAGAGTTACGCCCCAAACTGCTAAGCACCGCCTCGGGGACTAACCCAGCCGACCTCAGACACCCACCTGTACCAAGTAGAGGATGCCATACCTGGGATGGGTCCCCACCGTTTTTCCCAAAAGACCAGCTTTTAGACCCCTGTCAAGGACCCCAAACAGCCACAGCAACACAAGTGTAACACCTTACACTGGTGCGCACCTCCACACACACAAAAAGCCCTCTGAATCCCATCCTGCAACCCAAAAAAACATAAATCAGTGCAAATGGCATTCAGATGAACACCATCACCCCGGAGGAACTGCCACATATCGGTCTCCAAGACCAAATCTCTCACGACCATACCCCCTTTCCGTGTAATAAACCTGCCCACTTCCTTCTTTACCTTAATGCGGGCCTTGTTAAGTCTCTCCACTGATCTGGCTGCCCGCCAAGAACTGTGTGCTACTATGTCTGACCAGACTATGAGAATCCCCAGAAATGAAGTACAAAGCATCAAAAAGTCAAACTTCACATCTTGTATAAGCTCCCTCATTGAGCGGAGGCCCAGATCATTACCGCCAACATGAAGCACTAAGATTTCTGGGGCCCTGTCCAGTATTGAGAATCGGTAAACCTCGGGAACTACTCGGCTCCATAGAATGCCAGGTACTCCTATCCACCTAACCCTTCCTGCCTCCCTGGGTAAGCCCAACTGTCTGCCATTAGGTCTAACTTCAGCCCTCTAGGCCCCCCAGAAGAAATATGAATGCCCAAGAATCCAGATTAGGCACTGCGGGACACCTGCAAAGAAACAAAACACAGTGCACCTACTGACAAAGAACACATCAGACGAACAACAAAAAACAGAAAGACAGAAAAAACAAGGAAACCCTACTTAACAAGGAGTGCCTAAACGAGGTGGGGTCTGACGTACATTCGGAATCTGCTGGACTCCCACCTGCCAATGGGCCTGACCACCCCCTCATCCAAACCCCACGAGCCGCCAATACGAAATGAATGTGAAGCATATTCTGATGGGTTCAAACCCTCCACCAACAAACATTTTCTAAAGACTGACACAAATTGAAACTTGGACAACGAGAAACCGTCCAAGTGAACAAATAATGGTCCACCTATCTGAGGTCGCACTTCAAGGAAATGTTCCAGCACCAGTACCAGATAAATACCAGGACTGTTACCCCGAAACAGCTCCACGCAACTACCTCTGCCCCCTTGGTCTGTCTTGGAGCGTCTGATACAGATCCACATGGAAGTGTCCTTGTATCCAACATCACCCAATATCAGCCCTCCGGCAACTCGCTTTGAAGGACTAACAAGTTCACTAATCCAGAATGCTCCAAAGAAAGCCATTAAGAATGCCACCCTGAACAACATTTGTTCATAATGCGATAAGCAGACCATCCTTAAATGCCCCAGAATGGAACTCAACACTGAGAAATACACCAGGCGCCGTGTATCACGGCTGCGATTGCCTTTTCGGTAACTCTTCAGTGCCTGGCTGACCGCAAACGCCTTAGTAAAATCCACCACCCCCACCAACCTAAACCAGAAAGCAAGGCCTGCAAGCTTAAGATCCACCACTGATGCGTAGACACCCTGTAAAAAAAAATTACAGCTGATAAAGTAAAGCACCAACGAGGAAACATCCATACCTGGGTCCACCCCCCACCTCATCCAACAGCGAACACCATTCATAAGCCCCCCATGTTGCAGCACTCAGTGACTCCCGAATCAATCTAGCAGCGACTCCACTGCGATCTTCCACAGCTGCCGTGGACAAGGCCTCCCATGTTGCTCCGCTTCCGGCGCCAACACACGAAACTTGCCCCACTGGAAACGAGACAAAGCATCTGCCACTTTAATGTAACTACCAGGAATGTGCACTGCATAAATAAATACATTTAATCTCAAACAAAGTAAAACCAGATGGCGGGGAAGAGGCCGAGATATTATTGATCGTTGACACCACACCCAAATTATCACAATGAAAACATACTTTTTTGTTCTTAAAGGCTGCCCCCAAAGTTCTACCGCCACTACAATGGGAAACAATTCCAAAAGCATCAGATTTCGTAGAAATCTTGCCTTGCCCTAGTCTTCTGGCCAAGGCTCAGCACTCAATTGACCCGAAAATACGCACCATATCCGGCGGAACCTGCTGCATTAGTAAACAGGACTAAATCCCTGTTGCTAATAGGACCTTCCATCCACAAGGAGCAGCCGTTATAGGACTCTAAAAAGATATCCCATATCCGAAGATCCGCCCTAAGCTCCCTGGTCAGCCTAACCGAGTGCCCTGAGGCCCTAATGCCAGGCGTTGCTGCAGCCAACCGGTGAAAAAAAATACGTCCCATAGGTATAATCCTACAAGCGAAATTTAACTTACCGAGCAATGACTGCAATTCCTGCAATTTGATCCTGCAACATCCATACACATTCCTGACCTCTGTCCTCAGGTTCACCAACTTGTCCATTAGTATTCTGCATTCCATGGCCACTGAATCCATAGTAATGCCAAGGAAAACTAATTCCATTACTGGGCCTTCAGTTTTGTCCTGATTCAAGGGGACACCAAAGCAGTCCGCAATGTGCTGCAACGTTCCCAGGAGAACCGCACAGGTCCCTGAATCTGAAGGTCCTATGCACAAAAAATCATCCAAGTAATGGATGATTGAGTTAACACCTGACACTTCCCGGACCACCCACTACAAGAAAGAACTAAATGTTTCGAACAAGGCATACGATATAGAGCAGCCCAATGTCAAGCAGCGATCCACAAAATAGCAATCCTGCCAACGGCACCCCAACAAATGCAAACTCTGGCGACGAACAGGAAGCAAGCGAAATGCTGCTTCTATGTCCGCTTTCGCTAGCAGCGCCCCTTGCATACTTACAAACCCATGAAATGGCCGCATCAGATAACTGCACATCCCCATGGGTCAATACCATCATTTACTGAGCTGCCCTTCGGATAAGAAAGATAGTGAATCAAAATCAAAATGTTCCTGGTTCCTTCTTGCGGACCACCCCCAATGGTGACACCACCAGTCCCGGGAGTGGGGGGAGAGGAAAAAGGCTCACTCATCCAACCCAGAGCTACTTCCTTAGATAGTTTCTCCGAAACCACTTCCGGCTGAAGGAATGCAGAACGCAAGTTTGAAGATAAAGGCGGAATCATACGTAAACTTCATGGAATGCGAAAACCCTCCCGAAAATCAGTTTCAAGACGGCCAGCCGCTGCCTGATCGGGGTACCTATTTAGAAAAGGGGCCATCTTTTCCACCCTCAGTGAAGTCTTCCCACCTACCAGCTGCATCCCCACTGTGCCCTTTTCCTTGCTTAAAACAACGTGAGAGGGAATGTATGTCGCCACATCCCGAACACTCATGTTTAAAACAACAGGAACTGCCGAACCGACATGTTCTGTCGTTGAACTGTCAACAGACCCCTTTTTTTCTAGAGGCCGATGGCCCAGAGGTTGAGTTACCACCGGCCCCTGCTGGAAAAAACTGATTTCCATACCTGGCTGAAGTCTTCAACTTCATCCAAAGGCTGATATCCTTGTGATCCCAGCGGATGCATGGCCTGACTGTTTTACGCTGGCGAAACTGTTCATCGTAACGCAACCACGCCACCCCATCATACACTCTGTGAGCCTCCCCAATAGCATCTAGATAACAAAACAGCCCAGAACAGTTATCAGGTGCCTTTTCCCCAATGACGCTCACCAGAATCGCAAAAGCTTGCAACCAATTGGCAAACGTATGAGGGAGAAGGCAGTACCTCATTTTTTCCTCATCCTCTTTCTTGCTCTCGTCTGGCTTTACCCTGTCCAAATTAAATTCTTCCAGTGGGAGGAGGGAAAAAACTTCCACATATTCACCTCTCCAGATCTTGTCATGACTCGTCACGAGCTTCGGGCTTTAGGTGAGCTCCCAGGGGTCCCTCGAAGTACACATACACCTCGCACTTCTTCGAGTCCGTCAGCCTTACCTTGTCTCCTTCCTTGGTCCCCTTCGTGGGCTTATCTGTGGCGGATGAAGTCTGTTCCTGATTGTTACCATCCGTCTGCGTACCCGCCACAGACTGCCCCACCTGGGTAGAACAGGCGCCATTGTTTAATTCCCCATGACCCCACCAAGGAGCCCACGCTGTCACTGGGGGAGGGGCCCTCGCCGTACTCGCCTGTAGCTTTCTCAGTAATTCCCGCAGGCTACTCAAAACCTCCCTTTCCACTTGCACGGAACCTAAACAACCAGACGTCCCAGCGGTACCCAGCACATCCTGACCTCTGACCCCTGACCCCGCCAAAACATCAGAAAAAAGGTGAGAAGACAACACACTGCAAGGGTACTCACCAGACTGCCCAGGGCAGAAAGCCCCTCACCCGTCAATCCAGAATCCCCCTCTGCATATCGCTTCCTCTAGCTCCCCAACCTCAGAGCTGCTGTTCTCCCCTTCTGACTGGACCTCTACTGGGCTGTTGACAGCTGTGCTAGCTCTGGTAGGGCTCCCTGTACGATGCTTAGCCCTAGGGGCAAGATTAGGACTAAATCGCTCCAGAGGCCAAGACCTCCGAGCAGGTGTGGAGGCAGGCCTCATCTGAGGGGGACCCCACCTAGCCCCTTGCAATGCAGCTGATACCTGGCTCTGCACCCAAGCATAGCCATGAACATCAGCCATCTCCCTAAGCTGAGACAGCAATCCCTCTAACTCACTCATTTATTTTTCTTTTTAAAGGTGGAGACGCAGCAGCCGGCTACACAGCAAAGTTCTTCTACGATTTCTCATCTGAAAGTGAGCCAAACAACTCTTCCCCAGCAGCTGTACTTCTCCAGCTCCACCCCATCATCCCGTCTGTCTGATCAGTCAGGTAAGGGTCAGCCACTGACCACCTACTTTTAACTAGTTAATCCCCACAGCTCGGTTCTCCTTCCACCTAGTCATGTATGCTCTTTACTTAATTAGTTCCTCATTAGCGCCGGGCACATTTTTATAATGAATTGCTGCGCTACTGGTGCCCAACCAAAACCTCTACATTCAAACATAAAAACCACAAGTGTAAATTATATTGAGTTGAGAATGATCATATCAAAAAATAAATCAAACTCATAGACATAAAATATTGTGCAAAATAAAATAGTGAATCAAACATAAACGTCCCAATTACTGATGTAGCACCCTACAAGGTAGGTGCTAGGTAAAAGCATAGTGGGCCTTGGCTGCCTAACAGCAGGGCCATGATTTTCAGCTGGGCTGTCATGTCTTCCAGGTGTGGCTGCTGAGAGGGGAGTCTCCCCACTGGCTCCATGAGAGGATTCTCATTGGGCAGTGGAGGAAACCCAATCAGTGGCTCATTCAGGCCTGTATCTACCCCAGAAGGCAGATTCTGCCGCAGAGGATTCTGGGAGTGGGTATACGTTTGAGAGGAACGCATGATGCAGCATCTTTGGCGGGAAGCAAAGTCCCAGGAGGGAGGGTACGGCTGTCTCTCCTGTCAGAAGGATCGGGTGTCTCGGGTGGCTGCCTGAGAGTGCAGAGAGAGAGCTGAGCTGCAGAGAGGATCCGGTGTGCTGAGGACCAGTGGAGATAGAGGGGTTCAGTTCCAGGAAAGCTTGCCAAGTTCGTGAGTACTGTGAATTTCCCCTGAGGGCCTGCCTGAAGTGTAGAGGGAACCACTCCAGTGAAGGTCCCAGGGATCCAGGAGCCAGCTAGTGTCAAGTGGGGTGCCTAGTGAGAGGACCCTGAAGTGTTAGAGGGGGTGCCTAGCGAGAGGACCCTGAAGTGTCAGAGGGGGTGCCTAGCGAGAGGACCCTTAAGCAGGGCTGCTGTCAAAAAATTGCGGGGCCCCGTACAGACTACCTGGCAGGGCCCCCCAAGAAAATATTAAAGATATATTTAGCTAAAATTACAACAAAATCAATATTATCAGACACAAATATAACATAACTCGCATAATTCCTGCTAAATCTAAAAAAAAAAAACTATGTTAAATAAAAAAAGAAGATGAGATGAGAAAAATATACAGGCTGGGCAGTTGGAGCTCAGTGATCAGAGAGACAGAGAGAGAGAAACAAAGTTACAATTTACAAATAAACTCCTGAGCAGCTCCAAGTGCTGGGAGGGGGGCCCACACAAGGGAGGGGGGATTAGTAAGGGACAACTGTCTCTTTCTCAACAGATAAAAGCTGATAGCAGGGAGAGGGACAGATCAGATTCAGGTGCTGGAGGAAGATTTCTGTAATTGTTGTCCATCACTAATCCCCCTCTCTGTGTGGGCCCCCCTGTGTGCTTGGGCCCCCTACAAGAGGGCTGGTGGCCCCCCCCTATCAGCGGCCCTGCCCTGAAGTGTCAGAGGGTGCACCAGCAGTTGGGCCCTGAAGAGTTAAGTGTACGGTGTTAAGGGTTGCAGCAGCACAAGCAGTTACAAGGAGCTACCTCAGTCAGTGAAGGGCTGGAGGGAGCTGTTCACCAGACTTTTGAGCTAAACAGAGTGTCAGGAGTCAAATATCCTACAGTCCTGGATCTTCTGAGTTAACCTGAGTATTAAAGTCGAAGTTCCAGCACAGTTCAGCAGAACAGTATTTTCAAGCGCCAGGGAGCGTTGGCCGGCATTCAGCTGGCGTCAAGACAGCGCTAACTGGCATTTTTCTGTACAGTGTCCCAGTTGAACCTAGTTGAGCCAGAGGAGTATCCCACTCATTCCCTTCTCCCATCCCAATTACAAAATAAACAAAACAAATCAAAGATGCCGGAATGGTCATTGTCTCAGCTCTCACACTTGGGTTTTCAACTTAAATGTGTTGGAAGTGTTACCGGTAACAATGGCAGAACCATATCAGGCCCAATGCCTGGAAATATTGCTACACTTAAATACAAAAATTGTGCAGAATGACAAAAATATAATGACATACTGTAAATATCTATGGTTTTTGCAATATTTATAGCTAGTGAGATTGCCACACACACATAATCAAAAAGTGTCCACGCTCGTGAGTTCAACCATTGTGAGAACTCCAAGTGATAATTCAAAAAACATATTTAAGTGCAGCTTATTTTCCGTGAATGCAACCAGTGCGTCTCCTCAAGGTGCCTCCGCCCCCCCCAGGAATAATCTCACCTGGGTGGTGTGACCACTACAATTAAGTGAGGTCAAAAAAAGCTTTTTGGCCCTAATGGCTACACACAGCTCCTCCAATTTCCTTAGTAATCTCCTCAATAGGGGTTATGACATTCCAGATAACATGTGTACAAAATATAAAAAGAGACCAATGGTGCTTATACCCTTTTAAAGCCAATTTATTAACAAAGCCAAACTCGGGGTACTTACTCTTTACTGGTGCTTCCAACGCACCTGACTAATACAAGCAAAGCAGTATATTCTGTTCCTGGGATGATTCCTTCTGTATAAGCAAACAGCCTTCTGACACTCTCTAGTCCTCAGCTCCACGCTGATTTCTGGTGCCGTCACCGTCCTGGCCCCTCCCCTATGCGTATCAAAACAGGGTCACGTGTCTTCCTCAGGGGGATTTCCCCTAGTGCTCTATGGGCCCCCCGTGCTCTTAGGCCCCCCGTGCTCTTAGGCCCCCCGTGCTCTTAAGCCCCCCTGTGCTCTTAGGCCCCTCTGTGCTCTTAGCTCCCCCTGTGCTCTCCAGTCCCTCTGTGCTCTCCACCCCTCCTGTGCTCTTCGCCCCCCCCGTTCGCCACCCCCCCTCAGTGCTCTCCACCCCCCTCAGGGCTCTCCAGCCCCCCCAGTACTCTCTGACCCCCCACTCTCCCCCAAATCTCCAGCCCCACATGCTCTCAAGCCCCCCAGTGCTCTTAGGCCCCCTGTGCTCTCAGACCCACCAGTGCTCTCTGGCCCCCCTAGTGCTCTAGGCCCACCCTATGCTCTTTGGCCCACCCATGTTCTCCGCCCCTGTGCTCTCTGACCCCTCCAGTGCTCTCCAGCCCCTGTGCTCTCGAGCCCCCCCCAGTGCTCTTAGTCACCCCTGTGCTCTCAGCCCCCCGTGCTCTCTGACCCCCCCAGTGCTCTCAAGCTCCCTGTGCTCTCTGGCCCCCCTCGTGCTCTAGGTACAACCCTGTGCTCTTCGCCCCCCCATTTTCTCTACCCCCCTTGTTCTCTCCACCCCCTAAATGCTCTCCAGCCCCCCAGTGCTCTCCCCGACCCTCTCCTCCACTGTTTTCCAGCTCCCCTGTGCCCTGGCCCCCCTTATGCTTTCTGGCCACCCTTCTGCTCTCAGCCCCCTCCCCCAGTGCTCTCCTGCTCCTTGTGCCTTCTGCCCTCCCCAGTCCTCTAGGCCAGTGGTTCTCAACTCCGGTCCTCGGGACCCACTAACAGGCCAGATTTTAAGTATTACCTTGGGGGATGCAGACTAGAATACTGCAATCACTGAGAAGCAAATGAGATCACCTGTGATGTAATTTAGTTATCTTGCAAACCTGGCCTGTTGGTGGGTCCCGAGGACCGGATTTGAGAACCACTGCTCTAGGCCCACCCTGTGCTATTCAGCCCCCCCATGACATTAAATATGCTTGAAGTAATAAACTAATACTTGAACGAGTTGAGCTGAGTTCCCTGATTAGTGGTATAGCTGATCACAACACCCATGCCGATGGACATCTGGGGCTCTCCCAAGGTATAAAGTCTAAGGGGCGGCACAAGTCATTGACCGAAGCAGAAGGAATTCAGCATAAGGCAGACTAGCAAAGTCAAAGAAAACAAGACACCTGGAACAAGGCCAAATGAGTAGAAGTAAGACACAATTGTAAAACATAGCTGGGCTACAATTTGATGCAATGGGTCATCAGAATAAACTGAACTCAGGCACAGGAATGCTGGATCTGGAGATCAGTCTTCATGTATGGGGACATACATACTTCGATAAATAATACATTTATTTTTTTAATTATCTCTTACAGTAATAATGACGATAACTCTATAGTCGACAACCTATTAGATCGTTTTACCACAGGGAAGTGGATTTTGAGTGATAGTTAAAATATGATTGTAACTTACGATCATAAGTTATCAATTGCATCTTTGTTTCCAGTATGTAATTTTATGATCTGAGTGAGTCTAAATTGATTGGAGGGGATGTTATTGCTGATAGATTGCTTGTGGATTCGATCATTTTGATTGAATTGCACATCCAACACTTAAAAAAATTGAGGTGTCTGTGGCCACCATTAGACCAGGATGACATTTTATATACCAAGGTACCAAATGTGGGAGCTTTATGCACACCTAGACACATTTAGAGGGTTACTAAGCCCCTCTGGGTTCTGGGAGAAAGTATCTTTCAGTCTTTTTCAAAATGCCATCATTAACCACTTGCCGACCAGTTACGTTGACTGTACTGCGGCAAAGTGGTTCGTTATCGTCTGTCGACGTAGACCTACGTCACCAGACATTCCCCTATCTGGAGGCTCGCTCCTACTGTATTCAGCTCTTCCCCGATCGTCGGGGAATCAAGTGTGGAGATCCGCCCGCTTAACCCCTTCCCTGCCAGTGTCATTTTTACAGTAACAGTGCATATTTATAGCACTGATTACTGTAGTAATGTCACTGGTACCCCTAAAAGTGTCAAAAATGTCAGTCAAGGGTCCGATCTGTCCGCCGCAATGTCGCAGTCCCGCAAAAAAAAACGCAGATCGCCGCCATTACTCGTTAAAAAAAAAACACCAAAAATGACAGAAATCTTTCCCTTAGTTAGTAAACGCAATAACTTTTGCGCAAACCAATCAAAATACGCTTAATGCGATTTTTTTTACCAAAAATATGTAGCAGAAAACAAATTGGCCTAAAATTATAAAAAATTTTGATTTTTACATTTTTTGGGGGGGAATTTCATATAAAAAAATGTGAAAAATATTGTTATTTTTTCAAAATTGTCGCTATTTTTGTTTATAGCGCAAAAAGTAAAAATCGCACAGGTGATCAAATACCACCAAAAGAAAGCTCTGTTTGTGGGAAAAAAAGGACATAAATTTAGTTTAGGTACGGCGTTGCATGACCGCGCAATTGTCAGTTAAATTTGCACAGTGCCGAATCGCAAAAAGTGGCCTGGACGTAAGACAGCAAAATCCTCCGGTGGTAAAGTGGTTAAAGCAACACTAAACTCTGGTTTTAAAAATAGACAATTCTATTTAAGTGTAGCAACGTCCTAGATTAGTGCAGGTTGCTGGGTAAATTAAGTAAGTGGAGCAGGGGTTGATTATTCTGGCCTGCTCAGTGTCTCACAGGCCTGCTGCTCTGATTACTTCCCCCTGTATTCTAGAGAATTCCAGAATCATAGTGGGAGAAAGAACACAGACAGACTAAATATGTATGGGGAATCCAGCCAATCTCCGGTTGCTGGGAAACCCATAAGTAGTAGGAAGCCTGAGGCAGTGGGAATGGAGTTCCTGGGTCCAGGCCTGCTTGAGAAGACCCCTGTGCAGATGCTCTGCACCTGGGGCAGAATTACTAGAGGTGCCATCAAGAAGACATTAAAGCGGAGTTCCGGCCACAAAAATATTTTTTACATAAAAATATCCCCCTAATCCTAAGCTATCGCCAATTACCCTAACACTAACCCCACATTACAGTACAATACAGTTATGGGATAAATATAAATTCTTACCTTTAAAATTGATTGCAGAGCGCGGCCATCTCCGGTGTGGGCAACTGAAGCCACTGTGTCCCCCGCTGTGTCTCTCTTCCTGGTTACCCAGAATGCCAATTGCAATCTCGCGCATGCGCTGTAGATTGCGATCGGCAATCAGAGTAGTGGCCGGCCATTCCCATTGCATCCTGGGATTGATGATGCTTATCTTCCAGGACGCAATGCAAAGGAGGAAGTGACGTCGGGGGCCGCGGCCGCATAAGGAGGAAGAGGAAGGAAGGTAAGTTCATTTTCATTAAAAACAAGGTAAGTAAATACTAATTATCCATTTCTTTTTCAGGTTTTTTCACTCTAACTGATGCTGCAAAGTTCATTTTTAGGTTGGAACTCCGATTTAAGGTCACAGCTGAAACTTGCAAAGCTTAGTCCTGGAGTCTGCTTGGGTCTGGAGAAGCTCACTGGAGAGTACCAGGAGGAAGATGGTGGAAAAGCTTCCTGCTGTCCTATGGTGGTGTGTGTCTGTGTCTCCCTTACATAAGAGTGCCCGGTAAATATCAGAGGGAGGAAACTGATGATCCTGTGGCCGTGTGAGCAGATGGTGAGTATATAGAGGGTGAATCACTGCCAGCCCCTCTTTTTTATGCAGCCATCCTACACTGTGTAAATGTTAGTGTAAAACAATGCCTCTAAATAACTTATATCCAATATTTTCTGGCCGGTCACGTGACCTCTGGCCACTTTCCTCCTTAGATCTAAAGGGTACCGCAGGAGGGGCCAAAACGTCAGCTGGGGAGGTCACGTGACCGATGTGCTGGCCGCTCAGCCCCTCCCGCTGTAGCCCTTAGATGGGGAATGAGAGTGGCTGGAGGTCACGTGACCGGCCAAAAAAGATTGAATGTAAAGTGTTTAGAGGCATCATTTTACACTAACATTTACACAGTGTAGGATGGCTGCATAAAACAGAGGGTCTGGCAGCAATCTTTACTGCCAGTTATTAATAGCGTCAGGAGGGGAGGGGCAGGTCACACACACAAGAGCTGACAGGCAGGGAGGGAGGGGGAGAATGGAGAAAGGAGAGCAGCGGGATGACGGATCGTGTAAACTGACCCTGATAAAAATGGATCAGCAGCCATGATTATCATGGTCAGATTACATAGAGGGCACAGGAACAGGCAGGATCAACCAGGTTTTTTACAGCTTAGAGGGGGACAGGTTAGACAGCACAGGCACTGTGCTGTTTAACCTGCTATAAGGGAACAGGATCTATTTTCTTCCTGGGCAGCACAGAAACTACTGCAACATTTTTGGATAAAGAAGGGCTTAGGTAAGTATTAGGGGGGCTAAGGGTGGCTGCTGCATACAGAAGGCTTTTTATCTTAATGTATAGAATGCATTAAGATAAAAAAAAACAAAAAACTTCTGCCTTACTACTATCAAGTACAGCTCCCCTGGGGCTCTAATTGCCGCTCTGATCATCGGGGAAAATGGTGAAACTGCAATCTCTGTGTCTGTTACAGAACCCCCCACACGTCAGTAAGCATGAGGCATACATTTAACCCCTTGATCACCCCAGTATTAACCCCTTCCCTGCCAGTGTCTTTATTACAGTTACAGTGCATATTTTTAGCACTGATTACTTTAGTAATGTCACTGGTCCCCCCATATGTGTCAAAATGTTAGTTAGGGGTCCGATCTGTCCACCAAAATGTTGCAGTCCCGCAAAAAATCGCAGATCGCTGCCATTACTAGTAAAAAAAACAAAAAAACAATAAAAATTACATAAATCTTTCCCGTAGTTAGTAAAGGCGATAACTTTTGCGCAAATCAAAATAGGCTTATTGCGATTTTTTTTACCAAAAATATGTAGCAGAAAACAAATTGGCCTAAAATGTTAAAAAATTTTGTTTTTTTAAATTTTTTTGGGGGAATGCCATATAGCGTTTTTTTTGTTTATAGTGCAAAAATTAAAACTTGCACAGGGGATCAAATACCACCAAAAGAAAGCTCTATTTGTGGGAAAAAAAAAGGACGTAAATTTTGTTTGGGTACAGTGTCGCACGACATAACTTGACCAGCTATAAAGCAACACCCTTGTACCTTTGCTCTACTCTTTACTATGTATCCTCTAGGTTGTTGTCCAAAGTGGCCACCCAGGTCCTGCAATTTGTGAATGTGTTACCTCCTCTGTGTGAGAAGGATTGTCTTGCATTTAGACTGAGGCTGCTGGAACCAGCATAGGCCTGTATTATCATAGACTCACGGCCCCGGGGATCTAAGAATATTGGCAGCTATAGGGAATTATCTAGCTGGGTAGCCATGTGCAGACAATGAATTAGAGCCACTCAGCAGCTCGGCTGTGTCCCCTGAGTAAGTTTAAATACAACATTCTCATCTTTGATTGAAGTATATCTTTAATAAGGTATGTTTTTTTTTTTTCTAATTGCAAACAGTTCCAGATAACAGAAACACATTTAGGAAATTCTCATATTCATTATGCAGTGCTTTTAATCAATACTACACCGGTGGAATCCACACTGGAAGCTTATTAGTGTCTCTTCTTACTGATTTAATTATGCCCTTATCTCACCGGGAGAAGCAGGAGATAGCACGTCACATGGCTTATACGGGTAGCTAAGTGCCATTCATTCTGTTTTCTCATTTACAGAGGAATAATTCCGGAGGGTTATCTCTGTGCAAGGAACTATAGGTAACATACACAAGCAAGGCTCTACTATTAATTATGATACAGAAAATATTTACTTGGTGGAGCAGAGAGGCAGCATGGAGTAAATAGTTCCAACACGCTAAAATAATTTACAGGGACAAATAATAATTATTTAAAAAAAAAAATTGCATAGCAGTTCACCCAATGAAATGCATGCAAATGGGGCAAAAAAATAATATTAACACCTTCCCACCCGGCCTATAGCAGATTGATGGCTGGGTGGGACTTTCCTCCTTTGGAGTGGACATCATATGATGTCCCCTCGGAAGGGGCCGCACAGCTGCGCCATCTATCACTGGCTGTGTCCATTGCTGTACTGGCCCGCTGCCAGTGTCATGTGATCGCTGTGACCAATCAAGCAGATCACATGACAATTGTAAACAATGAATGGCTTCCTTTCATGCTATTCATTGTATACAATTGTGTTGCTAGCTGGGACTGGTCACAGTGATCACATGGTACAGACAGGGCCAATCACAGCTAATCACAACAAGACACTGAATGAACCAGTTTCATTCAGTAAAAATGGTTGCTTATACCAATAAATATCATTGGTATTAGCAATCGTAATGTGTAAAAAAAAAAAAATCCTGATTACTTACCCAGAGTAGTACATGGTTACTATGGTAACGCTGTATTGCTCTGGTCATGGTGTGTTAAAAAAAATCGTAAAAAAAAAAAAAAATTGAAAAAAAATTATTATTTTTTTTTTTTAAAAACTGTCACCAGTCACACCAGTCATGTGTCCCTGATTGTCGCCACACCAGTTATATGCTATTGCTGTACAGCACTGGTAAGAGTATGTAAAACAAAAAAACACTGAAACAAAATATATGATTTTTTACTTTCCTCAGTTTCCAAATAATTGTGAAAAATTAATACTTCAAAAACTTTCCAAAAAGGGCTAATTTAAGGGATATTTGTACTGTCCTGGCATTTTCTGGCCTCAAGAAATGAGATAGACCGTCAGTACATCAGGACTGACCGATTTTCAGAAATACATATGAGCTTATATGCTATGGAGTTAAATTTGGACAACAATATATAATATGCCCACAAGATGGCACTTGGAAGCCCTTTTTTCTGAGTGAAGGGCTTTTCTCCTTTTATAGTGTTTTTTGCTTTATTTCCCCTATATAAGATAACCCTTTATATTTAACAAGTGCTTTGAAATTTATATAGGATGTAACATTGGAGCTGGAGCTGGAGTTGAATTCCAGTCTAACTTTATACTGAGCCTTGGTTCAAAGACAGCCTTGTAGGCAAAGTAACCAAACAAGCCATTATGTTATATTAATTAGAAGCGAGGCTTGGTTATGAAGTAGGAACGGAGCTCAATAGAGATGGATGTGTTAATCAAAGTAAGGCTTGGGTATGAGATGAAGACGAGACTTGATTTGATTAGATAGTGTATATAGATGTGATGATGCAGTATGGTGCCCTGGAAGATGTACTTTGTTGATGAAATGCATTGGACAGATCCTCCTACTGACGTCATCGCGTTCTGGAAGTCTGATTTTCTTTGCCGGCTTGTTAATCGTTTTTACATGTACATTGCTTTTAACCCTCCATAAGTTTGTTTCTTCATTAGAATAAAGGTTTTAGAGGATTTTCTACACTATGGAGAGGTGTCTTTCTGTTTACTTTGCATGATTTTACTATTGGAAGTCTGAACATGGTTGTCTATTGAATGGCTTTCCTGGTGGCTATAGCTGATGTATGGAGGGTGCCAATGACATATGGAAATAACTGAAATACTATATGACAACTCTTAAAAAGGGAGTCAAAGTGAGTTGTTAAGCGTACAGCCTAGCATCACTCCAGGGGAAGGTGTGTGGTGGTGACATTATATACACAATCTTGCTTGAAGAGGCGCATTTTCATCTGCTCTGTATTTTGAATGGGACTTTTTTTGGACACTTCGCTATAATGGTTGTAACATCATTATATTATTTTATCCTCTCTTTTTTAGGAACAAATTAAATACAGTGTGTGTGTGTTTTTGTCTAGCTCTGCTGTGTAGTCACATGTCATCTCTCTGTTCCCCTTCTCGATCTAAGGAGTATGGTGAGAGGAGCTGAGATTCCCTCCGACGTTTGCAAGCTAGCAGAGGGAGGACATGTGACCACACAGCAGCCCTGTGCAAAGAAGGTATTTAGCTTTAATAAAAAAAAAAAAAATACACACACTTTACTTAATATTAGGGATCGACCGATTATCTGCAACACTGATATATCGGGGGCCGATATGCACTTTCCTGGATATATCGGAATCGGCCCCTGAGGTTACTAATATTGCCGATATTTAGGGAAAGTGCATGTACTGGGGTGATGTCTGCAGCTAGCGGCATCACCCCAGGACCAGTGTCCATAGCCGACGGTCGGCTGACTTGTAATGACAACCAATGCAGCTGAGAAGCCTCTCGGCTGTCATTATAAGGAGCGGGAGGGGACGCCCCCCCTCCTGCCGCCTTCCACGGCTCGCCCGGGCACCCGTCCCACCGGGAGACCCGAGCATCCTACCTCCACCGCCTCCGTTGAAGAGAAGACCCGGGTCTCCATGTAAAAAACCCGGAAGTGACATCACTTCCGGGTACTCTGCGCCAAATTAAAAAAATTTACAGCATTCAAAACAGCCAAACCTGGCGTTTTGAATGCTTTTCAGTGCCGAGGAGGGGTTTGGGGTCTTTTAGACCCCCAGATCCCTCCACAAGGAGTACCTTTAGGAAAAAATAAATAAATAAATTTTTTTTACATGCCCGAAAATATCGGCCGATATCGGCCGATACCGATATCCGATGACCAAATTGTCGGTATCGGCATTAAAAAAACTATATCGGTCGATCACTGCTTAATATATTCCTAAAACAGAGAGGAAAAAAGTATATAACAGATGTTACTTTATACTTTACCAAAGAGGAGGAGCAGCTGCAGCAGAATACCTAATCAAGGCAGGAGAAGAGGGGAGGGGCTGGGAGGAGATCGTCTTAACAGTTCAAACATAGACTATAGAAATGACTGGGAGGGAGGGAGATGCAGAGACGTTGAATACACAGCAAGATGATGGAGGCATGTAATCTGACTACTAGAGTTGGGCCGAACACCACCCTGCCAAGTTCTCACCAGAACTCCTAAACATGTAAAAATGTCAGACCCGAACCGTCAACTCTATTAAAGTCTATGGGAAAGTCTATGAAAAAATCAAAAGTCCCCATTTTGAAGGCTTATATACAAGTTATTGAACATGACAAGGGTATGGGGCCCGGGTACTGCCCTGATGGACATGTTTCAATGCAAAATATGTTTTTAAAAAAAATTCCTTTAAATATAGTGCCTTGGGGTCCCCGTAGTCTGCCTGAAAAGTGGCGCATCTGCACCATGTATAGAACCTGCTGCAGCAAAACTGAAATAAAGAAAAAACAAATGACATTTAAATTGCCAGCAATACAATCCACAAAACAGTGTGGGTGGTCCCCTTTGGGTCTGGTATGGATTTTAAGGGGAACCCCATGCCAAAATTAAATAAAACAATTTAATCCCGACTCCCGCCACCAGCGCCGGACCCAAAAAAATAAAAAATAAACGCTCCACCCATGACTTCTTTTTTCAGGTCCAGTGGTGGCGGCGGGTGTTGTGATTGAAGATAGATCAACATCTGGGGACATTGTTTTTTTATTCCTAATAAAGGAATTGTGAAAAACTTTGTATGTGTTTTTATTTATCTTTTGACACTTTTTTTGGTGAATGATACTCCATACTCTTTCACATGGGGGGGGGCGGGATCTTGGGGCCCCCATGTTAAAGTGGGCTTCCAGATTCTGATAAGCTTCCTGCCCACAGACCCACACAACCAAAGCCCAGGGTTCTCAGGAAGAGGCCCTTTTCCCCATCAACATATTTAGGGCATGTGGCCTGGACGGGGGGGGGGGGGGGGGTACCCCATGCCGTTTTTTTATTTAACATGTTTCTATTGCCGGCAATGTTTTTTTTCTTCATTTACCTGGCAGCGGGAAAACCCGTTGACAGCTAATGGGCCATAAGGATGCCGCAGCCAGCTTCCTGATCCTTAATAACCCTGTGCAAAGCTTTGACCAATCAGTGCTTAGAATGCACTGCACAGCGCGCAGTGCATTTTGGGATGTTTGGCAGGCGAACTTCCCACCGAGCGAAGGGTGTTTGCCGAGCGGGCGAACATGTGATGTTCAGACTGAACTTTTGCTCAGCCCGAACTGCTCACCCAACTCTAGGCTATCAGAAATCAGCAGCCATGATAAGTGTGGTCACTGGTCAGTACAGACATGGGAAAAGAGGAACAGGCAGGGTCAGCCATGTATTGGAGAGCAAAGAAAGGGACAATTGACATGGCAAAAGCACTGTGCTATATCTCGTGTCTTGGGCCTTGGGCCGAAAATGTTGAGCTGGACAGGAACATGTTTTTTTTTTTTTTTTTTAGGGTTTCATCCACTTTAAGGTCTATATATTGGGACTGCATATTTTTTTTATTTTATTTCTGTAATGCACTCTGAATATTTAGTAAGTGCAACACATTATTTTTTAGTTATTTTACTAAAAGGGATACATTCTTTTTGTGTCTGCTGCTGTATCCTTTATTATTTTTCCTGCACAAATTGTGCGGTTTCCATAGTTTTATAGTTTCCCTGATCATGCCTGATCCCAGACTTGCCATTTCCCAAGTCTCATGGCTGGTTCTTCCTTGAAATAGAAGGAAAGAGAGAACCAAAACAGTGCAAGCAGCAAGCAACCAACCAGTATTCACTTTGTAACAGCCAGGCTTCAAGTAATTACTGATGATCAATATGGGTTGCTGCACTTTGCTTCTTGCATTGAATATTGAATAAGCCAATTGTTCTTTCGCACTTTATATAGAAGAAAGATTTTCAGTAACAATGAACTTTTTTGGGCATATAGTAAATGGCGCAGAAAACTGTATAAAATCAACAAATGTATTAAATATACTGTATATTAAAAACATGTATAGTACTACATCCAGTATTTTAGGAAAAAGGTTCACAGTTTGATGGCAGGTGCCGAGGGACCGGTCTGCTGTACTTTTTTTTGACTGCTGCATGAATGATTTGCTGCCTATTTGTGGCTTTTTGTCGGTGGCGAGATAATCTACATATTTACTTTAGATACTGTTCTTAAGCATCTGCTCCTGATAAAGATTTTCCAACATTTGAAATGCATCGAGCTAACATGGGAATATTAAAATGAAAAGGGATCTGTGAACCCTATCCTAAAATACTAGATGTAGTGCTATACGTGTTGTTAATATATATTTAATACAATTGTTGATTTTTTTTATAAATAAACATTTCTGTGCCATTTATTATATGCCCAAAAAAATATACTTCTACAAAAAATCTTTCTAAATGTGGTATAAAGGATGTGGGCATATAGGACATAGAACCTCCATCCAATCTTGTGTGTCTCTCACAGTGTAATCTCTTTATTGGGCCCAGATGACTTGACTGCTGAGGTGCATAGGTCCGGAGAACCATGTTACCATAATAACCAATACCCCTTGCCCCTTCCCCATACAAAACCACACTTACAAATGATTAAGTTGGAAAGGGCAAGGCCACAGCTTTATTTACTTTCAAAACCAAACAAGTATACATTTAGACCAGTGCCAGTCACAGTTGTACTGTGAGCACTCTTAGTCATTAACAAATTAATTCCAAAAGGTGAAAGGGGGAGGGTCTGTTGTTATCATCAGTGCAGGACAGACAGCCTACCCCCCCAATTTACATAACCCATTACCATAAATGTAACTGCTGGCAAGGTCAAAAACCTCAACGAAAGCCGTGACAGACCGACCAAAGAGTAGGGCTGGGGGTGGGCAGCTCTTCAACCACGTTTTCTTCAAAGACCCAGAATTCCCTGGGTAGGGGATATTTAACTGAGCTCAGGCCCAACCCCATTCCCCAAAATCCATCCAATCAGTTCTCCCACGTAGCCTCCTGCTATAAACAAGTGCCCTGACCATGCCCCCATCAGTCAAGGCTCTCTTTCCCTATAGGGATCAAGAGGCCTTCTTTTTGTCCTCCTGATGGCAACAAATATTTAGGTAATTTCTTCCCTGAGAATATACACATTGAGACTTGAAAGGTAATTTAAGACTCCCAAGCCATATATTTTTTGAAAGCAAAATACACAAAAAGTATTTTTTAGGCCTCATGCACACTGGACCTTTTTGACACTATTCTTAGGGGCGTCTGGAGTTTAGAGGCAGAAAAAAAACACTGCCAGCACGTCCAAGAGCAGTAGCATTTTTGGGAAAAAAAAGCTTGACACATGTAAATTGCTAGGCGCTTTTAGCTCTTGAGCGTTCATTTTTTTTATTGGCCATTATATATTATTACTATGGTCAATGAAATAAATGATTGCCCAAGTACTTGACGTGCATAAACAAGTTACACACGTTTAAAAGCACCAAGCGTTTTTTTCTGCCAAAGCACCACTGCCAGGAGGAAAGGCGTCTGGGAGAGATAGCAAAAATATCCAGTGTGCATGAGGCCTTACGACTTTGAGGTTTTTAGGAGTTTTTGAGGGTTAATGTAAATATCATTGTCTCCAAAATACATATTGAAGTTAAAGAAATGCAACTGTGTTTACTTGATAAACACACTCAGGGTCCTTTCACACGAACGATCCGATCAGATCCGCCTGTCAGTTCTTTTTTCTTATCGGATCCTCCATGCATCCCTATGGGGCAGCAGATGTCAGCTGGCATCTGATCCTGTCCGTGAAATCCGGACGGATGGAAAACCTATTTTCCATCCGTCCAGGGGATCAGGATCGGATGAGAGTGGACAGGCGGTCCGTTCTCATCCGATTCCCCCATAGAGCGCAGCGGGGGTCTGACACCTCCCTCTACACACACAGAGCGGAGAGGGAGCTGTCACCTGCCTGCTCAGCGGGGATCAGTGTATCAATCCCCTGCTGAGCAGCACGGAGTCCGCCGACGGAGTGGACCGTGTGAAAGGAGCCTAAGGTTTAAAATGATATGTCCAACAAAGTAGCTACAGTTTAAAACAATCGCTCACTCTTGCACCATCCCAGAAGCTCCTACTTTGTGTTTTCATTATAGATTGGAAAGTCAGTGCTTAGAGGGGGGAGTGTAGTGAGCTGAGCTGTTGACAGAAGGACTTGAATGGCTTCTGTGTGTCTACTGCACCAAACTACATGCAGCTACAAAGGTTAGTGAAGGCTTGTTTCAAATGTTTTGCTTGTTAGGAATACATAAATACTTAAATTCACAAACTGTATCCTGGCTACATGTTTACTTTAGAGTCTAGGCATATGATGTTGGTTTCTTTTTCTTCTGTAAAGCAGTATGCCTTTAACATTTAAAAAAAAAACAAGTGACAGGTCCTCCATAAGATGCAATTCAGATTTTAAACACATTCACTATATTACCAAAAGTATTGGTACGGCTGTATTTACTCTTGCATGAACATTAATGGCATCCCAGTTTTAGTTCGTAGGGTTTAATATTGATTTGAAGAGAAAAAGGGGGTGAAGGAGCCAGAGAGACTGTTCCTAAAAGAGGTTGCATAAAGGGATGCTCACAACTGCTATATGTCAAAATAGATAAACTTTATTTAAAAACAGGGCACTATGCGACATGTAAAAACATGCCCTAAACAGTAGGGGTCATGAAACACATTAACAGGATCAGATGCAGTGAAAACACATGTGAGACAGCATTAAAAACATCACAATGACAGATACACACACTACTGGCCACACCACCCACCGGGATAATGATGGCACAGCTACAGCGGTCTACAGTATATAGCCCAAATCGGGTCCTGTAATACTGTTGATGCTGGAGGAGTACCGGCATGCCACAACCAACCTGTTGTAAATAAAGGATAGCTTTTATTGGTGCATAGGCACTCCATAACACTTAATGGGGTCTATAATCATGTTTGCACAGTGTTGTCACTGACCGACTGAATTAACTAGTTAACGGACAGAGGGAAAACCCCACATTAAATCACTGTTACCAAAAACCAAGTCAGGCAGTGACCAATAAGCAATCATGAAATAGGTTTCAATGTGGACGAGAAATGTCCCACCATAATATTGGTGTTATATCACTTAGGACCTTCTATTGTGGTTCCATTACAAGAAGGAATAATGCGAGGTGGGGGGAAGATAGGCAGATAGGCAGAACAGCGAATCTTCTAGCGTTCTCCAATTCATGAAGAGTCAGGGAATGACTGAACTATAATAAATGACATCGAGGGAAGCAGGTCGAGCAACCAGAAATTGAGGACATCCAGAGGCAGATGCAGTGGACCTAGTGAAGTTATGGAATCATCTATCATGACCTTTAGACAATGGAAGGGTGATAATGAGAGACGCTGTGTAGGGAAAAACAGCGCAGGCTCACAACCGGTTGGACTCACACGGTTTTCGGGATTCCAGCCGCACTCTTAGTACAGCAGATGCTATAGATTCAACCAGAGTGCTTACCGCATTACCGGAGTCCCGACACAGCACCTGAATACTCGGTGGTCACGGCCTTTTCTCTATCCCTGTTGCTCCATCTAAAACACCTCTTCCAAGCAGTTCCAGGTGATTCACTTCCGCGTCCGTGCACGAGGCAGACAAACAGCGCTGCAGTATCCAGTTGCCTTCTGGTGGTGGTTTGCTCAGCTACGCTCGTAACTTCCGCTGTACTCGCAGTGGCAGCATCCGCCTCAAGGTGTTAGAGCGACTTCAGCGGGTCCGGCCAGTAAGGAGTTCCCATAGGTGCGTGGCCAGCAGTGTGTGACGTCAACGCGTTTCGCGTGCGTAGCGCATGCTTCTTCAGGACGAATATTGATTTGGCCCACCCTTTGCAGCTTCAATTCTTCTGGGAAGGCTGTCCACAAGGTTTAGGAGTGTGTCTATGGGAATGTTTGAATATTCTTCCAGAAGCACATTTTTGAGGTCAGGCACTTATGTTGGAGAGAAGGCCTGGCTGGCAGTCTCAGCTCTAATTCATCCCAAAGGTGTTCTATCAGGTTGAGGTCAAGTTCCTTCCCCCCCAAACTCGCTCATCCATGTCTTTATGGACCTTGCTTTGTGCACTGGTCCAAATCATTTGGTGGAGGGGGGATTATGATGTGGGGTTGTTTTTCAGGGGTTGGGCCCTTAGTTCCAGTGAAGGAAACTCTTAAGGATTCAGCATACCCAGACAATTTGGACAATTTTATGCTCCCAACTTTGTGGGAACAGTTTGGAGATTGCCCCTTCCTGCTCCAATATGACTGCACACCATTACACAAAGTAAGGTCCATAAAGACATGGATGAGTGAGTTTGGGTTGGAGGAATTTGACTGGCCTGCATCCTAACCTCAACCTGATAGAACACTTTTGGGATGAATTAGAGGAGAGACTGCGAGCCAGGCCTTCTTGTCCACATCAGTGCCTGACCTCACAAATGAGCTTTTGGAAGAATTGTCAAACATTCGCCTGGACACATTCCTAAACCTTGTAGACAGCCTTCCCAGAAGAGTTAAAGCTGTAATAGCTGCAAAGGGTGGGCCTACTCAGTATTGAAGCCTACGGACCAAGACTGGGATGCCATTAAAGTTCATGTGTATGTAAAAGCAGTCCAAATACTTTTGGTAATATAGTGTATAAAGCAGTCCTGTATGATTAGGACTATTCACCAATGATTGTTTTTTAATAAATGTTGCTCCATAACTTTTTTTATCATTTATATTGGTTTTGATGTGACCACTGATACTCTGCTTCTGCCTCTCAGGGAGGTGGGTTTTCTCTACTCCTAAGTCACCACTCATCGCCCTTGCGGCTCTCACTTTTTCACCATTTATTGTTGACACTGCCTCTGAGGTGGATGCAGAGAGGTGATAGAACAATGCAAAGGCGAATGAGTAGATTCTGTGTTTTTAGCAGAGACCCTGATTTCATTGGGCCTTGGCCAGAAAATGTTGAGCTGGATTATGGCCTTGTGTGGAAAGGTTAATGATATCCTCTTTCCCTCTTTCGGGATTAAAGAATGGCACTTGTCAGGGGTGTCTTATGTCAATCTTTCTGTTTGCCTTGTTTTTAGGGTGCTGTTGTGCAAAGTTAGAGAGAACTTTAGTATTTATGGGTTTAAAGTGGACCCTGTGGAGCATAAAATGTCCGCATATGCGGATGATATCTTATTTTTTATCTCTGACCCATTTTTTTATCTCGTTTCCCAACCTAATGTCGAAATTAAAAGAATTTGGGGCTTTGTCGAACTTTAAAATGAATTAGAATAAGTCTGAAATCTTGCCCTTATGTTTACCTCAAACGACAGAGGATTCTCTTTAACAATCTTTTTCTTATATATGGAATTAACGATTTACTAACTATTTGGGAACCAACTTGACAGCAGATCTATCTAAGTTATATAAAGAAGATTAAATTCTGCTTCTTCAAAGAATTAAGGGCGACCTGGCAGACTGGGATAGAAATAGGAAGATCAAACATTTTAAAGATAGGTGTGCTTCCAAAAATGTTATTTACTATGCAGATTATAACTATCCGACTCCCAAACTATTTTTTTTGCTAATGTTTGGTGGATTTTCATAGACTTTGTGTGGAGAAAGGCTAAACCAAGGTTAGCATGATACCACATTCTTTCTAGGTCTAAATCGGATGGGGGCTGGACTTGAGGAACTACTATAGGGCAATTGTGTTTACTAGAATCCTCAGTTAGAGATACCATGCCACTCAAAAGGCCTGGGTAGTAATGGAGGGGGCACTGGTGGGCCATGATTTGGCCCATGCCCCTTGGGTCCCATACCTATACAGAGGTTTTTCTAACTCTACTTTCTCATTACCCACACTTTAATGCTCTGGGATCTAACTGATAAACATTCATACAACATCCATCAATCTCTCCTCTACTACCATTGGGTGGTTTTTGTTGGTTCCCCCTGGGCGAGTCACTGTCTTTTTTTGAATCTTGGGCGACTGATGGAGACACCAGCTGCTTTAAGTTTATGCAGAATGGGAGTCTGCACCCATTGGGGGATCTCAGAGAGGTATAAGGTGAGTTCCCAATTGATGCCTGGAGATGCCAGCATTTACAACATTTTTGTACCATTTTCCTTATGGGGTATTAGAATGTTTGAATCCCTTACCTACTTTGAATCTCTTTGTCTATTGACAGAGGTCTGCTATCTATTTCTTATAAATTGCTGAACAAACGCAATGTCACCACAGGTCTCAGATTACTAAGAGAATATTAAACAAAGCTAGATCGCCCCTTTTACAGATTTACATAAAAGTAAAATGTTAAGACTGGCACATACCTCTTTGATGTGTACCAAAATACAGGAGACTAATTATAAACTCATGTCCAGGTGGTATAGGGTCCCAAAAATGTTGGCTGTTGCATACCCCTCAATCTAAGGTAGGTGCTGGCGGGGCTGCGGGCTACAGGGATCCCATACCCATATTTGGTGGGAGTGTCCCAAGATTAGGTCATTCTGTGATGAGCTCAGGAATTTAATATCTAAAATTTCTATGGTCTTGATTCAGGATGACTTTGTACAGTACCTTTTTCATGGCACTCTAAGTTCCATTAGAACATATAAGAAGAGTATAGTCCTTCATCTGTTAGATGCAGCTAAGGGGCTGATTCCGGTCTATTAGAAAAAGTCACAGATGCCTACTATAGAACATTGAGTGAAACAAGGTAATGAAATCATGGAAGCTGAGAAATAGGTGTATATTCATAGTAATAGATTGAAAGAGTTTCATGTTAAATGGGAACCCTGGATCTATTATATAAATAGCACAAAGAATAGGAGCTAAATAGTCACCTTTCCATTGAAAGGGGGGCAACTTTAATTTCTGCTCATTATCTACTCGGAAATCCTAATTTCATTGTGTTAGAGATTTATGGACCACCACTTTTTTTTTTCTTTTATGTCTTTCTTTTCAGGATGTATCATAAGTTATATGTTTTGTGATTTAGATTAATCACTGTATGGGGATTTGTAATTGTGTAGGGTACTATCTGTTTGTATACTGATTAAGGATAAATGAAGATTATATTAAAAAAAAGAAAATGCATAGATGAATGGGGAGTGTGGAATGTAGGGGTTTCTTAGCTCAATGGTAGTGCCAAAACACTGAGTTAACTCCACGCCAGGGCTTACCTGCCTACTTTTATTTAAAGGAAAGTCAAAATTCACACAGTCATATCTTCCCACGCAGGGAGTCACTATCACTACATCATCTGCCATCATCATCTACATCATCTACCATCACTACATCACAACAATAATCAAAAATAACATTCAGTCTCTTGGATCTCTTGTGGCAGCTTTACTGTTCCAGGTACCACTTCAGAGTCCTCCTGACCGTTGGTACCTTATTAGTCCTCCTGGCCATGAAACACATCCAAGTTTTTTTGCAAAGACGCTGCACCCCAGCTCTGCATCTTCCCTACAGCTTCCTAGCTGCTCCATCCCTCATGGACTCACTCTACAGTTTCCTATCTGCTCTGACCTACATGGACTTTCTCTTTACAGTTTCTCAGCTGCTCTGGCCCTCACGGACTCTCTCTCAGGCTCAGGCCTTGGCCTGTCCCGACCTGGACACCACGATGCACAACAGCCCCTCTCACAGCTCCCTTTGCACACTGACCCCCTCGGGAGGTTGGAGCTCTGAGCTCTATCTCTAACTCTCATATAAAGCCAGCACACAACTGTTCCATTAGTGTGCTTGCTTCTTAGAAGCTCTGGCGTAAACCAAAATTTTACACAGAGGCACGGAGTCACCCTGCTACAGGATACACAAATCAGAGGGACAATAACACTCCAAATTTAGCAGCTGTAGATTAGGGTTGTTGGCCTTTGAGAGGAAATAAATGGATAACAGTAGCACTGGCAGGAAAAACAGGTAAATACTTGGGAACTAGGACTATTAGTAATAGCAGGTTAATATGTTTTATAAAGACTTTTACAGTCAGGTCCATAAATATTGGGACATCAACACAATTCTAATCTTTTTGGCTCTATACACCACCACAATGGATTTGAAATGAAACAAACAAGATGTTCTTTCGCTGCAGACTCTGGGCTTTAATTTGAGGGTATTTACATCCAAATCAGGTGAAAGGTGTAGAAATTACAACAGTTTGTATATGTGCCCCCCACTTTTTAAGGGACCAAAAGTAATGGGATAATTGGCTGCTCAGCTGTTCCCTCATTATCCCATTTACAAGGAGCAGATAAAAGGTCCAGAGTTAATTTCAAGTTTGCTATTTTGATTTGGAATCTGTTGCTGTCAATTCTCAATATGAGATCCACAGAGCTGTCACTATCAGTGAAGCAAGCCATCATTAGGCTGAAAAAAACAAAACAAACCCATCAGAGAGATAGCAAAACATTAGGTGTGGCTAAATCAACTGTTTGGAACATCCTTAAAAAGAAAGAACACACCGGTGAGCTCAGCAACACCAAAAGACCCGGAAAACCATGGAAAACAACTGTGGTGGATGACCGAAGAATTCTTTCCCTGGTGAAGAAAACACCCTTCACAACAGTTGGCCAGATCAAGAACACTCTCCAGGAGGTAGGTGTATGTGTGTCAAAGTCAACAATCAAGAGAAGACTTCACCAGAGTGAATACAGAGGGTTCACCGCAAGATGTAAACCATTGGTGAGCCTCAAAAACAGGAAGGCCAGATTAGAGTTTGCCAAACAACATCTAAAAAAGCCTTCACAGTTCTGGAACAACATCCTATGGACAGATGAGACCAAGATCAACTTGTACCAGAGTGATGGGAATAGAAGAGTATGGAGAAGTAAAGGAACTGCTCATTAGCCAAAGCATAGCACCTCATCAGTGAAGCATGGTGGTAGTGGTGTCATGGCGTAGGCATGTATGGCTGCCAATGGAACTGGTTCTCTTGTATTTATTGATGATGGGACTGCTGACAAATGCAGCAGGATGAATTCTGAAGTGTTTTGGGCAATATTATCTGCTCATATTCAGCCAAATTCTTCAGAACTCATTGGACAGCGCTTCACAGTGCAGATGAACAATGACCCGAAGCATACTGCGAAAGCAACCAAAGAGTTTTTTAAGGGAAAGAAGTGGAATTTTATGAAATAGCCAAGTCAATCGCCTGACCTGAATCCAATTGAGCATGCATTTCACTTGCTGAAGACAAAACTGAAGGGAAAATGCCCCAAGAACAAGCAGGAACTGAAGACAGTTGCAGTAGAGGCCTGGCAGAGCATCACCAGGGATGAAACCCAGCATCTGGTGATGTCTATACGTTCCAGACTTCATGCTATAATTGACTGCAAAGGATTTGCAACCAAGTATTAAAAAGTGAAAGTTTGATTTATGATTGGTAATCTGTCCCATTACTTTTGGTCCCTTAAAAAGTGGGAGGCACATATACAAACTGTTGTAATTCCTACACCGTTCACCTGATTTAGATGTAAATACCCTCAAATTAAAGTTAAAAGTCTGCAGGTAAAGCACGTCTTATTTGTTTCATTTCAAATCCATTGTGGTGGTGTATATAGCCAAAAAGATTAGAATTGTGTCGATGTCCCAATATTTATGGACCTGACTGTATATAAGTAAATTTAGAATTTTGCCTGGAGTTCCATTTTAATGTTTTTTTTGGTGAATACAGAATGACCTATTCTGCTATACCAGATTTTTTCCCTCCCATACAATTCACTATGAATGCTAAAAAAAGCTTCCAAAAGCCAGACTTTATTATCATTCACCTCTCCAACCAGTGGACAAAGAAGGGAATAATGAATAATGGTATCACAGGATCCATGACAGCCAACAATCATGAATTATGTTGTGTGAAATGTATCACTCTACGATCCCTGCTTACTACTGTTGGGGAACAATAAAGAGCAAGGAACATATTTGTGCAGTATGTGTCCCAGACCCTCATATGGGGGGGTCACACGATGTGGCAGCAGCTAAACAAAGTTTATGAGAGGCCATAAACTGCACACAAGCGGCAAGACTCAGTTGGTTTACTGTAAGTGACAAAGGCCTGTCTTACAGTCCATAATTTACTGAGGTTATACTTGGTGAAATCCTGGAACTGGAAAGAACTCATAACACGATGGGGAGAATGATAGGATCGAGTGGCTACGATCATGAGCAAAAATAGAGCTGTGTTTAATTTCACCCCTTATGCACAGGTTAGCATACAGTGTTCCAGAACATGTTAGAGAAAACTGATGACAATTTATTTCTGAGAAGAGTTGGATTTATTTAGCTAGTATAAAAAACTATAACTATATAAAATAATCAAATTTTACTTTAAATCAGTTTTCTATATGGTTCGTGTTAAAGTTATATAGTTGGCTAAAAAGATATGTCCTGCAAGTCTGATAATGGCTTCTCTTTCTGTTGATCAGACTATACCAACTTTAACTTTTGAGCCTGCCTATTTGCATATCCTGTTGCTCCTGATCATTACTAATGAATTCTTGTCTGTCAGAAACCAAGTGAAAGACCTGCTTTCATCTTCTTGCATACGGTCAGTGCTGGCAGTCACAAGTCTGGAGACTTTAGGGCTCTTCTGATATTACTAGAGGTTGGAGACCTAAATTTATGACCCACGAGTTACTCCATCAACCCAAGCACAGTCGTTGGAGTGGAGTGCTTTCTCATAGGACTAGCGTTCATAGTCCATGGCTTCTTCCGCTCCCCCAAAAAATACACGATACAGGCATCCTAGGCCCCAAGTCACCCAGGCAGATACCATTCAGTACTCACTTTTACCTTTTCTTAAGACATAAGGTGGACCAACCTCGGCTGCATTAGGAAGTAGCTCTTCTTGCTGAGCCACCTGTAGGTTGTGACATCATTAGCCTGTCTCTCTGACTCAGGCAATCAGAAAAAGGTTTGTATTTATTGATAGAATACATTGCTTGCTCTGAGTGGTCGAGCGCCTCTTCGGTAAACTCTTCTGTGTTCTCGGTATGAGACAGGAAGTCTCGGCTCGCACCTGGAACACAGTGCGGAATGATGTATGTAGCCGCAGCTACATATAGTTTATATTGTATATCCAGCGGCTTCACAGGTTAGTAAGGGACATAGTTCATTGGGGCCAGCTTGGCCCAAACAAACTGTGTAAAGTGTGTGGAAAGATGGAGTTTTTCCTTAAATTGCATACTATATTAAAATTATTGTATGTTGTAGTATGTATTGTCTGCTATTATATACAGTATGGTTATTGGACCTTTTCTAAAACTGTCTTTTGAGATTTGCATTACTGTTTTGGCCTTCTGTATGACGTTCTTCACAGGCAATAAGTGTAATTTGCAGTTTGACAGCATATTTTGTTAACATAGGACAGGAAATTTACTCTAGCAGCCTTTCCTTGTAAGAAGGGCTGCAGGACTGGATACTAAATAACAACTCAAAATGTTAACACTGGAACAGGAGATGAGGGGAATCTTTCACTTGGGTTACTTGCTATGGGGGCAACTAAGGGCCCATTCACAACTATGCATTTTTATTTTTTTTTTCAAATGTTGACTTACATTACATAGTTACATAATTTGGTTGAAAAAAGACACAAGTCCATCTCGTTCAACTACACATTGTAATAGAAAAAAAGAAAAGAAAACAAAACCTCCATATACACCATCCTATACCCACAGTTAATCCAGAGAAAGGCAAATAAAACCCCCCAGCAAAGCATGATCCAATTTGCTTCAGCGAAGGAAAAAAACAATCCTTTCCGATCACTCAGGAGGCAGTCGGATATTCTCAGAATCAACTATTACTTTCTAGGGACTATTGATGACAATGGCAGCATATGATCAGTAATAATGCTTATAGAAACACATGAAAACCCATTTAGTGTAAATCTGTTAAGGAAGCATAAACAAACTAACAGGGCTTTTAACCCTTTACCACTCCAAAAAATGTTGGCTTTAGATACACTGTGCATCTACTATAACAGCCGTGCGTCAGGTGAACTCAGCTAGCTGATTTTTTTAACACATACTTTCTTTATTATATTAAATTATTTATCCGAGATAGCAAACAAACACACAAAGGCAACAAATCATGTACAATACTGTTTATTAAGTGATTGTAAATGCTCAATTTTTAAAATAACCAGTTCTGCTCTGGAAAGTTACCCCCCCCCCCTTCAATACCAGGTAATTTTTTGCGATACAGCACTGTGTTATTTTAACCACTTGCCGACCGCTCACATGGAGCGTACTGCGGCAAAGTGGCTCGTTATCGTCCAGCGACGTAGACCTACGTCGCTGGACTCCTCCCCTTGTGGGCGGCGGCGCGCACGCGCCACCGGAGGCTCGCTCCCGCTGTATTCAGACACAGCGGGAGTTGGGCCAGGGGAGGAGAGGCAGTGATCACCACGCTCTTCCCCGATCGTCGGGGATCGAGTGAGGAGATCCGCCCGCTTGTGTAAACAAAGCGGGCGGATCTCCTATGTGACAGGCAGGGACAGATTACAGGATTCAGCATAGCTGAACCTGCGATCTGTGCCTGTGTCACACAATCCCCTCCCCCCACACACGTCAGTAAGCACCAGGCATACATTAACCCCTTAGATCACCAATAAAGTTAACCCCTTCCCTGCCAGTGTCATTATTACAGTAACAGTGCATATTTATAGCACTGATTACTGTAGTAATGTCACTGGTACCCCCAAAAGTGTCAAAAATGTCAGTAAGGAGTCTGATCTGTCCGCTGCAATGTCGCAGTCCCGCAAAAAAAATCGCAGATCGCTGCCATTACTAGTTAAAAAAAAAAACAATCAAAATGACATAAATTTCCCGTAGTTAGTAGCTGCGATAACTTTTGCGCAAACCAATCAAAATACGCTTATTGCAATTTTTTTTTACCTAAAATATGTAGCAGAAAACAAATTGGCCTACAATGTTAAAAAATTTGGGGGTATAGGAATTTCATATAAAAAAATGTGAAAAATATTGTTTTTTCAAAATTGTCGCTCTTATTTTGTTTATAGTGCAAAAAGTAAAAATCGCACAGGTGATCAAACCAAAAGAAAGCTCTATTTGTGGGAAAAAAAAGGAAATAGATTTAATTTGTTAGAAAAAATGCAAGAAATGTTGGACCCGGCGCTACCACTTTAAAATAGTATTGTGCAAATATGTGCTATAAAAGTGCATGTGTTGCAATAAACAAAGTGAAAAGTGCTACGTGCCGTTTAAAACCAACAATAGGTATTAACCTGGGCTGTGCTCAGTGTGCCACATTAAAATGTCACATATCATATATTTATACAAAGTGCCAAGTGCTGATAATACCAAGTGCCACGTGTTGTAATCCGTGCTAAAACAATATATGGCGCCGGCGGATGTTCCACCAAAAGCACCGCTGCTTACCGCACTCTTAAGCCTTTGCCTCGACACTTCTTGGTCACTACAACAAAGAATAAACCTCCATTGCGTAGCATTTGTTGTGTAAAGCGAAAATATTTAGCATCCACTCACAGTTTGGGGAGTTCACTGTCAGCTTGAATGGTGTTCGCCGGGTCGCTTCCGCGTTCCACTGGCTCAAACCACCAATACCGGAAGTGACGTATTGACGTACACAAGCCACGCCCTACGCGTTTCGTCATACGACGTCATGTATAAATATATGATATGTGACATTTTAATGTGGCACACTGAGCACAGCCCAGGTTAATACCTATTGTTGGTTTTAAACGGCACGTAGCACTTTTCACTTTGTTTATTGCAACACATGCACTTTTATAGCACATATTTGCACAATACTATTTTAAAGTGGTAGCGCCGGGTCCAACATTTCTTGCATTTTTTCTAACTCTACTACCTCGGAGGTAGGTTGGAGGCAGCTTACACCACAAAAATTGATTTTGTACTGAAACTCCATAGCGCTGGTATATAACCCCCTTTTTTATATCTGTCATGGTAACCCCATCACATACCCCGGCAGCAATGGAGATTTTCAAGTACATGAACTCAAGAACTGTTAATTTGGAGGCTATCTTTGACCAAGAGGTGGTCATAAGCAGACAAGATATGGATAGCTCATTCAAACAGCTGAGACACAATATGGAGAAACAGCTAAGAGTTTGGTGGGACATAGCCACCTTAGAAAAATACACAAAGGAGAAAATAACCCCCAGGAGATTAAGATGGGATTTGGCACCCAATGATAACATCAATGATCCACTTTATATGGATGATTGGTTTGCATTTTTTAATAAATGTGAGAAGGATTTACTCCTAATGATTATAAAAAGGAGACAACTAAAACTTAAGAAAGTGGAAGGGGTTATTATCGAGCTTAAAGAGCAATTAGCACCATTCGCAGATACAAGGGAATATAAGGATAAGGAAAAAGCATTACAGGATGGAATAGAGAAATACGACAAAATGATACAAGGTAAAAAACAAAAGAAATATAAAAGGGACGTTCTGGACTACAAAAACAATGAAGTTTACAGATGGCAGTCAGATGAAGTATATGGTGTGCAAACAGCACAAGCAGATCCAGTAATCACTCCTTCAAGAGAAACCAGCGAAGACCGGGATGAGGATGACACCTGGATGGAAATTGGAACTCAAAATGACACACCAGGAATGAACATCCGAGGACGCATGGAGGCAAGACCACAGAGAGGCACACCCAGGCCCAATACACATAACCAAGGGTTCAGAACACCCAGAAATGGAAGTGGGTATGGGAACACACAAAGCAGAACTCCAACCAACAACTACAATGGGTATGGAAATAGGACACCCGCCATTAATCATGGATATGAATCCTATAACAGATACGCTCCACTGGAACATTACACAGAACCTGCCTATGACAACCGAGGACCACCACCACCCCCACCTAGGAGGGTTTTTTTTCAACAGGGCAACAGGGGAAGACCACCGCGAGGAAGAGGAGGCCCACGCAGACCATGGGGTCACTGGCAACAGAACTGGCACCGGGCACCACCACGAGGGGACCAGTGGATGGAGCAACGACCACAAGGAGAATATCGTGGAAACAGGGAGGACACAACACGGCACCAGGAAAGAGGCAGAAACGAAAACCACGAGGAACACGAGGAGGAAAGAAACGACAGAAAAAGGAGAAGAAATCAATAGGAAAAGGCATCTATAACCTGAGCGACATACAATTTGAGGAGGAGGAGATAAAAATATTGGATTTGGGTCTAAAATATGCCCCAGGAAAAAACTTAGACAAGTTTGAGGCCTATATAGACCTGAATAAATATGTCAGAAAGTTGAACATAAAGAAACATTTCACCTTAAAACAAAAACAGATACAAAGATCCACACATAAGGAATATAAGCAAACGTCGCTAAAAAATCGCTCCAAGTTTAACCCCAAAAATCCTCAGAACGAGAATTTGGAGGTTTTTAAACGGATGGTGGAAGCAGACATAAGAGCTTTGAGAATTCAAAACAGAAAAGAGAAAAATACATGGGACACCATTAAGAAGTTGGAGAAAAGGAAGGGAGTAATAATAAGGCCAGCAGACAAGGGAGGAGGACTTGTGATCTTAAACAAAAAAGATTATGAGGAGGAGATGGAGAACCTACTCAATATAAAGGACACCTATATCAAGCTTAGAGGTGACCCGAAACAAGGATTTGAAAAAACTTTACAGAAATACGTGGATAAAGGAAGAGACTTGGGAATTTTAAACAAAAAGGAGGCCAGATACATTTGCCTGGAGAAACCAAAAACCCCAGTTATTT
Organism: Pelophylax lessonae; assembly: GCF_965119305.1. Taxonomy (NCBI): domain Eukaryota; kingdom Metazoa; phylum Chordata; class Amphibia; order Anura; family Ranidae; genus Pelophylax; species Pelophylax lessonae. The sequence continues at coordinate 817,474,215 of NC_138768.1, forward strand.
ATTATATTCCGAAGATACACAAAGATGATAAAAAACCACCAGGCCGCCCCATTGTAAGCGGAATTAACTCTGTGCATTCAAGGTTAGGGGAGTATCTTGACCAGTTTCTACAGCCTTTGGTCCCAGTAGGAAAATCCTATCTAAGGGACAGCAAGCAATTGTTAGCAGAAATTAAGGATCTGGAAATAGAGGAGAGTGACATCTTGGTAACAATTGATGTAAACTCCCTCTATACCAACATAAAACAACAGGATGGCCTACAAGCGGTGGATTGGGCCCTGCACACCCACACAGATATGAAGGAGGTGCAGATCGGATATATACTGGAGGGATTGAAAACAGCGATGGAATCAAATTCTTTCTGGTACAAGGGGAATTACTTTGTTCAGAAGAAAGGAGTAGCTATGGGGGCCAAGTACGCCCCTAGCGTGGCAAACGTGTTTATGCAAAAGTGGGAGGAGGAGCAAGTGTTCAGCGTACCAAGGAATGACCTGAAATATTATCGTCGATACATCGACGATATCATTATCGTGTGGAAGGGAAACGAGGAATCCCTACAGAATTTCTTTGATGAAATCAACATGAACATATATGGCATCACTTTTTCAGGGACCTTTCACCATGAACATATTGCATTTCTGGACCTGGAATTAACCAAAAAGGAAGGAAGACTAACCAGCAAAACGTATTTCAAAAAAACTGATCGGAACGGGTACATTCCCAAAAATAGCTGTCACCACCCCAAGTGGTTAGGGAATATCCCCAAAGGGCAACTGATGAGAATCAGAAGGAACTGTAGTGACATAAGAGATTTTGAAATACAAGCGGAGTTACTGATTGACAGGTTCGTGGAAAAAGGGTATAAAAGAAGTGAATTGATTAACATCAAGAAAAAAGTGGAAAAAATGAATAGAGAAGACTTGTTAAAGGAGGTACCAAACAGAAAAAGTGTAAATAAGAATAGTGAGTTTGCTTTTTTAACAGGATACAACACCCCGCACAAGGCCTTAGAAAAAATTGTAAGAAAACACTGGCCAATCCTACAAGCAGACACAACACTTAAAGATATCCTCCCTTCCAAACCCACCTTCATATACAGAAAAGCACCAAACCTGAGAAATAGGTTGGTGCATAACGTTATCGACCCTCCCAAGAAAATAAATCTCCCAACCAGTTTAAAGGGTTTCTTCAGGTGCGGAAAATGCCTGCCTTGCAAAACGTCCAAGGAGAAGAAAAGAAAAACAACGTCCTTTATGGCACAGAGCACAGGAAAAATATATGAAATAAAGGAGACCATTACATGCACCAGTACTCATGTAACCTATGTGGTGGAGTGCCCTTGTAAATTACAATATGTAGGCCGCACCACCAGACCCTTATTTGTCCGTATAAGGGAGCATGTAAAGAACATCCGTAAGGGATTTGAGAAGCATAGTTTATCACGACACTTCAAGTTCCACCACTCTCAAGACCCCACGGTAATGGTTTTCTATGCCATTGATAAAATCAAAAATAACTGGAGAGGTAGCAACAAGAAAATTGATGTGTCAAGAAACGAAACGAAGTGGATATATCAAATGCAGACCCTCCAACCCAAAGGCTTGAATATCGACATCGATCTGAATTGTTTTATCACTGATTTTTAAAACTCCCGTTTTTTGAGCCTTGGATTTTTAACTTTGGAATTTTATTTCTTTTATTTTTAGTATACATCCAAGCAAGATAACATTCTCCTCTGATGCAGATTTAGTCCTTCTTAAAGTTCTCCTTTTATGGATAATCGCAATTTATAGATATGATTTTTTGGAATTTTTTATAATTTTTTATATTTTTATATTTTTTGGAATTTTATTCTTATATATTTTTTCTGTTCCAATGTTTCTCCTCATCATATAAGAATATTCCAAGTGTCCCACTGCAATGGTTTCCCTACTTTAACGTCCTCCCCGTTTTTCTGTTTTTTTCTGGATTTTATAATGAATATACATATATTGTTATTTTATTTTCATTTTTATTGTTTTTCGTCTAAAAACCTGAGAACCGTCTTTGGACTTCAATTACAAAGAATATAAACTATTTTACAATTTTTAAAAAAACATTTTTTCAGCACGATTTCATCTCACCGATTAATTGTTACATGTATGGGCACTTCTTTCATAGTCTAGCACCAATTGCATAGACACATGGGCCCACGATTTTATATATTATATTTTATGTATTAAGTATAGTTAAGGCACGTATCACTTTGTCACATAATAATAAAAAAAAAATATTTTAATCAATATCTATTTATTTTCACAATCACGGCACACACTGGTTATCAGTTCACCCCGATTAAACCAGACACATCACTATTTGCACAAATGCATTTTAAACATAGTAATTGTTTTTAGTCGTACTCTGTGGTTAATAAAGTATATTGTGGTTTCTATGTACGGCAAACACAACATGAAGGGAGTTCACATGATGAATAAACATTCTTTAGGATATGGGATGGGTGCACCAAGATGGCCGCCGTGTCCGGCCTCAAATTAGGTACACCAAGATGGCGCCATCCCAGCCTATAAAAAGACCGGGAGTAGTGAGAGATGGCACGCTCCAGATGACGTCGTATGACGAAACGCGTAGGGCGTGGCTTGTGTACATCAATACGTCATTTCCGGTATTGGTGGTTTGAGCCAGTGGAACGCGGAAGCGACCCGGCGAACACCATTCAAGCTGACAGTGAACTCCCCAAACTGTGAGTGGATGCTAAATATTTTCGCTTTACACAACAAATGCTACGCAATGGAGGTTTATTCTTTGTTGTAGTGACCAAGAAGTGTCGAGGCAAAGGCTTAAGAGTGCGGTAAGCAGCGGTGCTTTTGGTGGAACATCCGCCGGCGCCATATATTGTTTTAGCACGGATTACAACACGTGGCACTTGGTATTATCAGCACTTGGCACTTTGTATAAATATATGATATGTGACATTTTATTGTGGCACACTGAGCACAGCCCAGGTTAATACCTATTGTTGGTTTTAAACGGCACGTAGCACTTTTCACTTTATTTATTGCAACACATGCACTTTTATAGCACATATTTGCACAATACTATTTTAAAGTGGTAGCGCCGGGTCCAACATTTCTTGCATTTTTTCTAACTCTACTACCTCGGAGGTAGGTTGGAGGCAGCTTACACCACAAAAATTGATTTTGTACTGAAACTCCATAGCGCTGGTATATAACCCCCTTTTTTGTATCTGTCATGGTAACCCCATCACATACCCCGGCAGCAATGGAGATTTTCAAGTACATGAACTCAAGAACTGTTAATTTGGAGGCTATCTTTGACCAAGAGGTGGTCATAAGCAGACAAGATATGGATAGCTCATTCAAACAGCTGAGACACAATATGGAGAAACAGCTAAGAGTTTGGTGGGACATAGCCACCTTAGAAAAATACACAAAGGAGAAAATAACCCCCAGGAGATTAAGATGGGATTTGGCACCCAATGATAACATCAATGATCCACTTTATATGGATGATTGGTTTGCATTTTTTAATAAATGTGAGAAGGATTTACTCCTAATGATTATAAAAAGGAGACAACTAAAACTTAAGAAAGTGGAAGGGGTTATTATCGAGCTTAAAGAGCAATTAGCACCATTCGCAGATACAAGGGAATATAAGGATAAGGAAAAAGCATTACAGGATGGAATAGAGAAATACGACAAAATGATACAAGGTAAAAAACAAAAGAAATATAAAAGGGACGTTCTGGACTACAAAAACAATGAAGTTTACAGATGGCAGTCAGATGAAGTATATGGTGTGCAAACAGCACAAGCAGATCCAGTAATCACTCCTTCAAGAGAAACCAGCGAAGACCGGGATGAGGATGACACCTGGATGGAAATTGGAACTCAAAATGACACACCAGGAATGAACATCCGAGGACGCATGGAGGCAAGACCACAGAGAGGCACACCCAGGCCCAATACACATAACCAAGGGTTCAGAACACCCAGAAATGGAAGTGGGTATGGGAACACACAAAGCAGAACTCCAACCAACAACTACAATGGGTATGGAAATAGGACACCCGCCATTAATCATGGATATGAATCCTATAACAGATACGCTCCACTGGAACATTACACAGAACCTGCCTATGACAACCGAGGACCACCACCACCCCCACCTAGGAGGGTTTTTTTTCAACAGGGCAACAGGGGAAGACCACCGCGAGGAAGAGGAGGCCCACGCAGACCATGGGGTCACTGGCAACAGAACTGGCACCGGGCACCACCACGAGGGGACCAGTGGATGGAGCAACGACCACAAGGAGAATATCGTGGAAACAGGGAGGACACAACACGGCACCAGGAAAGAGGCAGAAACGAGAACCACGAGGAACACGAGGAGGAAAGAAACGACAGAAAAAGGAGAAGAAATCAATAGGAAAAGGCATCTATAACCTGAGCGACATACAATTTGAGGAGGAGGAGATAAAAATATTGGATTTGGGTCTAAAATATGCCCCAGGAAAAAACTTAGACAAGTTTGAGGCCTATATAGACCTGAATAAATATGTCAGAAAGTTGAACATAAAGAAACATTTCACCTTAAAACAAAAACAGATACAAAGATCCACACATAAGGAATATAAGCAAACGTCGCTAAAAAATCGCTCCAAGTTTAACCCCAAAAATCCTCAGAACGAGAATTTGGAGGTTTTTAAACGGATGGTGGAAGCAGACATAAGAGCTTTGAGAATTCAAAACAGAAAAGAGAAAAATACATGGGACACCATTAAGAAGTTGGAGAAAAGGAAGGGAGTAATAATAAGGCCAGCAGACAAGGGAGGAGGACTTGTGATCTTAAACAAAAAAGATTATGAGGAGGAGATGGAGAACCTACTCAATATAAAGGACACCTATATCAAGCTTAGAGGTGACCCGAAACAAGGATTTGAAAAAACTTTACAGAAATACGTGGATAAAGGAAGAGACTTGGGAATTTTAAACAAAAAGGAGGCCAGATACATTTGCCTGGAGAAACCAAAAACCCCAGTTATTTATTATATTCCGAAGATACACAAAGATGATAAAAAACCACCAGGCCGCCCCATTGTAAGCGGAATTAACTCTGTGCATTCAAGGTTAGGGGAGTATCTTGACCAGTTTCTACAGCCTTTGGTCCCAGTAGGAAAATCCTATCTAAGGGACAGCAAGCAATTGTTAGCAGAAATTAAGGATCTGGAAATAGAGGAGAGTGACATCTTGGTAACAATTGATGTAAACTCCCTCTATACCAACATAAAACAACAGGATGGCCTACAAGCGGTGGATTGGGCCCTGCACACCCACACAGATATGAAGGAGGTGCAGATCGGATATATACTGGAGGGATTGAAAACAGCGATGGAATCAAATTATTTCTGGTACAAGGAGAATTACTTTGTTCAGAAGAAAGGAGTAGCTATGGGGGCCAAGTACGCCCCTAGCGTGGCAAACATGTTTATGCAAAAGTGGGAGGAGGAGCAAGTGTTCAGCGTACCAAGGAATGACCTGAAATATTATCGTCGATACATCGACGATATCATTATCGTGTGGAAGGGAAACGAGGAATCCCTACAGAATTTCTTTGATGAAATCAACATGAACATATATGGCATCATTTTTTCAGGGACCTTTCACAATGAACATATTGCATTTCTGGACCTGGAATTAACCAAAAAGGAAGGAAGACTAACCAGCAAAGCGTATTTCAAAAAAACTGATCGGAACGGGTACATTCCCAAAAATAGCTGTCACCACCCCAAGTGGTTAGGGAATATCCCCAAAGGGCAACTGATGAGAATCAGAAGGAACTGTAGTGACATAAGAGATTTTGAAATACAAGCGGAGTTACTGATTGACAGGTTCGTGGAAAAAGGGTATAAAAGAAGTGAATTGATTAACATCAAGAAAAAAGTGGAAAAAATGAATAGAGAAGACTTGTTAAAGGAAGTACCAAACAGAAAAAGTGTAAATAAGAATAGTGAGTTTGCTTTTTTAACAGGATACAACACCCAGCACAAGGCCTTAGAAAAAATTGTAAGAAAACACTGGCCAATCCTACAAGCAGACACAACACTTAAAGATATCCTCCCTTCCAAACCCACCTTCATATACAGAAAAGCACCAAACCTGAGAAATAGGTTGGTGCATAACGTTATCGACCCTCCCAAGAAAATAAATCTCCCAACCAGTTTAAAGGGTTTCTTCAGGTGCGGAAAATGCCTGCCTTGCAAAATGTCCAAGGAGAAGAAAAGAAAAACAACGTCCTTTATGGCACAGAGCACAGGAAAAATATATGAAATAAAGGAGACCATTACATGCACCAGTACTCATGTAACCTATGTGGTGGAGTGCCCTTGTAAATTACAATATGTAGGCCGGACCACCAGACCCTTATTTGTCCGTATAAGGGAGCATGTAAAGAACATCCGTAAGGGATTTGAGAAGCATAGTTTATCACGACACTTCAAGTTCCACCACTCTCAAGACCCCACGGTAATGGTTTTCTATGCCATTGATAAAATCAAAAATAACTGGAGAGGTAGCAACAAGAAAATTGATGTGTCAAGAAACGAAACGAAGTGGATATATCAAATGCAGACCCTCCAACCCAAAGGCTTGAATATCGACATCGATCTGAATTGTTTTATCACTGATTTTTAAAACTCCCGTTTTTTGAGCCTTGGATTTTTAACTTTGGAATTTTATTTCTTTTATTTTTAGTATACATCCAAGCAAGATAACATTCTCCTCTGATGCAGATTTAGTCCTTCTTAAAGTTCTCCTTTTATGGATAATCGCAATTTATAGATATGATTTTTTGGAATTTTTTATAATTTTTTATATTTTTATATTTTTATATTTTTTGGAATTTTATTCTTATATATTTTTTCTGTTCCAATATTTCTCCTCATCATATAAGAATATTCCAAGTGTCCCACTGCAATGGTTTCCCTACTTTAACGTCCTCCCCGTTTTTCTGTTTTTTTCTGGATTTTATAATGAATATACATATATTGTTATTTTATTTTCATTTTTATTGTTTTTCGTCTAAAAACCTGAGAACCGTCTTTGGACTTCAATTACAAAGAATATAAACTATTTTACAATTTTTTAAAAAACATTTTTTCAGCACGATTTCATCTCACCGATTAATTGTTACATGTATGGGCACTTCTTTCATAGTCTAGCACCAATTGCATAGACACATGGGCCCACGATTTTATATATTATATTTTATGTATTAAGTATAGTTAAGGCACGTATCACTTTGTCACATAATAATAAAAATATTTTAATCAATATCTATTTATTTTCACAATCACGGCACACACTGGTTATCAGTTCACCCCGATTAAACCAGACACATCACTATTTGCACAAATGCATTTTAAACATAGTAATTGTTTTTAGTCGTACTCTGTGGTTAATAAAGTATATTGTGGTTTCTATGTACGGCAAACACAACATGAAGGGAGTTCACATGATGAATAAACATTCTTTAGGATATGGGATGGGTGCACCAAGATGGCCGCCGTGTCCGGCCTCAAATTAGGTACACCAAGATGGCGCGATCCCAGCCTATAAAAAGACCGAGAGTAGTGAGAGATGGCACGCTCCAGATGACGTCGTATGACGAAACGCGTAGGGCGTGGCTTGTGTACGTCAATACGTCACTTCCGGTATTGGTGGTTTGAGCCAGTGGAACGCGGAAGCGACCCGGCGAACACCATTCAAGCTGACAGTGAACTCCCCAAACTGTGAGTGGATGCTAAATATTTTCGCTTTACACAACAAATGCTACGCAATGGAGGTTTATTCTTTGTTGTAGTGACCAAGAAGTGTCGAGGCAAAGGCTTAAGAGTGCGGTAAGCAGCGGTGCTTTTGGTGGAACATCCGCCGGCGCCATATATTGTTTTAGCACGGATTACAACACGTGGCACTTGGTATTATCAGCACTTGGCACTTTGTATAAATATATGATATGTGACATTTTAATGTGGCACACTGAGCACAGCCCAGGTTAATACCTATTGTTGGTTTTAAACGGCACGTAGCACTTTTCACTTTGTTTATTGCAACACATGCACTTTTATAGCACATATTTGCACAATACTATTTTAAAGTGGTAGCGCCGGGTCCAACATTTCTTGCATTTTTTCTAACTCTACTACCTCGGAGGTAGGTTGGAGGCAGCATACACCACAAAAATTGATTTTGTACTGAAACTCCATAGTGCTGGTATATAACCCCCTTTTTTACATTTAATTTGTGTACAGCGTCGCATGACCGCGCAATTGTCCGTTAAAGTAACGCAGTGCCGAATCGCAAAATATGGCCTGGTCAGGAATGGGGTAAAATCTTCCGGTCTTAAAGCGGTTAAAAATACGCTCATTGAGAATTTTTTTGTCAAAGACATGTAGCTAAATACATTTTGGCCTAAATATATGACAAAAATTAAATATATTGGATATTTTTTAACTGTCAAAGTAGAAAAATATTGTTATTGTTATTTTTTCAAAATTGTCGCATTTTTTTATTAATATCACAAAAAATGAAAAATGCAGAGGTGATCAAATACCACCAAAAAAGCTCTGTTTGTGGGAAAAAAAGGACGTAAATTTCGTTTGGGTACGGCATTGCATGACCGCGCAATTGTCAGTTAAAGTCGCACAGTGCCAAGTTGCAAAAAGTGGCCTGGACGTAAAGCAGGAAAATCCTCCGGTCCTAAAGTGGTTAACTGACAGTTGCACGGTCATGCGGCACTGTACCCAATTAAAACATATGTCCTTTTTTTGCGATAAATAGAGCTTTCTTTTGGTGGTATGTGATCACCTCTGCTTTTTATTTTTTATTTTTTTGCGCTTTAAACAAAAAATTACCAAAAATTTGAAGAAAAAAAAATAAAACATTTAAAATTAGCTTTAAAACATTTCTAATAAAAAAAAAATTAAAAAAAATTAATTTCTTTGTAATTTTAGGTCAATATGTAATCTGCTACAAAAAAATCCCAATAAACATATATTTGCACAAAAGTTATAGCGTCTACAAACTATAGGATAAATTAATGGAATTTTTTTTTTTTGGAGAAGTAATAGTGGTGATCAGTGACCTATTGCAGGACTGCAATATTGCGGCGGCCAAATCGGACACTAACTGACACTTTTGACACTTTTTTTGAACCAGTGACACTAATACAGTGATCAGTGCTAAAAATATGCACGGTCAAATATATGTCAAAAATTTGCAATGTCACTATACTAGGGACACTGGCTGAAAAGGGCTTAACATCAGGGGCGATCAAAGGGTTAACTGTGTGCCTAGCTTGTGGTTTTGTAATACACCAAAAGAGAACCCCCTGATGGTGGGACTTTTAAGGACAAAGAGTGGTACAATATATTGGATAAAAAATAGAAAATATTTATTCACAGATAAGTATGACAGACACAATAAAATACCATGCGGAATTACACAGAACAAAAACATGAATAACCCGAAAATCTGTTGGATAACAGAAAAGAAACACCCAACGTGTTTCGAAATATCGGAAAGTTTTCTCTTCATCAGGGGTGAAGGTTATGGGTACAGTGGTATCTATAATTCAAAATATACATATATCTCATTAATGAACAGTATATCAGACAGTTCTGTTAAGAAAATCAGAAAAATATGCATACTGACCCGTAAAAGTGTACAACCAAGTAACCAACCGCATGTAGTTAAAAGCCAACCATAGGAATGGTTTATTCGGGTGCTCATACACAGAAAGCTAGCCAGGGAAGGGCCTGAACTGACAAATGAGAAAATGCTCTACCAAAAGGGCCAATAATGGAACCTATGTGTAATATATATATATATATATATATATATATATATATACTGATCAGTAAAGGACTAAATGCATATTGTCTTACTAGAAAGATAGAGAGAACAGGTAGCGCCTAAAGCTTACACCTACCTATAAATAGTGATGAGCCGAACACCCCCCCAGTTCGGTTCGCACCAGAACACCGCAAACAGAGGAACCCCATTGAAGTCTATGGGACTCGAACCTCGAAAATCAAACGGCCTCATTTTGAAGGCTTAAATGCAAGTTATTGCCACAAAAAAGTGTATGGGGGTCCGGGTCCTGACCTGGGGAACATGTAGCAATGAAAAAAAAGTTTTTAAAAATGATAGTTTTTAAAGGAGCACTGATCTACTGATTTTAATGAGGCTTAAAGTGAAACTATAAAAATGAAAAATTCCTTCAAATATCGTGCCTGGGGGGGTCCCCTGAATGTGCCTTTAAAGTAGTGCATCTCTACAAAGTATGTAGCCTGCTGCAGCAATACTGACATTTCTAAAGCAAATAATGTCATATACAAATATACATACAAGTTTCAAATCACATGTACTTGTCATACGGGTGCAGAAAAATTGGGCCTTGATTGTTGATGGTGCCTGAACACCGTAACCCCTCGCAGTTACTCTTGCTGGGTGCAGGAACGGACCCTGCTGCTAAAAAATCCATACAAATATGAAATCGCATGTGCTTGTCATACAGGTACCAAAAATTGGGCTTTTGGTGTTGCTGGTGCCTGAACACCGTAACTAACCCCTCACAGTTACTCTTGCTGGGTGTAGGAACGGGACCTGCCAGTAAGAATTCCATGCAAATTTGAAATTGCATGTGCTATACAAGTGCCAAAAATCGGGCCTTTGCCGTAAGTGGTGCCTGAACACCGTAACCAAGGCCTCGCAGTTACTCTTGCTGGGAGAAGGAATGGGACCTGCTGGTAAGAATTCCATACAAATTTGAAATTGCATGTGCTATACAAGTGCCAAAAATTGGGCCTTTGCCATAGGTGGTGCCTGAACAACGTAACCAAGGCCTCGCAGTTACTCTTGCTGGGAGCAGGAATGGCACCTGCTGGTAAGAATTCCATACAAATTTCTAATTGCATGTGCTGTACAAGTGCAAAAAATTGGGCCTTTGCCATTTGTGGTGCCTGAAAACCATAACCAAGGCCTCGCAGTTACTCTTGCTGGGAGCAGGAACGGGACCTGCTGGTAAGAATTCCATACAAATTTGAAATTGCATGTACTACACAGGTGCCAAAAATTGGGCCTTTGGTGTTGGTGGTGCCTGAACACCGTAAACCCTCACAGTTAGCAGGGCACAGGGCCTGCTGTTAAAAATGACATATGACATTTAAATTGTATGCACCTGTCATACAAGTGCAGAAAAATTAGGCCTTGGGTTGGTAGTGACCTAAACCAAAAACATTGTTGGAAGCTAGCAGAATCAAGGTAGCGGAATAGGATAGGCAGCATATGCAGTCTTCAAGGGATGGCAGACTCCTAGCAAATTCAATCTGTTATTTCAGCATCAGGGGCCTGATAGCTCTCTTTGATCCAGGACTGGTTAATTTTGATAAAAGTCAGCTGGTCAACAGAGTCTGAGCAATGGTTACTCTGGCTGATATCTGAAGTGATCTCTATTGCTATAGATCTGTGAATATTATAGAATGTTGCAGAAACTGACCGATGAAGAATACTGTGACTGGTATCTGATGGAAAGAAAGAAAGCTTTCCCTACCTCACAAAGGAACCTTGGCCCTCCCTACACTGCTACTCATTCACTGGCGCTATACTGTCTGATATGATGTAAAGAAATAAATCTCTCCCTATCTCACACAGGAACCTGGCCCTCCCTACACTGCTAGGAATGTCTCTCTGCACTGTCTAACTAAAAAAAAAACTACTTTCTCCCTGCCTGAATCGTGTGCCTGTCCCTGTCTCATCGCCCACACAATGACACTAAACGCTGCGGCTGCGCGAGCAGCCTTTATGTAGTGTGGGGCGTGTACTTGGCCCCTGAGCCATGATTGGCTAAAGGCAGCCTGCCTTTAGTCCAATCATGGCAGAGATCATTTGATTGGCCAAAGCATGAGGTCAGGGTGCAGGCTTTGGCCAATCACATAACGCGCTGCACATGCGGCACGCGTGCAGTGCAATATGGGAAACCCAAATTTCCAGCGAAGAAGCACATTTGTTCGTCATTCGACGAACGATCGAACGACCGATGTTCGAGTCAAACGTAGACTCGAACTCGAAGCTCATCCCTACCTATAAATTGTTGAAATGTGAAGTACATATATGGGACCCAGTATTCAATATCCATATATAGGTAAACCATATAAAGGTGGGAGAATAAAGAGAAAGTGACGATAGGTCATAAACAAAACTCGTGAGGTCCCAGGTTGTGGTGGTTGATGATGATAAAAGAGAATAATACATACAGTTAAGGACAGGTTTGTGTCCCTAACGCAGGCAATATCATGCAGTGATAAAGTTCACCGCAGTATTGGCCAATATATTTAAAAGTGCTTACAAGTATGAAGAAAAAATGGTCTTACTTCGTGTCCAAATGTGTAAGAGCTAAACCAGAGCAACAATACACTTACTAACATAGTGTTTAAGGGAGGTTCCTGAATATTTTTCTATTTTTTGATCCAATATATTATACCACACTTTGCCCTTAAAAGTCCCACCTTTAGGGGGTTCTCCTTTGGTGTCTGACTGGCGATTCACCCAAGTGTTTTTGGCAGTATCTTCCCCTAGCCAGTGGTTTTGTACAGTGTAGGAAGTGCTTTTACTTAGGGAAGGCATGGATCCCTGTTCCTTTGCAGGAACACAGGATCCATGCCTTCCCTACTTTTACAGAATGGCAATCTGCCTGGTTTACATAAGCAGACTTCCGTTCTGCCTATGCACTGAATGATCGGTGGGCGCTGGCGGACATGGAGCCCATGGTAATGAGGAGGGAGAGAGCAGAGAGAACTGCTGTTCTTGTGCACATTGCTGAATCAAGATCGGGCTAAAGTAAGTATGGGGGGGGGGGGCGGACAGCAGGTGCATACAGAAGGATTTCTCTATCGTCCATCGACAGACGCAGCCTCATCTCCATGAGCTGAGTGGGCTATGCTGTCACCTGCAGGAGTAGTCTAGGCAGTACGTTAGTACAAAACGTTTAACATAGACATGCCCAGGTGGAATCCCTTTCCCGCCATCTTCACGTGCTCTGTGCTGGCGTGTTCCATTTTGAATCCGGTTTTTGTGTTTGTGTTAGTCTCACAGACGGTGATGGAATGGATTAGGGGTTTGCGGGAGTCTTTGGACCCTGAGACTGTTCCTCCGGAACAACAGGAACTGTTGGACCAGGTGATCCAGGCTTTGGTGTTCCTGTGTGGTGTGTCTATGGATGTGGCTCCCCTGATGGCCAGGGTTTTGGCCATGGGCATTGTTTTAAGATGCATGGTTTGGTTGAAGAGCTGGTCAGCTGACCAAGCTTCTAAGAAAGCCCTGGATGATCTCCTCTTTCTGGGAGAACGGTTGTTTGGCGACTCATTGGATGTGTTATTAAAGGGCCTGACTGGCGGAAAGTGTACTCTTCTTCCTCAATCCTCTATCCCCTTACTAAGCAGGGTCCCTCCTTTTCTGCTCATAAACGTTTTTTTCATGCCTCCGGGGCGTAAGAGAAAGGTAAGCCGTTCAGATCTTCTGGAGGAACTAAGAAGCCTTGGGGCAAGCCCAAGGCCGATGAGTCCGTTGCTGCAAGTCCTCTTCAGCATGAAGGGGCACCCTCACCCGTCTCAGGGGTGGGGGGAAGTCTGCGCTTCTTTCAGGAACCCTGGACTTCCTTCATTCAGGACGATTGGATTTGCAAACTGATTTACTCCGGGTACAAGATCGAATTCTGGTCCCGGCCTGGGGACAGGTTCTTTCAGTCGAATCTGCACCTGTCTCCAGAGCATTTGAAGGATCTGCGGGAAGCTGTGTGAGATCTCCTGGCTCAAGGGATGATTTTGCCGGTTCCTCCACATGAACTCTCTCAAGGATTCAATCAATGGGTCAGGTTCCTCCTTTCCCTGTGAAGGCGCATTCTAATAGAGCGCTGAGTGCCTCTTGGGCTTTTCGCCATCAGACCTCTGTTGTAGAAGTTTGTAAGGCAGCGACTTGGTCGTCTGTGCACACCTTTACCAAATTTTACAAGGTGGATTTCTTGGCATCTTCGAATGCCTCTTTTGGCCGCAAGGTTTTGCAAGCTGCTGTTTCGTAAGAGAATGTTTTTTGTTATTCTCTTAGGGGTCTTTTACCTGGGTGAGCTCCTGTTTTTGGTTGAGCTTCATCTTACCCGGTTGGCTAGGTTTAGCCTCTTGGAGTTGACGTTACTGTCTGGTTGGGTTTTTCCCACCCCTCATGCCTATACTGCTTTGGGACATCTCACTCAGCTCATGGAGATGAGGCTGTGTCTGTCGATGGACGATAAAGAAAATAAAGATTTTCGTAAGATCTTACCATAAAATCTTTTTCTCTGATGTCCATCGACAGACGCAGCACCCACCCCTCTGTATGGGGATGTTTTTTTTGTCTTCACTGCTTGCAACTAAACTGATGTGCTGGGCTGTGGCAGTGGGGTTATGCCTGGAGGGACAGCCCCGTGGGCGTGTATATGTTAAAAGTTTTGTACTAACGTACTGCCTAGACTAATCCTGCAGGTGGCAGCATAACCCCCTCAGCTCATAGAGATGAGGCTGCGTCTGTCGATGGACATCAGAGAAAAAAGATTTTACAGTAAGATATTACAAAAATCTTATTTTTTACTATAATGCAGAGAATGCATTAAGATAAAAACCCTCTGCCATTAGAACCACTTAACTTGCTATTCATGGCTTCTTCTATCTTCAGCTAAATAACATACTTACACTAAGTAAATAGTTGATGTCAACTGATACATGGAAATCATGAAATTACTCCTTTTAGGAACTTTGACTGACAGCAAGCTCTTGCTGAGCTTGTTATTCATGAGTTCACTTTCCAATCAGCAACACACACTTCAGCAGAAAGGACTCATAGGGCCAGACATTTCAAACATGCATTTGATTACATCATCTGGCTGGCTAATAGAAATTTCCATTTATGATAAAAGAACAGGAAATCCCTAATACTATTTTAAATGAACTGGAATTTTCAGTAAAAATCCTAAATCTCATTTGCTAGCATGCTAAAGCAACGCTCACTGCAAGGCTTGCCTCCTTTTCTGCCACTGTCCCCACCCAATGCAATTCAACTCACTTCCTTTCATTTCAAATCTATTTTATTGGAGTTTTATTGGAGTTCAGTATGAAAATAAAAGTACCAATTTACAAAGTCTAAATCAACCATACACAGTTTTAAACAGTCCCATTCCCATCTTTCCATGTAAGGGAGTATAGCGTCTATAGAAGATAAAATTCCAAAAAGTTTGAAAATATAGCCTGAGTGCTTATCAATGCCCTTACAAAGATATTCCATAGGTGTAGTTGTAGAGAGGTCAGATACTTTTTTGTAGGAGTTTGGAAAATGTGCTATCTGAGCATATCGGTAGTGTTCCATGGCAGCAAATCATATTTCTTTTGAGAAGTTGCATTGACAAAACACCTCAGTGATAATAGTATTTTGCTGTACACAGAAGACAACTTACTTCCTTTGAGTCTAGTCTGTCAACAACAGGCCCCTGAGAGTGTGTCATCAATCAGCAATGGGCTTACAGGAGAATGACGCAGAGAACACCACTCACGTCACGTCATATGAGCACCAGTCTCTCCATCACTAAGGCCCCCCATCACAAGAAAAAACATGATTTACTAAAATTGGAGAGTGCAAAATCTGTTGCAACTTTGCATTGTAGCTAGTCAGCTTCTAACTTCAGCTTGTTCAATTAAGCGTTGACAAAAACTTCTGATTGGTTTCTATGCAGAGCTACACCAGATTGTATTTGTAGCACCCTCCTAGTCAGATGCTAGATAGACAGAATAGTTTTTGGCTCTGTCTGCTTAACAGCAGAGCAGCAGGCAAATCTATGTGCTCCCTGTTTCACAGTGAGTTGGCACAGACAAGAGGTGCATCCTGGGATATGCTATAACAGCCAAGGGCACATGTGGCAGGGGGTCTTTGGGCGGGAAGCCAAGTCAAAGAAGGAGGGTGACAGCTGTCTTCTTCTTCTGAAGCTGTGGATGGTGGTCATAGGCAGTCGACATGGTGAACCAGAAACTGTGGCTGAACCCAGAGGTCCAGTGGAGGCTGACTGGTGGAGTTTGGAGGCAATGGTGACTCTGGAAAAACAGTGAGTACAGAGGAACCAGGGGTCTGCCAGGAAGGGGACCACTCTAGAGTCAGTGGATGGGTGTCAGCACACAGGCAGTGAGAGTCAAGGGGTGCCAAGTTTAGAACCCTGAAGAGAATATTCAAGCAGGAACATTTAACCACTTTACCACTAGAGGATTTTGCTGTCTTACGTCTGGGCCACTTTTTGCGATTCGGCACTGTGCGACTTTAACGGACAATTGCGCGGTCGTGCGATGCTGTAACCAAACAAAATTTACGTCCTTTTTTTCCCATAAATAGAGATTTCTTTTGGTGGTATTTGATCACCTGTGCGATTTTTACTTTTTGCGCTATAAACAAAAAAAAGCGTTTATTTTGAAAAAATAACAATATTTTTCAAATTTTTTTATATGAAATTCCCCCCCCAAAAAAATGTAAAAATCTATTTTTTTTTACATTTTTGGCCAATTTGTTTTATGCTACCTATGTTTGGTAAAAAAAATCACAATAAGCGTATTTTGATTGGTTTGCGCAAAAGTTATTGCGTTTACTAACTAAGGGAAAGATTTCTGTCATTTTTGGTGTTTTTTTTTTTAACGCGTAATGGCGGCGATCTGCGATTTTTTTTGCGGGACTGCGACATTGCGGCGGACAGATCGGACCCCTGACTGACATTTTTGACACTTTTGGGGGTACCAGTGACATTACTGCAGTAATCAGTGCTATATATATGCACTGTTACTGTAAAAATGACACTGGCAGGGAAGGGGTTCATTTTATTGGAGAGGGAGGGGTTAATGTATGCCTGGTGCTTACTGACGTGTGGGGGGGGAGGTGACTGTGTGACACAAGGACAGATCGAGGGTTCAAC
This sequence comes from Pelophylax lessonae, assembly GCF_965119305.1. Taxonomy (NCBI): domain Eukaryota; kingdom Metazoa; phylum Chordata; class Amphibia; order Anura; family Ranidae; genus Pelophylax; species Pelophylax lessonae. The sequence continues at coordinate 817,491,264 of NC_138768.1, forward strand.
TATGCTGAACCCTGCAATCTGACCCTGCCTGTCACTTCAGAGATCCGCCCGCTTGTGTTTACACAGGCGGGCGGATCTCCACACTCGATTCCCCGACGATCGGGGAAGAGCAGCGGCGATCGCCGCTGCTCCTCCCCTGGCCCGACTCCCGCTGTGAGTGAATACGCGCGCCGCCGAGAAAGGGGAGTGTCTGACGACGTAGATCTACGTCGTCAGACGATAACGAGCCACTTTGCCGCAGTAGGCTCAACGTGAGCAGACGGCAAGTGGTTAAAGCATCTTCACTTCAGTGGCAATGTGAAGCAGCGGCCTTGCCGCATTCTACAGTTAGCTGTCCTCAAGACTGTGAATAGTTAATAGTTGGAGTATCCCACTCATCCCTTCTCCTATCCAAGTTCTCAATAAAAACACAAAAACAACATCCCCTGGATTGATTTTAGACTGAGCCAAGAACTTTCATTGCTTTTTATCTGCTCTCAGTTGCTAAGGGTAACCCAGGGGAATCCAGAAAATGTAATTCTCAGCAGTCCTCTAGGGGGCAGTGCTACATATACAAATACCAATTATTGTTAACCCTAAGGGGGAGCTTCTTCCAGTAGAGGTGAGATTCCGTGTAGTGGGAGGTGGGGATATTGTATCTTGATTTAGGCTTTAACAACAAATAACTGTGTTGTTTCTCTTTTGGACCTCGGCCATTAAGTTCCTTGAGCTCTGTTATATCATTTGTTACAAGTTAGACTTATTTGATCAGAAGATAGTCATTGTTTTTGTTGCTTATTTATGCACAGAGAGGGAGGGTGCAGGTTATTGAGGCCTGCTCCAATGTTGGGAGGGGTTTCTGTGGCCTTCGGGTCTTTTACATCTCCACAACCAGGGTAGTCTCTCTTTGGGAGAGCCCCTCACCAAGTACCTTTCAGCTGGTCCCTAAGGAGTGGGGTCCACCTGGACTTGGCCTAGGTAGACCATGGAGTACCTTGCCCCTGTCAGGAGCTTGCGCCCTGGGGATTTCAGGGTTAGATGCTCTTCCTCTTTGGCCATTTCTGAAACCTCAGTGTCCTTTTTTGTGTGCTGTGGTGTCACGGTTACCTTTTTTGTTCTCAGGGAATTTGGCTAGCACTGCACCGTAGAACTTAAAAAAAATGAATAAATAAAAAAAAGCAGATAGTCATTGTAACACCTACCACAAACTCCAAGGAACATAAGGTGGTTACTAATACCAAACATGGCCTATTGCTTCCCCCCCTATTAGCAATACCAGAATGTTTCCTGAGAAACAAACTACACCATGCTTTGCTATAGAAAATGATTAATAAGCAGTATCTGTTTCCAGCAGAGGAATATGAAGTTATTTTTATGTTGCTCTGCAGTATAATAATGCCGATTTTTAGGACAAGTTTTCATCTTTGACTAAAATCCAGTAGACATTAACTGAAGATAAAGTGTTGATTTACACCACCGTTTTCTCTGTACATCAACGGAAGCCTTCCATCCAGCTGGACTATATAACTGCTAAGTGCCGTTGCCAGGCATAAAATGTCTAATCCTCAAATCATGCTTCTCATATCATACTGAGCTGTAAGCATTTGCAAAAAAATTCTTTTTCAGTTGAATCATAACTTGTAAAATCTCGGAGGCACCAGTTAGCAGTTAGCGTGCATCTGCTTGGGATAAGCAAGACTCTTTTACAGAGAGGCACACTAAGGCAATTCAATATTTTTCTTTTCTAAGAACTGAAAGGATGTATACAGAATCTAATCTCTACATGTTAACATTTGATTTTATCTAAATCCATAAAATGTATGAGGTTTATACGTCTGGATGGGATATAATTGCACCTAATTAAATGGAATCTATTCTCAGAATTGCACATAAAAAGATTTTACTCTTTTTTTTTCATCTTCCTTATGAGCAGCAAACATAATTTATTGAATGCTCCAAGTTTTATCAACTTTTGTTATATGGTATGTAAACAAGCAATGTTGTAATATAATGTCAGGATTGTAAGCCATATTATGTCGTGATAAAGGCTAAGTTCACTATTTGTTAAAAAATAATAAATGCACATCTTTTTGCAGGTAAAGAAATTTGCATTTATTATTTTTTCACATTGCATCCTGTAAAGTAATGTACCCATGATCAGTAGGGATGATCGAACGGTTCGGGTCGACCATCGGTTCGACCCGAACATTGGGTGTTCGAGGTTCGGCCGAATTTAGAACTTTTTGCCCAAAAAGTTCAAAATTCGGCAACCAGAACCGACCAAAATGCAATGGTTCAGGAAATGGGCTTTAAAAGCCCGTGATTGGACCAGAACCATTAGCAAAAGCCAATTGAGGGGGCAGGAGAATGCTAGGAATGTGATTGGAGTGACTAGAGGGTCCCTAGGCCAATCATTAGTGAATACGCCCCCAGTATATAAGATAGCCCCCGCCAAATTCCTAGCATTGTTATACAGGACATGGAAGAGAGTGGAAGCAGTTCTGTTAATTTTACTTTAAAAGTGTCATTTAGCATTTATTAGTGTGAGGAAAGGGATATCTAGTGTAGTTAGAGTGCTCTTTTACACTTTAGTTAGCTTCAAAAATTTAGTTTCTGTAGGGAAAGTGTGAAGTGTGAGGGTGACCGTAATGTAGTGTAGGGTGAACTGACAGTGACTGCTATGGCAGGGTGACCAAACCCTTCCATATCAGGGTGACCGCTATAGAGAAAAGCTAGTTTCTCTCAAGTCACTTTCGCTGCAGGAATATGGCTTCGCTCCCGTCAGCATTCTTTATGCTGCAGGCATTGCTAGTGCTTTTTTGAGGACATGTTTGGAGTCAGACATGACATCTGAACATGTCTATAGGGGTATATATACACACCCATGTATGTATATATACACCCAGACATATATAGGTGTGAAAGGAGCAGAAAAAAAACTTGCGCTAATGAAATAATTAACACCAATATAGTTACACTCCTATCACACCTATATATGTCTAGGTGTGTATATACATATAAGTATGTGTGTATATACACCCGTATACACAAGTTCAGATGTTTTGCCTGCCTCTAAAGAACCCAAAAAAATGCCCAAAAAAACACTAGCGTCAAAAAAGAAAAAAACGCCCAGGTGTGTTGTTGCAGGCATTTTTTTGGGGTTTTTGGAGGCAGGCAAAACATCTGAACTTGTGTATACGGGTATATATACCACTATACACAAGTTCAGATGTTTTGCCTGCCTCTAAAGAACCCCAAAAAATGCCCAAAAAAACACCTGCTACTAAACCGGCAAGGTGTGAAAAGCGAGAAGCCACTAACCTGTTCTATAATTGCACTAATACAAATGATCTTTTTTTATGGTTCTGGACATGCTACAGAGCTGAAACTTCACAGGTACACCTTTTAGACCCCCCAGACACAAAATCACACAAAAAAAAGTTCTTAAAAATTGTCAAGAGAGCAAATTATTTAAAACATTAAAAAAAAAAAATGTCTTTGGATTTAGTATCTGGGGGGTCTAAAAAGTGTACCTGTGAAGTTTCAGCTCAGTAGCATGTCCAGAACCAGAAAAAAATATAATTTTTCAGCAGAGCAGGGATGGTGGTACCCTCCTTTTACACCTATATGATCTTTTTTTTCTGGTTCTGGACATGCTACAGAGCTGAAACTTCACAGGTACACCTTTTAGACCCCCCAGACACAAAATCACACAAAAAAGTTCTTAAAAATTGTCATTTTTGATAGAGAGCCAATTATTGAAAAAAAAAAAAAATAAATAAATAAAAAAATTCTTTGGATTAGTGTCTGTATGTATGTGTGTATATATACCCATATACACAAGTTCAGATGTTTTGCCTGCCTCCAAAAACCCCAAAACCCCAAAACCCCCCAAAAAATGCCTGCAACAACACACCTGGGCGTTTTTATTTTTTTGACGCTAGCGTTTTTTTGGGCATTTTTTGGGGTTCTTTGGAGGCAGACAAAACATCTGAACTTGTGTATAGTGGTATATATACCACTATACACAAGTTTAGATGTTTTTCCTGACTCCAAAGAACCCAAAAAATGCCCAAAAAAACACTTGCTACTAAACCGGCAAGGTGTGAAAAGTGAGAAGCCACTAACCTGTTCTATAAGTGTTCTAATACAAACGATCTTTTTTTTTTTTTTTTTTTTTATGGTTCTGGACATGCTACAGAGCTGAAACTTCACAGGTACACTTTTTAGACCCCCAGATACTAAATCCAAAGACATTTTTTTTTTTAATTTTGTCAATAATTGGCTCTCTATCAAAAATGACAAATTTTAAGAACTTTTTTTGTGTGATTTTGTGTCTGGGGGTTTAAAAAGTGTACCTGTGAAGTTTCAGCTCTGTAGCATGTCCAGAACCAGAAAAAAAAGATCATATAGGTGTACAAGGAGGGTACCCCCATCCCTGCTCTACTGAAAAATGATCTTTTTTCTGGTTCTGGACATGCTACAGAGCTGAAACTTCACAGGTACACTTTTTAGACCCCCCCACCCCCCCCCCCCCCAGATACTAAATCCAAAGAATTTTTTTTTTTAATTTTTTAAATAATTGGCTCTCTATCAAAAATGACAATTTTTAAGAACTTTTTTTTGTGTGATTTTGTGTCGGGGGGGGGGGGGTCTAAAAGGTGTACCTGTGAATTTTCAGCTCTGTAGCATGTCCAGAACCATAAAGAAAAGATAATTTGTATTAGTGCAATTATAGAACAGGTTAGTGGCTTCTCGCTTTTCACACCTTGCCGGTTTAGTAGCAGGCGTTTTTTTGGGCATATTTTTGGGTTCTTTAGAGGCAGGCAAAACATCTGAACTTGTGTATAGTGGTATATATACCCATATACACAAGTTCAGATGTTTTTCCTGCCTCCAAAGAACCCAAAAAATGCCCAAAAAAAAGCCTGCTATTAAACCGGCAAGGTGTGAAAAGCGAGAAGCCACTAACCTGTTCTATAATTGCACTAATACAAATGATCTTTTTTTTATGGTTCTGGACATGCTAAAGAGCTGAAACTTCACAGGTACACTTTTTAGACACCCCAGATACTAAATCCAAAGACATTTTTTTTATTTTTTATTTTTTTTAATTTTTCCAATAATTGGCTCTCTATCAAAAATGACAATTTTTAAGAACTTTTTTTTGTGTGATTAATAGTCCCTGGGGTATGACCCAGAACCTTAGGCACTTTTTAGGGGCATTTATTGGGTTTTAGGGCTTCAAAATTGTGTTTTTTGATTACCGAAGTTTGGGTCCCATTGATTTCAATGGGGTTCTGAAATCCGGGCCGAACTTTCGGGAAGTTCGGATGTTCTGGCCGAACCGAACTTTTGAAAAGTTTGATCATCCCTAATGATCAGCAGATCGCGGGTGTAGTGCCAGCATTCTGCAGACTCTCAGTACACTGTCTGCCCATACCTCCAATACAAGCAGACAGTTACTAAATGACAGGAAGAATCAATGAACTACCATTATCATCATCATCAGAGAGGCACAAGACAGAAAATCAGGGGAATAAAACTTTTTAAAGGATACAATCACCTTTAGCAGCATGTTACATGTTACACCCATATTTGAGGTAGTGAGATAACAAACCCTCCCCACTCACCAGTGCCCTTGCAGTGAATTGGAAACAACAAGCCATCAACCACAATGGTTGATGGTACATGTACAATATTCATTCACAGGAAACAGTTTTTTTCAAAGTGTGACAGAGGGCGCAGGGAGAAGATCCCCCACTCGCTGTCACAGAGAGGAGAGCTCTGGCGGTGGGAGATGGGTGGACAGAAGCATGTTACATGTTACACCCCAAATATGGGTGTAACATGTAACATGCTGCTAAAGGTGATTGTATCCTTTAAAACGTTGTATTCCCCTGATTTTCGGTCTTGTGCCTCTCTGATGATGATAATAGCCATTGATTACTCTGAATGGTTATTTGCCAAGCATGCTGCAGCTAATACTGTGCGTGGTCATGTTGCACATACTGTATTGCAACAGTGGAAGGAACGTAATAAGGCATAGATAAATAGAACCTAAGCCTACTCATTGATATGCCACAGTTTTTTACACAAAAAATATGGAGTAGGCAACATATAATATATTATATAGGGTGTAGGGGTCAGGTGTATGTAATGTACAGCCTAATATACAGAGGACAGGGGTCAGGAATACATATTGCACAGAGTCTAGGAGTTACGAGTATGTAATATACAGCATGCAGGGTCAGCAGCATTAAGGAGTCAGGAGTATGTAATATACAGCATGCAGGGTCAGGAGTATGTAACACACAGTCTGCAGGAGACAGGAGTACATAATGCACATATTGCAGGGGTCAGTGTTATGTAACACACAGAGTGCAAAGCATACACTATTTTTGAAACATGTTGTGAACAAGTTAAAATCAGTATTTTTTACTAGAAAATTACTTAGAACCCCCAAACGTTATATATATATTTTTTCAGCAAAGACTCTGGAGAACTGCACTCACTGCATTTAAAAAAACTAAACAGTAAAGTTAGCCCAATTTTTTTGTATATTGTGAACGATGATGTCATGCCGAGTAAATAGATACCTAACATGTTACAGTTTAAAATTGCGCACACTCGTGGAATGGCAACAAACTACGGTACTACATTTCTATAGGCAACGGTTTAAACATTTTTAACGTTTACCAGTTTAGAATTACAGAGGATGTCTTTTCTAGAATTATAGCTCTCGCTCTGGTGATTGCGGCGATACCTCACATGTGTGGTTGGAACACCATTTAAATTTGCGGGCGCGACTTACATATGCGTTTTCGTTCGTGCGCTAACTTACGGCGACTGGGGCCCTTTAAAATTGGTGAAATCGGCATTATTGAATACAGTCACTTTCTTTAAATCGGCGCAGTTAGCAACCGAGTAAACCGAGTCGTGACGTTGCTTCCAGGTTACTACATGGGACACCCGATCAAAGCCGAATCTGGTTTGGTTCGGGACTCCAACCAGCTGGCGGCCGTGCCGGCTGGTTGCTCGTGTTTCTTGGTGGGACGGGAGACCCAGGCAGAGCTGTGGAAGGCAGCGGGAGAGGGTGCGTCCCCTCCCGCTCGCTGGTATAATGTCCGATTGGCTGCTGAGCCGCATTGGCTGTTATCTCCTGAAAGCCGACCGCCGGCTCTAAAAAATGGTACCGGGTTGATGCCTGCAGCTGCATATTATCCCGATACAACCATTTCCACACAGGTACGTCAGTTTGTGGGAAGTGGTTAAGAAAAAAGCAAAACAGTAAAGTTAGCCTAATTTTTTGTATAGTGTGAAGAATGATGTTACGCCGAGTAAATCGATACCTAACATGTCCCACTTTAAAATTGCACACATTCGTGGAATGGCGCCAAACTTCGGTAATTAAAAATTCCAATAGGTTACCAGTTTAGAGTTACAGAGGAGGTCTTGTGCTATAATTTTTGCTCCCAGTCTAATGATCGGGGGCAATAATTCACATGTGTGGTTTGATCGTTGTTTACACATGCGATTGCAACCTATGTATGCGTTCGCTTCTATGTGCGAGCACGAGGGGACGGGGGTGCTTTAATTTTTTCTTGTTTGTTGTTTATTTATTTATTTATTTTTTTACACTTTTCCTTTATCTATTTTGTATCACTTTAATTCATATTACAAGGAATGTAAACATCCCTTGTAATAGGAATAGGGCATGACAGGTCCTATTTACAGTGAGATCTGGGGTCCCCAGATCTTGCCTCTAGGCTGGAAAGCCTGGGAAAAAAAAATCGGCTTCCCAGCTGAAGGAATGGCAGTGTTTACATCTACCGAGGCTGAACATCACATTATAACATCGCGCCTGGCCTCCGAAGGGCATAGAGATGACTGGAGACAATCTGGTCCTCGGTCAGCTCTATGGTAAACATCCGCCGCCGGAGAATTCCCGTGGAGATTGGCAAGCCGGTGGAAGAATCGGAGGTCGGAGGGAGGGGGACGGGGGGGGGGGTCGTCCCCTCCTGCTGTCTGTAAAATCAATCAAGCAGCTGAACAGCGGCTTTGATTGTTTTTACTGTGCAGGGAATCGCTGGCAGAAAATAAATATGTATCTGGATGATGCCTGTAGCTGCACCCATCATTCAGATACCTCCACTCAAACCTAAGAAGGGCATCTGATGGCCGGCGGTATGGAATTGGTTAATTCACATTGCATATTGTACTTGTTTGTAGCCTAAATAGTGAATTTTCGCCTTAAAACATTTCAATCTGGTAGGTTAGCAACACTGGCGGGGATGGACGCTGCACATGTCTTCCTTTGGCACTCTAAAGGGACACACAACAGCTAGACAGCCCCATGTGCAAGGGGCCTTACACATTACTTACTATCTATGTGTGCACGTTACATGACAAATATGTCTAGTTAGTGCCGACAAATATTTCTGATGCTGCATATACTTTGAGAAGCAAAGGATCATAGGACCGGTTCACTTTAAACCTCAGTCGCTTTAGACTTTTCCCAGCTATTTAATTACACCTGAGAATTTGATTACATTAAATCTCTGTGCACAAGCTGTCATAGGCTAGCGTGCAGTCCCTTTGGAAATATTTGCTGTGTTATACAGCAAGCATCAGCAAAGATGCCTCCAATCACGCAGAAAGTCATAAAGGAAAGTAGACCATAAATCATTTAGGAAAGTTGTACTTGCCATGTTCTGTAATTCACTGGAGTGTTTCACTATCCACCAGCTTAACGTGTCCTGACAGCTCTAACGTGAAACATACATCGGCTTTCCCAACCAATCTCCCAGCAAGTAACAATTTCAAGCTCTGTCAGAGAAACTGAGAGCAACCACTAAACTGTCTGTGAACACAGGGAACCGCTATATTTATGCTGCTCGGCAGAAATGAAGTTGATTTTAGTCTACTATTAAAGCGATACTAAAGTCTCCTTTAAAAAAAACAAACATGTTATAATTACAGTTGGTTTTGCACAGAGCAGCCCGGATCCTCCTTTTCTCCGGTTCCTCGCCGGCACTCCTGGCCCCTCCCTTCTCCTGAGTTTCCCAACAGCGAGCAGTTTGCTATGGGGGCACCCAAGCCAAACTGCTGCGCTGTCCATTCAGACACGGAGCCGGGTTTCGGCCCCGTCCCTCGCTCTTCTCCTTGGGACAATCTGAGCGGAAGTTCAGCCCCCCCATCCTTCCCACATAGCCACCTGGGACACATCACAGGTCCCAGAAGGCTGCAGGACAGTTCAACATGTGCAGCACAGCTCGTGCATGTGTAGCACCTTTGTCCTAAATAGGGTTACTAATAAATTTAGCTGTGGTAGGTGGTAGCTAGCCTGACTAATTTTTAGTCTTTGAGATCATTGGATTTCCTCCTAAACCTGGTGTAGCTTTGGTGTCTCCCTTTTCTCAATAGGTGGCACTGTTACCTTTGGCATTAGTGTAAGTCTAGGTTAAGGATATGTACACTTTTCTCAGCCAATCATACGGGGCACTGAGCATGCTGGGAGAGTGTATGTAATTGGAGGAAGTCAGGTGATCTGTGACCTTTCCGACCAGACTCCTGTCTGGGTGGGTGTGTGAGGAACAGCTGCTGCTGGATAGGCCTGAAGCCTGATGCCTAGCCATGTGCTCAGGGTTCTGAAAGGGAGAGCCTGCTCACTACCTTGAAGCTGAAGGAAAGGATGGAGACCTGAGATGAAGTACCAGAGGTCACTCTTGCATGGACTGGGGAGCTATAGAAAGTCTGGGAAAGCATCAAGATGGAATCTTCCAGAGAGTTCCTGCACCTTCCGTGCACTGGTGTGCATGAGAGCTGAGCTTCTCCTGTACCCCTCATTCCTCATTGGTTGAGGCAGCAACTGGAGCTATTGGCTCCTGCTAATGTCAATCATAGCCAGTGAGCCAATAAGGAGGGAAGGGGGTGGGACATAGCCACAGATCTTTGTGTCTTATAAACAAATAGAGTAGGGCTTGGGAGCGAGCACACACCAGTGTCCACCAGAGCAAGCGGCTGTCTGTGGGGACACTCACCAGGAGGGATGGGCCAGGAGAGCAAAAGAGGGACCTGAGAAGAGGAGGATCCGAGCCGCTCTGTGCAAAACCAACTGCACAGAGGTGGTATGTATAACATTTGTTATTTTTATATAAAAAAATAAACAATACTTTACAATCACTTGAAGTCACAGTATGGCAATATGGCTTTTGGATTTAGATATAGTTTAAAGAACTCATTGTTTACTATGATTGCCGACAGATCCTCAAAGACCTTGAAATATCTGTGGTCTTTGCCAGGGCTGTATCTTGGCCTAGGCCAACAAGGCCCAGGCCTAGGGCAGCACCTTGCAGGGGGGCAGCAAAAAAGCTGCACCCCGCATGAAAAAAAAAAAAAAACAGCCTCCTTCTGGCCCCCTCACGAAAAGGGTCCCCACCGGCTTGCGCTACACTTTTAGTATAGTGCCAGTTCTATCAAATCTATCAAATCAGTCTGGCACCCCCATAAAGCAGTCACACTGCTACCTGCCGGTATGATAATACTGGCGAGTGAGGACATTCGGACAGACTACAGGCTGCCGACCACACTTAATACAACTGGCCCGAAGGCCGCCAATGCTAATAAGTGTGCCATTGCAGCCTAATGCTCCGCCTACGCTCCTCTGCCCCCAGGTTTGGCAGGCATCATGTCAATAATATCATTTCATTTCTTTACACATCCTTGTCTTTGAGCGAGCATACTGAATTGCATCATATACAATTAGGACTTTTATCAAATATAAATTTTATTCAGGAATTTCCATAAAACATACATTACTATTCTTAGTACAAAATACATCTCCAATTTAATAGTTATTCTAATGTTCATTTTATACTTTACTCATCTTATATTCCTTCTTTTTTTCTTTTTCAAAACCCTTCCCTCCCTTTCCCTCCCTCCCCAAAAAAAAAAAAAAAAAAAATGTTATATGTGCAAACACACTCATCCACAACCAGCGACTAAGGATGTCAATCCTCTCCTCCTAATCACTTTGCCTCCGCTTATCCTATAATAAGTTGTTTCCCTTCCTCAGAGATTAAAAAATGGTTCCATACGTCCCACATTTTCTTATACTTTTCCTGTCTATTTTGTGAGGCTGCAATTAACTCTTTCATTCTCCTTATTTCCTCTACTCTATTTATCCATTCCGCTATCGAAGGGAGGTTGTATTTTTTCCAGTTACCTGGGATGCATGCCTTTGCCGCGTTCACTAAGTGAGGGATAATAGAGCTCACGTATCTCCCTGCCGGGATATCCGACAGGTGCAACAAGAAAAAAGCGGGTTTCAAGAATGACGAGACTTGTTCTTGTTTCTTTTCCCTTAGTATTGTGAACTGTCTGTTATCTAAACCCGGTGTAAACTGAGGGTTCCCCAGTATTGGGAACAAGGGGGACTCTTTTCTTGTCAATTTACTGTATATATTTGGTTGCGTGCATATACGTAATGTGTTTCCTATTATTGGGTGATATTTCAGTTCTTTAGGTACTGACTGAAAGCACCATATAGCTCTCTTTAAATCTATCTCTGTTTGTGCCTGCTCAATTTGTATCCACAGTTTATTTTCCGAGTGGTGCCACCAATCTAAGACCCTACTCACATGGGCTGCTTGATAGTATGCCCGAATATCTGGAAATGCCAGCCCTCCCTTTTTTTTGGAAGCGTTAGAGTTCTACGTGCAATTCGCGGTCTTTTATGGGCCCATATATATTTCACAAATAAAGAGTGTATAGCCTTAAAAAACACACACGGGATTTTGACCGGGAGAGCACAGAGTAAATATAGAAATCTTGGCAAAACTGTCATCTTCAATAAATTGCATTTGCCGAACCACGATTGCATCCTCCCATGCCATTGTTCCAAGAGCTTCCTAGTCATTGCCAGTAGGGGCAAGAAATTGAGTTCGTATACCTGTGTTAACTTTGCCAGTATGTAAGTCCCCAGGTATCTCACTGCTTCATCTTTCCATTTAAAGCCAAAACTACTTCTCAATAAGTTCACTTGGGCTGTGGACATCCCTACGCCCATTGCTTCTGACTTTCCATAATTAATTTTCAGGTAAGACATGGCGCCAAATTTTTTAAACTCCTGTATCAGATTCGGCAGTGAGATACCCGGGTTAGTTAGGGAAAATAACAAATCATCTGCATAAGCAGCTATTTTATATTGCTTATCCTTTATTTTTATACCTTCAATGTCTTGGTTTAATCGGACTCTACACAGGAAGGGTTCCAATGTCAAGGCAAACAAGAGGGGTGACAATGGGCACCCCTGTCTTGTGCCATTTTTTATTGAGAATGCCTCAGATAATAAGCCGTTGGCCTTCACCCTAGCTATCGGTTCCGTATATACTCTAGTTATTTTTTCTAGCATCGCATCTCCCAACCCGATGTATCTGAGTACGGAAAACAGAAACGGCCACCCCATCCGATCAAATGCCTTCTCTGCATCCGTACTCAGCACTACACAGGGAGTCTTTTTTTCTTTTACTGTTTGTATCAGATTAAGAATTCTTGTAGTATTATCTCTTGCCTCTCTTTTTCTCAATAAATTTTTATTGAAGGATAACAAGTACAAGCCATAACGAAAATGGTACAGAAACAAAAACTAATCCACAACAAGTGGTGAGTGAAACATGAAGTACAGCATAGTGGGGTGGGTAAACAGCTGACAATGCAGATATGTAGTATCTAGGAGTACGTCAAGCAAATGGAACCATATTTTGACCCGGGGAACCAAGAAAAGAAAAGAAAAAAAAAAAAGGGGGGGGGGATACCAGCTAATGGGTGACTAAGGCCACAACGGTAGGGCGCCCCCCTCGAGACACCCCAAAGGGAACAAACTGTGCCTCAAAAGGAAGCGCTCCCAACCTCGATTAATTGAGCCAAATGGTATCCTAAACACAAGGATTCCCATGGAGAACCGGTTAGGGGTAAAAAATAAAAATTCCCAGGCCTAACCTAACCTAACTAGAGACCCGTACTCCAGATTGTAAACAAGAACCGTAAAAGAAAAAAAAACTCACAATGCAAAAACCCATCCCAAGTAATTGGTGGGGGCTCCGGGTCCAAACCGAGAGACCCCACTAGTTAGAGTCAGCGACAAAATACTATAAGTACAGCAATACCAATAAGAAAGCAAGTAGATGAAAAAGAAGAAAAAAGAAGAGAGCAGAGGGGACAGAAAAGGAGACTGACATGCAGTAAGGAAAGAGAATAGAAAAGAGAATGAAAAGCAAGAAGAGGAAGAAGGTTCCAGAGGTCCGACCCCAATTAAATGGTAACATTAACGTAGGCTGCCCAGGGTTCCCAGATCAGTTCAAATTTCGTTCTGGAATCATCGAGGACGCTGTACATCTTCTCCTGTGCCATTATCCATGATATCTTACGCTTAGCCAAACGGAGCGGAACAGAAGGCATTTTCCACTGCTTGGCTATCGCCATTTTGGCACCGAGAAAAATGTAGAAGATGAGGGCCTGGGTGTGTTTGGGAATTTCAGGAATCCGCTGACCTAATAGAGCATGCGTGGGGGATGGATATACCACAAGGCCAGTAATCCACCTGACTATACTATAAATGCGCCCCCAGAACGTTCTCAGTTTGGGGCATTCCCAAAAGATATGCAATATAGTGCCCAGCAGCTTGCAGTCACGAAAGCAAGTGGGATGCGTGGAGGGATAAATGGTGGCCAGCCTAGCAGGCACCATATACCACCTCATAATCACTTTTAAATTAGCTTCCATGAGGCCAACATTGTGAATACCCCGGAAGGAACGCCCAACACATGCATGCCAGTCAGGCAGGTCCCATTCTATGTTGAGGTCTTGTTCCCATTTAAGCACGTAGGCCGGTTTAGTTTGAGCATCAGTTAGTAGGGCATAGATGAGGGAGATACCCCCCTTAACATCAGTAATTTGGGCACACCATTGTTCATAAAGCGAGACCCGAAGAGGTGCAGGATATTTGGACCTGAGGGAGTTAATAAAGTGTGAGATTTGGGTCAGACGGAACTTCTCCACAGGCGGCATCTTCAACGAATAAATACAATGTGATAAGGTTATAGGACCAGAGCTATCCACAAAGTGTCCAATTCTATACATGCCTTTGTCAGTCCACCATTTAAATGCCCCTATGTTTTCTCCTGGAGGGAAGGCTGGATTATGGAAAAGGTGAGAGAGCGGAGCCCAAGGAGAGGTCACTTTATGCAACTTATGAATGCGATCACAAATGGCGAAAGAATGTGAAAGAGTAGGAGATAAAACCGAGGGGCGGGAAGAGGCCGGACACCACACCAAATAATCAATAGTATGTCGGGGAATGGCCTGACGTTCCATATGGCACCAGTCGGGCTTCCCCCCCCTGGAATAGATCACGGAAAACTGTGTTAGTTGTGCTGCTAGATAGTAGTTCCAGAGGTCTGGGACGCCTAAACCCCCTGTTTCCGGGAGCGCAGGAGTGTAAGTTTATTAATTCTATGTCCCTTCTGTCCCCAGATAAATTTAAAAATGTGACCTTGTAAATTCTGAATATGGGATTTCCGCACAGGGATCGGGAGAGACCGGAAGAAATAGAGGATACGCGGCAAGAGGGTCATTTTAACTGCATTGACTCTCCCTATCCAGGAGATATGAAGGCGAGACCATTCAGACAATTCACGCTTCAATCGACGGATCATGGGTAGGTAGTTGGTTGGGTAAAGTCTGTCTATCGTGGGGGTTAACGACACCCCTAGGTAGGGGATGGAATCTGGATGCCAGGAGAAAGGGAAGTGGTCCTTCAGCCGATCCACAAGAGAGGAGGGGAGGGTGACATTGAGGGCCAGGGACTTTGACATATTGACTCTCAGGCCTGAGGCCGCCCCGAAGGCGTCTAGGAGGGAAATGATATTGGGGAGAGAAATCAATGGGGAGGTGACAAAAAGCATAATGTCGTCTGCAAACAACGCGCATTTGTGGGTAGCGGGTCCGCACCGTATACCATGAATGTCGGGGTGGAGGCGGATAGCCGTTGCTAAAGATTCTAGGGCCACCGCAAAAAGGAGCGGGGAAAGGGGGCACCCCTGTCTCGTGCCTCTCCGGATGGGTATGTTTGCTGAATAGTAACCTTGCATCCTCACCTGAGCAACCGGATGAGAGTAAAGGGCCCGGAGCGTGGTAAGAAAAGAGGTGCCAAAGCCCCATCGTTCTAAGGTCTGGAAAAGGAACGGCCAGGAAAGAGAGTCAAAGGCCTTTTGCAGATCTAGGGATAGGAGAAAACCTTGCTGGGGAGGGCCACCGTCCCACCCAGAATTTAACAGGGAGATAACATCGACCGCTCTCCTTATCTGGTCAGGTCCCTGCCTGCCCGGGATGAATCCCACCTGATCTTTATGAATGTATGTAGCAATAAAGCTGGATAAACGATTAGCAAAAATTTTCGTCAGGATCTTAAGATCGTTATTAATAAGTGAAATTGGTCTATAATTGCCCACTTCGGAGGGGTCCCTCCCAGGCTTGGGGATAACCGAGATGTAAGCTTTATTAGATGCTTCCTCAAGTTCAGTGCCACCCCTAAGAGCATTGAAGAACCGAACCAAATAAGGAGAAAGGACCGAAACAAAAGTCTTATAATAAGAATTTGAAAAGCCGTCAGGGCCTGGGGCAGAGGTGGGTCGAAGGGACTTAACAACATCCAGCACTTCCCGTTCATCAATAGGGGCATCCATAAGGGATCTATGAGTAGCCGAAATACGGGGAAGAGGTACTTCGTTCAAGAACGAATCGGGATCGTCCCCCTTATGAGGGGTAGGGGCCGCGTAGAGACGTGAGTAGAAGGAGTGGAAAGAGTCCATGATGGAGTTGGGGTTATTTGAGAGGGCACCAGAGGAAGATTTTATCTTAGGCATGGAGACCGCACGAAATTTGGGGGAAAGTTTCAGCGCAAGTTTTGTATCTAGTTTGTCTCGAAAGGCGTAAGAGCGAGCCTTTTGCCACCTCAGGGCTTTCTCTGCCCTGGAAGTCAGGGCCAAGTTCAGCGAAAGCTTGACAGCATCCAGTTCTTCTAGTAAGGCCGGGTTAGGAGATCTCTTATGGGCTCTACGGAGACGAGCATATTCAGTCTCCAAGCGGGCAATGTCGACCATTCTGTCCTTTTTAATGTTCGCCCCCAATTGAATAAGGTAACCCCTGATAACGGCCTTATGGGCCCCCCAGAGAGTAGAAGGGGATGTGTCGGGGAGATCATTGAGTGCGAAGTAGTCGCGAAGTGCGGCCTCTATCATGGAACATCTAGTTGGGTCGCTTAGGATGGACTCATTGATTCTCCAAGGCGAAGGGCCACGGGGAAGCAAAGAGCATGAGAGTCGAAGAGTAACCATGGAGTGATCTGACCAAGGGACATCTCTAATTTTAGACTTCCGCGCCGAAGGGACGTCAGTCGTAGGGACAAAAATGTGATCTATACGCGCATACGTACGATGGGGTGCCGAGAAATGTGTGAAATCACGGGAAGAAGGGTTCAGTTCCCGCCAAATATCAATCAGACCTAACGAATGAAGCGTTCTAGCCACTCGAAGGCTCTGTTTGGAGGGGCGGCGAAGCCTACCACCTGAGGGTTTAGACTTATCAAAGGAGCAATCAAGGGCTAAGTTAGAATCCCCCCCAATGAGGGTTCGCCCCTCAAGGTGTGGAGAGAGTGTGAGAAACATATCGGAAAAGAATCTCGCCTGACCCTGGTTGGGAGCGTAGTAAGAGACAAATGTATACAACTCCCCTTGTATGGTGCCTTTAACTAAAATGAAACGACCTTGGGGGTCCCGAACCGTGTGCAGGTGGGAGAAGGGAAGAGATTTAGCAAAGAAAATGGCAACTCCTCTCTGCTTGGAGGGGGCATTGGCTAGATAAAACAAGGGGTATTTTGGATGGACAAAGGCAGGTTGATAGGACTCTGGAAAGTGAGTCTCCTGGAGCAGGAGAACCCCCAATCCCTGGGAGTGATAGTGTTGGAAAGCCTTCCTACGTTTAACCGGCGAATTTAAGCCCTGGGTGTTGTGGGATGCCACCTGTAGAGAAGAGACCGTACTCACGTTAGGCGTCATGGTGTGCTGTCATAGGTTGCGCTGGGGTGAGCTTCGATGCGGACTCCCACTGGTTCCCCTGGGAGAAGTCGGGCATAGCTGCGCCAGAAGAAGGAGGAACATTATCAAACCCGTCGGACCTCTGGAACTCTCTGAAAAGAAAAAGATGCCAGTAAAAGGAGAAAAAGAAAGTAAAGAGGACAGTGAAAGGAAAGGAAGGGCACAAGAGCGTGCTCCTGCGCAGGGATGAGGTGACCGCAGGTAGAGCCCGCAGTCCCCCATCAGACGTTCGGATGAGCCCTGAACCAGTCAGGGCACATTCCCGTGGGAGGCAAGAGGTAACCAACTTGCGTCCGACAGGAGGAGGCGCAATGAAACCTCCCCGGTCAAAGAACACCAACCCGGCATTACTATTATACATGAAAGAAAAACAACTTCAAAGCACTACGACCCCAGTATTTATAACGTGGGATCCTCTGCCTAGCATACCCCTTGAGGAGCATGGGAGCAGAGCGATGGAGCGGGGAAGGACTCCGGGGATAGGGAGGAAAGGGCAAATAAGGGAGGGGGGAAGGGACAGGAGAATGATGGGGAAGTGGGGAGGGGCAGGGGTAGAAGGTAAGAGGAGAGAGGAGATGGGGACCCCAAGCTAAATAAAACAAAAAAAAAAAAAAAAAAAACAATCAAAAATAAAGAGCATTGGTCCCATCAACCAAAAAAGAAAAAAAAAAAAAAAAAGTACAAGAGTAAAAACTGTAATCAGCTTAGAAGCAGAGAAGCAGAAAGTCAACATCAGCCATGACCTAAAACATGAGAGGGAGTCTGCTTGAAAAAAAAAAAAAAAAAAAAAGAAAAACGTAGAAAACAATCCAAACCTGGACCCAAAAAGGGGCCAAAAAGTGAAGGTAAGGATCATTGAGGATCCAAAATCAGGAGAAGAAGAGTGAACTCCAACTGCCTGGGAGATGAGTAGTAGGAGGGACCATGCAGGCATCATGGTGGATGGACATCTCGGTGGCGCTTTGGTTGCTGCTTATTCCACGTCGAAGATAAAGGGCTGATCGGCGGGGGTCGCTTGGCAGGTTCCCTCCTGGAGGAAGTCGAGGCGGTAACGGGGTCCCTTGTGACAATTCCCATTTGTAGAAGCATGTGTTCACCATCCTGGAAGTTGGTAAAACTATGAGTCTTGTTCTGAAATTGGAAATTAAGGCGGAAGGGGAAGGACCACCAATATTTCAGCGCCCTAGCAGATAGTGCTGATGTAAGTGGCTTCAATGCTCTGCGGCGTTGAATGGTGAAGGGAGAGAGGTCAGCGAAGAGTTGGATTTTATGGCCTTGGATGGTCAGATCCTCTCTACCCCTGCTCTTTCGCATAAGTTCCTCCTTAACCCCATAAAAGTGTGTCTTGACGATGACGTCCCTGGGCAGGCCGTCTTTGCGGGGCAGTTGGAGGGCCCTGTGAGCTCGGTCAAGTTCCAGGCGATGGTCTGAAATGTCTGGGATAAGATCCTTAATAAATGCTTTGATAGTGTTAGGGATGTCCGTGATGGTTTCGGGGATCCCCCGGACCCTGAAATTCAAACGTCGGCTCCTATTTTCCAGGTCATCCAATTTACTGAGTGCAATTTCAAGCTGATCCTGCATAGTTTGGATGCAAGCAGTGTTCTGATTGGCCCTTGCGACCGTTTGATCCATAGTGTGCTCGATCGCTTCTATGCGGGTCCCAAGGTGCTGGAGTTCTGCCTTAATTGAGCCAGTAATCTGTGAGGCATTTTGGGCCAGGCCAGAGGCTAACATCTCTGAGAATTTAGCCATGAGTATTGACAGGTCTGGGAAGTGAACAGGCGAGTTGGGGCCTAGCAGATGAGGCAAAGCCGGGGCCTCGGGTGACAGCAGCCCCGGGGTCCCTGGGACCTGCAATATAGTTCTGTTAAGGAGGGATTCAGTGGAGGCTGGAGAGACCAGGGGGGGCTGAATGATAGAGGCAGAGGTGGAGGGGGATGGCCAGGGGTCCGGAGAGGGTGCTGTGGAGTCCATGGCATAGATCGTTGAGTCTCCTACCTCCAGCGGGCCGCAGTCATCTGAGGAGACGTGAGGCGCGGTCGCCATGTTGGATTCCGGCTCTGTGGAGAGGAAGCAAAGACGCCGGGAAACCTCTCTGCGGTGTCCCGCCGACATCCACGGGAGGGCCCCCGGAGGAAGGAGAAGCGGAAGGTACCGGCCGAGGGGCGCAGTGCGCTGTAATGCCGAAGCCGGCGCTCTCAATAGACCGGGGAGGCGCGGAGCTCCGGACTAAGGCGCCATGTCGGAGCTCCCGCGCATGCGCACTCCACCCTCTTGCCTCTCTTGATGTCATAAACCCTACCTGGTCTAAGTGTACTAGACTCGGCATGCCAATCTATTTGCTATGATTTTAGTCAATATTTTTAAGTCCACATTTAATAAAGATATTGGTCTATAACTACTACATGAAGCTGGGTCCTTACCCTTCTTTAATATTAGTGAAATATGAGCTGTAAGTGTGTCTCTGGTCAATTTCCCATCTGGGCCTGTTGCATTATATAATTTTACCATATAAGGGCTTAAAATATGGATCAATGACTGGTAATATTGTGACGTTAGTCCATCCGGGCCTGGTGCTTTCCCGGATTTCATTGACCTTACTGCTTGTTGTATCTCCTCTACAGTAATCTCAGTCTCTAGATATTCTCAGTCTTCTTCTGATAGTTTAGGTAACTGTGATTGAACTAAGTAGTTATCAATGTCTTGTTGCTGGGGTGGTGTCTCTTTTAAATTATATAATGCAGTATAATATTTCTCAAATTCCCCTAATATTTGTATAGGTAAAGTTTTCTTAATTCCTTCTGCTGAAACAATATGCGGAATATATGACCTCGACTTCTGTTCCTGTACAGTTCTAGCAAGTATTTTTCCACATTTATTGCCTGCCTCATAATTCATTTTGCGGCACCTTTGTATGGCGGCCTTTGCCTTATACTGCAGCAGGTCTGTTATCTGTTTTCTAACTAACTTCAATTCACTCAATATTGTTTCTACTGGGCTTTGCTTATGTTCTGTCTCTAGAGTTTTTAATCTTTCCTTAAGTTGTACCAGCTGTTCATTCCTTTCTCTTTTGATACGTGCTCCGTGTTTTATGAAGATTCCTCTCACTACTGTCTTGTGGGTCTCCCACAAGATTCCCGTATTGCAACCGGGCTGGTCATTTAATCGAAGAAGACTTTCATCTCCTCCTCAACTTCCCTTAATATTTCATCTCATTTAACCTCCAGAAATTCCTTCTCTGTAAAGAGTTTGCTACTAGGCTATACGATAATGATATGGGCGCATGATCTGACCATGTAATGCTGTCTATGCTCGTTTTTTTCACTGCCTGTAATTGAGCATGTGGTATGGCAAAGAAATCAATTCTGGAGTAGATCTTATGTGGTGTTGAATAGAATGTATATTCTTTTTCAGAAGGGTGTTGTAAACGCCATGCATCTATCAACTGGGCTTTATACAGTGTCTTTAAGATCCT
The DNA here is from genome assembly GCF_965119305.1 of Pelophylax lessonae. Taxonomy (NCBI): domain Eukaryota; kingdom Metazoa; phylum Chordata; class Amphibia; order Anura; family Ranidae; genus Pelophylax; species Pelophylax lessonae. The sequence goes on from NC_138768.1 coordinate 817,511,877, forward strand.
TTTATTCATTCCAGCTGTAAGTGTGGAAGTCCCCGATGAAGTATCTATTGCAGGTGTCAATGGTATATTAAAGTCTCCACCCATAATTAATTGACCCTCTGAGAAGCACAGTTCACCTACTGTCTTAGAAATAAACCTATCTTGCCGGTTATTAGGTGCATATACTGTTGCTAGTGTTATTTGTATTTCACCTATTAATCCCTTGACAAATAGGAACCTTCCCTCTGGATCTTGTTTATTATCTTGGAAGGTCCATGGGATGGAATTTGCTATGAGTATAGAAACTCCTCGTGACTTTGTTTGTGTATATGTGGAATGATACACGTGTGGAAAGTTTTTATTTTTAAGGAAGGGCATTTTATCTGTCCTAAAATGCGTTTCTTGTATCAATGCAATACTAGTATTTAGACGCTTTAAATCGGATAGCAACATGTGCCTCTTTTCTGGCACGTTTAGTCCTTTAGCATTATAGGTAGTGTTGAGCGAACACGGACTGTATTATTCGTGTTCGTACCGAATAATTGGATTTTTTGTACCCGAACACGGACACGGACACTTTACTGTATGTTCGGGTAAAAATCCGTGTTCGGTCGTTTTATTTCCGGGTTTTGCATGCTTTGGCGCTCTTTTCATGGCGGGCTTTCAACAGCCAATCAACAATCGTTTAACTGGTGTGCCTTAAGCCATCCCAGCCATGCCTGCAAATGTCTCAGTAGCTGTGATTGGCCGTCTGAAGCATGTGACCAAGTCTTTATAAGTTCGAGGCAGCCGCAGCGGCGTCATTATGCTGCTTAGATTCAGGGACAGAGCACACATCAACGTGCTGGCTGCTGATTAGGGAAAGATAGGCAGGAAAAAACCATTTGTGTCCGGATAGAATTGAGGGACAGGTCGGAGTGTTTAGGCAGGGCGAGTTGTAGGCATTTTAGGGATAGAGTCTGCTGAATTATATAGGGTCAGTGTCTTCTACAAACTACAATCGATATTGCTGTGTGGGGGGTGGGGTCTGCACTCAATCCTGATCTACGATCTCTTCTCAATCCTGTTAGGGACAGAGTCTGCTGAATTTTAGGGAAACTGTGTTCTACAAACTACAATCGATATTGCTGTGTGGTGTGGGATTGGAGATAGGCAGGTGTCAGTGATCCACATCCATTTTTCTGTGTGTGAGCTGCAGTGAACACAATCTTTTTGGGCTGCAGTGAACACAATCTTTTTGGGCTGCAGTGAACACAATCTTTTTGGGCTGCAGTGAACACAATCTTTTTGGGGTGCAGTGAACAAAATCTTTTTGGGGTGCAGTGAACACAATCCTTTTTGGTGTGCAGTGAACACAATCTTTGTGGGGTGCAGTGAACAAAATCCTTTGTGGGGTGCAGTGAACACAATCTTTTTGGGGTGCAGTGAACAAAATCCTTTTTGGGGTGCAGTGAACAACATCCTTTTTGGGGTGCAGTGAACACAATCTTTTTGGGGTGCAGTGAACAAAATCCTTTGTGGGGTGCAGTGAACACAATCTTTTTGGGGTGCAGTGAACACAATCTTTTTGGGGTGGAGTGAACAACATCCTTTTTGGGGTGCAGTGAACAAAATCCTTTTTGGGGTGCAGTGAACAAAATCATTTTTGGGGTGCAGTGAACACAATCTTTTTGGGGTGCAGTGAACACAATCTTTGTGGGGTGCAGTGAACACAATCTTTTTGGGGTGGAGTGAACAACATCCTTTTTGGGGTGCAGTGAACAACATCCTTTTTGGGGTGCAGTGAACACAATCTTTTTGGGGTGCAGTGAACACAATCTTTGTGGGGTACAGTGAACAGAATCTTTGTGGGGTGCAGTGAACACAATCTTTGGGGGGTACAGTGAACACAATCTTTGTGAGGTGCAGTGAACACAATCTTTGTGGGGTGCAGTGAACACAATCATTGTGGGGTGCAGTGAACTCAATCTTTGTGGGGTACAGTGAACACAATCTCATACTGAAGGTTTGAGGGTGCTGCCTGTTCCATACTCCCCCTACTCCTCATCTAGCCTTTTAGGGGTACAAACAATAGTAATTGGGGCCTAGTGTGGTTGTGTACGTGTGATATACATACACTTTTTTGGGATCATATTTTCTATTCCGCTATTTAATCAAAAACCTTTGGGGATCAGTTAAATTGGGGGATAGTCTGTGTTGGTACGTGTGAGAGAGATCCACCTTTCCAAGTTGTTGGGGTTCATCTCATACTTCTGAAGGTTTGAGGGTGCTGCCTGTTCCATACTCCCCCTACTCCTAGCCTTTTAGGGGTACAAACAATAGTAATTGGGGCCTAGTGTGGTTGTGTACGTGTGATATACATACACTTTTTTGGGATCATATTTTCTATTCCGCTATTTAATCAAAAACCTCTGGGGATCAGTTAAATTGGGGGATAGTCTGTGTTGGTACGTGTGAGAGAGATCCACCTTTCCAAGTTGTTGGGGTTCATCTCATACTTCTGAAGGTTTGAGGGTGCTGCCTGTTCCATACTCCCCCCTACTCCTAGCCTTTTAGGGGTACAAACAATAGTAATTGGGGCCTAGTGTGGTTGTGTACGTGTGATATACATACACTTTTTTGGGATCATATTTTCTATTCCGCTATTTAATCAAAAACCTTTGGGGATCAGTTAAATTGGGGGATAGTCTGTGTTGGTACGTGTGAGAGAGATCCACCTTTCCAAGTTGTTGGGGTTCATCTCATACTTCTGAAGGTTTGAGGGTGCTGCCTGTTCCATACTCCCCCTACTCCTAGCCTTTTAGGGGTACAAACAATAGTAATTGGGGCCTAGTGTGGTTGTGTACGTGTGATATACATACACTTTTTTGGGATCATATTTTCTATTCCGCTATTTAATCAAAAACCTTTGGGGATCAGTTAAATTGGGGGATAGTCTGTGTTGGTACGTGTGAGAGAGATCCACCTTTCCAAGTTGTTGGGGTTCATCTCATACTTCTGAAGGTTTGAGGGTGCTGCCTGTTCCATACTCCCCCTACTCCTAGCCTTTTAGGGGTACAAACAATAGTAATTGGGGCCTAGTGTGGTTGTGTACGTGTGATATACATACACTTTTTTGGGATCATATTTTCTATTCCGCTATTTAATCAAAAACCTTTGGGGATCAGTTAAATTGGGGGATAGTCTGTGTTGGTACGTGTGAGAGAGATCCACCTTTCCAAGTTGTTGGGGTTCATCTCATACTTCTGAAGGTTTGAGGGTGCTGCCTGTTCCATACTCCCCCTACTCCTAGCCTTTTAGGGGTACAAACAATAGTAATTGGGGCCTAGTGTGGTTGTGTACGTGTGATATACATACACTTTTTTGGGATCATATTTTCTATTCCGCTATTTAATCAAAAACCTTTGGGGATCAGTTAAATTGGGGGATAGTCTGTGTTGGTACGTGTGAGAGAGATCCACCTTTCCAAGTTGTTGGGGTTCATCTCATACTTCTGAAGGTTTGAGGGTGCTGCCTGTTCCATACTCCCCCCTACTCCTAGCCTTTTAGGGGTACAAACAATAGTAATTGGGGCCTAGTGTGGTTGTGTACGTGTGATATACATACACTTTTTTGGGATCATATTTTCTATTCCGCTATTTAATCAAAAACCTTTGGGGATCAGTTAAATTGGGGGATAGTCTGTGTTGGTACGTGTGAGAGAGATCCACCTTTCCAAGTTGTTGGGGTTCATCTCATACTTCTGAAGGTTTGAGGGTGCTGCCTGTTCCATACTCCCCCTACTCCTAGCCTTTTAGGGGTACAAACAATAGTAATTGGGGCCTAGTGTGGTTGTGTACGTGTGATATACATACACTTTTTTGGGATCATATTTTCTATTCCGCTATTTAATCAAAAACCTTTGGGGATCAGTTAAATTGGGGGATAGTCTGTGTTGGTACGTGTGAGAGAGATCCACCTTTCCAAGTTGTTGGGGTTCATCTCATACTTCTGAAGGTTTGAGGGTGCTGCCTGTTCCATACTCCCCCTACTCCTAGCCTTTTAGGGGTACAAACAATAGTAATTGGGGCCTAGTGTGGTTGTGTACGTGTGATATACATACACTTTTTTGGGATCATATTTTCTATTCCGCTATTTAATCAAAAACCTTTGGGGATCAGTTAAATTGGGGGATAGTCTGTGTTGGTACGTGTGAGAGAGATCCACCTTTCCAAGTTGTTGGGGTTCATCTCATACTTCTGAAGGTTTGAGGGTGCTGCCTGTTCCATACTCCCCCTACTCCTAGCCTTTTAGGGGTACAAACAATAGTAATTGGGGCCTAGTGTGGTTGTGTACGTGTGATATACATACACTTTTTTGGGATCATATTTTCTATTCCGCTATTTAATCAAAAACCTTTGGGGATCAGTTAAATTGGGGGATAGTCTGTGTTGGTACGTGTGAGAGAGATCCACCTTTCCAAGTTGTTGGGGTTCATCTCATACTTCTGAAGGTTTGAGGGTGCTGCCTGTTCCATACTCCCCCTACTCCTAGCCTTTTATGGGTACAAACAATAGTAATTGGGGCCTAGTGTGGTTGTGTACGTGTGATATACATACACTTTTTTGGGATCATATTTTCTATTCCGCTATTTAATCAAAAACCTTTGGGGATCAGTTAAATTGGGGGATAGTCTGTGTTGGTACGTGTGAGAGAGATCCACCTTTCCAAGTTGTTGGGGTTCATCTCATACTTCTGAAGGTTTGAGGGTGCTGCCTGTTCCATACTCCCCCTACTCCTAGCCTTTTAGGGGTACAAACAATAGTAATTGGGGCCTAGTGTGGTTGTGTACGTGTGATATACATACACTTTTTTGGGATCATATTTTCTATTCCGCTATTTAATCAAAAACCTTTGGGGATCAGTTAAATTGGGGGATAGTCTGTGTTGGTACGTGTGAGAGAGATCCACCTTTCCAAGTTGTTGGGGTTCATCTCATACTTCTGAAGGTTTGAGGGTGCTGCCTGTTCCATACTCCCCCTACTCCTAGCCTTTTAGGGGTACAAACAATAGTAATTGGGGCCTAGTGTGGTTGTGTACGTGTGATATACATACACTTTTTTGGGATCATATTTTCTATTCCGCTATTTAATCAAAAACCTTTGGGGATCAGTTAAATTGGGGGATAGTCTGTGTTGGTACGTGTGAGAGAGATCCACCTTTCCAAGTTGTTGGGGTTCATCTCATACTTCTGAAGGTTTGAGGGTGCTGCCTGTTCCATACTCCCCCTACTCCTAGCCTTTTAGGGGTACAAACAATAGTAATTGGGGCCTAGTGTGGTTGTGTACGTGTGATATACATACACTTTTTTGGGATCATATTTTCTATTCCGCTATTTAATCAAAAACCTTTGGGGATCAGTTAAATTGGGGGATAGTCTGTGTTGGTACGTGTGAGAGAGATCCACCTTTCCAAGTTGTTGGGGTTCATCTCATACTTCTGAAGGTTTGAGGGTGCTGCCTGTTCCATACTCCCCCTACTCCTAGCCTTTTAGGGGTACAAACAATAGTAATTGGGGCCTAGTGTGGTTGTGTACGTGTGATATACATACACTTTTTTGGGATCATATTTTCTATTCCGCTATTTAATCAAAAACCTTTGGGGATCAGTTAAATTGGGGGATAGTCTGTGTTGGTACGTGTGAGAGAGATCCACCTTTCCAAGTTGTTGGGGTTCATCTCATACTTCTGAAGGTTTGAGGGTGCTGCCTGTTCCATACTCCCCCTACTCCTAGCCTTTTAGGGGTACAAACAATAGTAATTGGGGCCTAGTGTGGTTGTGTACGTGTGATATACATACACTTTTTTGGGATCATATTTTCTATTCCGCTATTTAATCAAAAACCTTTGGGGATCAGTTAAATTGGGGGATAGTCTGTGTTGGTACGTGTGAGAGAGATCCACCTTTCCAAGTTGTTGGGGTTCATCTCATACTTCTGAAGGTTTGAGGGTGCTGCCTGTTCCATACTCCCCCTACTCCTAGCCTTTTAGGGGTACAAACAATAGTAATTGGGGCCTAGTGTGGTTGTGTACGTGCGAGATACATACACTTTTTTTGATCATATTTCCTATTCCGCTATTCAATAAAAACCTTTGAGGATCAATTGAATTGCGGGATAGTCTGTGTCGGTACGTGTGAGAGAGATCCACCTTTCCAAGTTGTTGGGGTTCATCTCATACTTCTGAAGGTTTGAGGGTGCTGCCTGTTCCATACTCCCCCTACTCCTAGCCTTTTAGGGGTACAAACAATAGTAATTGGGGCCTAGTGTGGTTGTGTACGTGTGATATACATACACTTTTTTTGGATCATATTTTCTATTCCGCTATTTAATCAAAAACCTTTGGGGATCAGTTAAATTGGGGGATAGTCTGTGTCGGTACGTGTGAGAGAGATCCACCTTTCCAAGTTGTTGGGGTTCATCTCATACTTCTGAAGGTTTGAGGGTGCTGCCTGTTCCATACCCCCCCTACTCCTCATCTAGCCTTTTAGGGGTACAAACAATAGTAATTGGGGCCTAGTGTGGTTGTGTACGTGCGAGATACATACACTTTTTTTGATCATATTTCCTATTCCGCTATTCAATAAAAACCTTTGAGGATCAATTGAATTGCGGGATAGTCTGTGTCGGTACGTGTGAGAGAGATCCACCTTTCCAAGTTGTTGGGGTTCATCTCATACTTCTGAAGGTTTGAGGGTGCTGCCTGTTCCATACTCCCCCTACTCCTCATCTAGCCTTTTAGGGGTACAAACAATAGTAATTGGGGCCCAGTGTGGTTGTGTACGTGTGATATACATACACTTTTTTTGGATCATATTTTCTATTCCGCTATTTAATTTAACTGGGCCTCCATGCGAGACCTGTGTGCCTTGTTGCGCTGTTTTGAGTACTCCACCAACATGGCCAGTGGCAATGACGCCGTTCTCAGCTTAACTATCCCACTTCTATGCCTCCTTGAAAAAACAATTCGGGCGATGATGGAAGAGGATGTGGCACAGGATGAGGAGGAGGAGGAGGATGAAGAGGTAACATTTCCAAGGCTTTCAGGGCAGTCATTCGCAAGGGGCTCCGAGGGTGGGTTCCTGCACACGCAAACGCCAGGGACGCAATTGTCCAGCAGGGGCACAGTTCTGGAGGATGAGGAGGATGAGGAGGAGGAGGAGCTGGAGGAGGAGATGGAACCATGTTCACAGCAGGGTGGCACCCAGGCCAGCTCATGGCCATCACTGGTGCGTGGCTGGGGGGATACAGAGGACACGGACGATACACCTCCCACAGAGGACAGCCTTTCGTTGCCTCTGGGCAGCCTGGCACACATGAGCGATTACATGCTGCAGTGTCTCCACAACGACCGCCGAGTTGCCCACATTCTAACTTGTGCTGATTACTGGGTGGCCACGCTGCTGGATCCCCGTTACAAGGACAACGTACCGTCCTTAATTCACTCACTGGAGCGCGATCGCAAGATGCGCGAGTACAAGCGCACGCTGGTAGACGCCATGCTGCTGGCATTCCCATCTGACAGCGGGGCCACAGTGGAAGCACAAGGCAGAGGAGGAGGAGGAGGAGGTCGCCAACGCAACCAGGGCACCGCCAGCACCTCAGAAGGCAGGGTTAGCATGGCCGAAATGTGGAAAAGCTTTGTCAGCACGCCACAACAAACAGCAGCACCAGCAGCTCAGATGGAACGTCTTAGCAGGAGGCAGCATTTTACCAACATGGTGGAGCAGTATGTGTGCACACGCCTACATGTAGTGAATGACGGGTCTGCCCCCTTCAACTTCTGGGTCTCCAAATTGGGCACATGGCTTGAGCTTGCCCTTTACGCCTTGGAGGTGCTGGCGTGCCCTGCAGCCAGTGTATTATCTGAACGGGTATTTAGCACGGCTGGGGGCGTTATAACAGACAAGCGCAGCCGCCTGTCCAGAGACAATGTGGACAAGCTCACGTTCATTAAAATGAACCAGGCATGGATCCCACGGGACTTTTCCGTACCTTATGCAGAATAGCAATGGATACCGACCTTACCCACCCATTGTTCCATTTTTGCTCTTTCTCACTCTTTTGGGGTGTACCCTCATTTAAAATTTTTGAAAAGAAGCAGTGTTGGCTACCTCGTCCTCCTCCTCAGGGCCAGATTAATGTAGGGGCTATTGGAGCTGCAGCTCCAGGCCCCTACCTTTTATATAGGCCCCGGGTTGGCCATATTCACTGTTACCGCTCTTCTGTCACTTGTAAACACAGAAGTCTGGCTTCTATGCTCGCTTCCCCAGGCAGCACCCTCAGAACCTCCCCACACAGCGTGAAGGCCGGACAAGGAGGCACAGTTGGCGATGCATGGATGTGTTTATGGGCTTCAGAGACAGCATCCCATGTTGAATTAGGCATGCATGGCTGCACCCTTCCTCCTCTGGGTGCATGGCAAGGCACGGCCCTTAAGGCCCTTCAAAATCCTCAGCACCAAGCCCATGATGCTGTTAATCCGGCCCTGGTCCTCCTCCACCGCCGCTTCCACCTACACCGCCCATAGGTGTGCGCAGCCTATTGCATTAAGGTGTGCACCCCAAAGTTGAAATACACATGCATGTGTTTGCCAGCAGGGAGAGTAATGTATCGGGGCCATGTACCTGTAGGCAAGGAGAAATAGAGCAGAGCAGGTCCCAGGGAGATCTTTCCCATCTCCTCACTGGCAATGCTATGTGCCCTAGGTGATTAGGGTGTGCCCAGGCACACCCAGCACACCCTGTGCGCACGCCTATGTCACCGCTAGGCTTGTGACGGTATCAGATTTTCATGCTGCGATTAATTGATTAAGGTTTTGCCACGGTATACGGTATTATCACGGTATTCTATTATTAAATTTAAATTATTAAATTTCCACCTCACTTCAATTTCATTGCTGAATTTAGGGGCTTTGGTTCACTTATGCACATTATTATATAGTCAGTCAGTACAGACTCTGTGAACCAGGCCTAAAATAGGTCATCAAGCAGTGTCTGGCCTAACTGGTGATAACTGGTTCTGGCGCTCGGCTCCGATCCGATGGCCTGGTCATTAAGAGGGCAAATCCTTGTGGTCAAGAAGTGGTTAAACCTGAAGGAGGTGTTGTTTATAAATTACTTTACTATTGCTTTAGGCCTGGTTCACATGTATGCGGGTTGGTGGTTCACATTTGCACAGGCATAGCAGCCCATTGATTTGAATGGGCTGCTATGCCCTCATTTTCCGCAGAAAAAAGGTGCATGCAGCATTTTTTTAAAATTCAGTGGCCTTGAAATCCATCCTGCTTTTGCACCATGCGACTAACCTGCAGTTCCTGCTCTGGCAAGCTTTCTGCATTTTTTGTATACGTGGGCACGGCATTTAAAAATAAACAGTTTGCGTGTGCAGCAACGGCAGGTAAGTCGCATGGTGCAAAAGAAGGATGGATTTCATGGCCACTGCATTTTTTTAAATTCTGCATGCACCTTTTTTCAGCTGAAAACGCAGGCATAGCAGCTCAAGCCCATTCACATCAATGGGCTGCTATGCCTGTGCAAATGTGGGCCCCCAACCCGCATACATGTGAACCAGGCCTAAAGCAATAGTAAAGTCATTAATTGGTTAAACCTGCAGGAGGACCGGTGTTTTTATCTATTAATGACTTTACTATTGCTTTAGGCCTGGTTCACATGTATGCGGGTTGGGGGCCCACATTTGCACAGGCATAGCAGCCCATTGATGTGAATGGGCTTGAGCTGCTATGCCTGCGTTTTCAGCTGAAAAAAGGTGCATGCAGAATTTAAAAAAATGCAGTGGCCATGAAATCCATCCTTCTTTTGCACCATGCGACTTACCTGCCGTTGCTGCACACGCAAACTGTTTATTTTTAAATGCCGTGCCCACGTATACAAAAAATGCAGAAAGCTTGCCAGAGCAGGAACTGCAGGTTAGTCGCATGGTGCAAAAGCAGGATGGATTTCAAGGCCACTGAATTTAAAAAAAATGCTGCATGCACCTTTTTTCTGCGGAAAATGAGGGCATAGCAGCCCGTTCAAATCAATGGGCTGCTATGCCTGTGCAAATGTGGGCCGCCAACCCGCATACATGTGAACCGCCAACCCGCATACATGTGAACCACCAACCCGCATACATGTGAACCAGGCCTAAAGCAATAGTAAAGTCATTAATAGATAAAAACACCGGTCCTCCTGCAGGTTTAACCACTTCTGGATCGCAAGGATTTGCCCCTTTAAAGACCAGGCCATCGGATCAGAGCGCCAGGACCAGTCATCACCAGGTAGGCCAGACACTGCTTGATGGCTATATAATAATGTAATGTGGGCTGCTAGGCGTGTGTGTGTGTATATATATATTTATTAGAGCTGCACGATTCTGGCCAAAATGAGAATCACGATTTTTTAGCTTGGAATAAAGATCACGATTCTCTGTGTAACAAAAAAAAAAAAAATTGGGATAACTTTACTGTTACGTTTTTTTTTTTTTTTTTATTCATTAAAGTCTAATCATTGCGTTTGAAAGACTGCTGCGCAAATACAGTGTGACATAAAATATTACAACAATCGCCGTTTTATTCTGTAGGGTCTCTGCTAAAAAAATATATAAAATGTTTGGGGGTTCTAAGTACTTTTCTAGCAAAAAAAAAACTGATTTTAACTTGCAAACAGCAAGTGTCAGAAAAAGATCCAGTCTTTAAGAGGTTAAACTTCCTTTCTCCCTGGCAGAGGGAAGGAAAAGATACAAATGTAATCATTTTTGTTTATAGTTAGGAGACTTAATGCTGAAAGGTGTTAGCTGAGTGAGTGAATGAGTCATCCAGCTCACTGAAATGTATCAATTCACAAGTCAGGCAGACTTGACAGAGAAACTCGGTATTTTAAAAATGCCACAATAACAATACCGTGGCTATGCAATACCGCGATATATCGAATTACCGAAAACCGGCATATGTCTAGTCACCGCCACATCCACCACCACCTCAACCTCCCTCCTACTCCATATGGGCCTCGTCCTTCAGAGATGAAGAAGAACATTGTTTTATTTTTCTGTTTTTTTTTGTTGTTTTAAGTTATTTCCCTATCCACATTTGTTTGCAGAGCACTTGCCATGCTCTTAATTACGTTTTGCTGCCATTTGCAGCACTCTAGCCCTTTCCTTTGGTGTTTTAGAGCCATTTTAGTGCCTTAAAGTTCGGGTCCCCATTGACTTCAATGGGGTTCGGTGTCCGGGAAAAGTTCGGTAAAAGTCCGGGACACGGACCCGGACTTTTTTTTAAAGTTCGGCCGAACCCGTCGAACACGGACATCTAGGTGTTCGCTCAACCCTAATTATAGGAGATGATTCTTAAATCCTCCATCGCTGTGTGTGGCTGAGCGTAAAAAAAAAAAACAAAAAAAACAAACCCTTCTTTTCTTCCCTTCCTACGGGAACGTATTTTTGGATAAAAAAAAAAACGTATCCTTATTTCACACGGCACTTTTGGTGCCACCTGTGTGACTTTCTTACTAGGGTAGTGCCCCCAAGTGGCTCCCTGCGGACTTCCTCACAGCTCCTCCCGCTCTCTCATATGTACATATTCCAATAATAACATACTATAAGACCCCGACAGGTTTTACTCTATCTTTCTGAGTAGGCTTCGACTCATTACAGCATATAAAGATATGTATAACTCACTGTCCTCAAAACAACAAGAGGACAGATAAGACTGCGGGGCGGGTAAAGGGGGAGAGAGGAGAGATAAAAAAAAAAAAGATTAAAAGGGTTCTCTCTCCCTTCTCCTCCCCCCCCCCCCCCCCAGCCCCTAAGCCTCAGAGGAAGAGAATAACCCCAGCCTACTAATTGCCCATCTGGGCTTGTTCTAAGAGACATATTTACTTATAATTTCACATTTATACTCTTAAACACATAAGGTTAATTTATAGTAATGGAACAACAGGTATCCCTCCACAGACTCTCCTACACCTCCCTCCAACATCACCTACCAGCATACCACAATACTAATACATTGTAAGACTCCAGCCAATATGCCCTAGTCAGTCTAATGGGTATTGGCTTATTTAAATATGAAAATATGTCCATAATTCCCTATCCACAATGCGAGTATTAAATGCTAAGGTAAAGAGGGAAAGAAGAAAACCCCCCCCCCCCCATTTCAACTCGTCTTCAACACCAACTTCCTCAGTGATATTTGTCCGTGAAGGTGCCCAACAAAAAAAAAAAGGGGGGGGGGGAGAACTCCTCCCTCACGTGTATTTAAAATTAAAAGGTCCTAACTTTCCTTAGTGATATTTATCTGTGCATGTGTGAAAGAAAAAAAAAAAAAAAAACCCCTCCTCCCACCCGTGTAAAGAGACTTTTAATTTAAAAGCCAAAGGGCCCTATCTTCTATTAGTGGCATTGATCCGTGATGAATAAAAAAAAAAAAAAAAAAAAATTAATTTAGCATGAATACATTATATAATCAAATACCTTCAAACTCCCCCCCCCCCCGTGAAATCAATAATTAAGGGGAACCGACTACCTAAGTGATATTTATCCAAAAAAAATAAATAAATAAAAAAGGGGGAGATCTCCTCCCTCACGTGTATTTAAGATTAAAAGGTCCTAACTTTCCTTAGTGATATTTATCCGTGCATGTGTGAGGAAAAAAAAAAAAAAAACCCCCCTCCTCCCACCCGTGTAAAGAGACTTTTAATTTAAAAGCCAAAGGGCCCTATCTTCTATTAGTGGCATTGATCCCTGATGAAAAAAAAAAAAATTAATTTAGCATGAATACATTATATAATCAAATACCTTCAAACTCCCCCCCCCCCCCTCCGTGAAATCAATAATTAAGGGGAACCGACTACCTAAGTGTTATTTATCCAAAAAAAATAAATAAAAACAAAACATAATTTTGCATGAATACATTATATAACCAAATACCTTCAAACTCCCCTCCCCCGTGGAATCAATAATTAAGGGGGACCGACTTCCTAAGTGATATTTGTGCAAGAAAGTTAAAAAAAAAAAAAAAAGGAAAAAGTGTTTTCTCTTCCCTCCTCCTCCCCTCAAAAAAAAGAGGGTTCTGTGGGGAGAGGATACCATCCATAGCTTTCAAGGGAGAGTCCCCTTCCCCTTTCTAGAGTTCTTTAATGAAGCTTCCTCTCCTTCACTTCTCCTCTTCCATCACTGTCTCTGATCTCTTTTCTTGCTGTCGATGGTATTCAGTTGGTCTTTCTTTAGGTAGTCGGCGCAACCAATCCACTACCTGGATAGGTTCTGTCTCAATAAACGAGAAGAAAGCCATTCTATCCTGATATGTCCTAAGATTGAAATAATGGCCAGCTCTCCGGAATGTTACAGAGAAGGGGAATCCCCATCTGTATGTGCATCCCGCCTTTCTGGCTAGATCCAGTAGAGGTCTTAAAAGGGCTCTTCTCCGCAATGTTCCTCTAGATATATCTGGGTATATTTTAACCAATGCTCCTTCCACTTTTATATCTTGGGCCTCCCAGGCCATTCTAAGGATGGACTCTTTATGTGTGTAATGGTGTAATCTGCAAATCACATCCCTTGGTCTTCTCTCATCCTTGCTTCTAGGTCCCAAGGTTCTATGTATCCTTTCCATTTCTAAGTGCACCGGATATTTATCTTTCAGGACCTGCTTGAAGATCTCCTCTACCACCTCTGTCAGCTTTCCACTCACTATAGACTCTGGTATACCACGTATACGTAAATTGTTACGTCGACTTCTATTCTCTATTTCCTCCAACCGTAATTGTACTTCCTCCTCTATCCCCCTTTGTGTATCACTTGTTGACTCCAGTGATGTCACTCTTTCTTCTATGCTTTTTCTAGCTGCTGACTCTTCTGCTAGGCGGATTGTGATATTCTGTATATCTTTTTTTATTCCCTTCATCTCTTTTTGGTGTGATTCTTCTATTTTACTTACTATCATTTGTTCAATGTCCAGTTTTGTAGGTAGGGCCTGGAGCATAGCTTTGAGTTCAGAGTTATGAGTGAGGGTCTGTGAGTGTATGCAGGATGCCGAATTCTCTCTCTGCCCATTCTCAGGGCTCTCAGGATAGCTCTCTGATGTAGGGGAGATAGCTAAGGAGCCAGACATATCTCCCGAGTCTGGGCTTGCCAGGGCGTTACTTTCACCAGCTGCCATCTTTGCTTCTCTAGGTGTTTTCTGGCTGTTGGTAAAGTAACGGTCTATTTCTCCTTCTGCTCTGCTTGTTTGTACTTTTACTGCACTTTTCCTTCCCTTTCTTCTCTTGGAAAGCGTCATCCTCCCCTATATTTTATCTCCTCTCCCTTCTTTCTCCTTCTCCTCTCCCGTCCCCTTTTTAAAGTCTAAGGTGTCTTTCTTTCACCCTTCTTCCAGAGTTTTTTGTTTGGCCCTTTAGTGGATGAGTCGTAGTTACCGTCTTTTGTGTTTATTAATTCCACTTAAACTTTCTCTATGACTCAGTTTCAACACCATTTAGTACAGGGGCGGGAGGCATACATGGAAAAGAGATAAAGAATAAAAATATATGTATCTTCTCACCCGTCTTCCAAAGTGCTTGCTGCTCTCTTCACCTGTTGAGATGTAGCCTCTTGATGTGGGTTGCTTGTGCCAAGGTACCGCAATTTAGGCAGGTATGTACAGTCCCTCCTGCCGCCCCCCTCACAATCCTCTTGGGGTTTAGCAGGGGTATTTTCCCCAGATCCCGTTGAGACCGCGTCTCCCTTCTCCACTGACCGCACACCGGCCGGTAATTCCGACCGGTAAGCCTCTCTGGGGTGGGAAGCTCCTCCAGTGGGTCCCTAGCTCATGTTGCTGCTACGGCGGCGGGCTCGTCAGGCGGTGCACGTTGTCCTCCGGCTTGTGCTAATCTTGCGACCAGTCAGGTCCGTTCTGCCTCGCCTCTCCCGTACCGCCCGACTTTCTCCTTTCTTCATCCACCGCGTGGACTCTCAGTACGGGGACAGCTGCTCCTTCGGTCGGTAGCTCCTCCTCCGTCTCTCTCTGCTAATCTCGGCGTCTACGCTGGTTCGAGCGGGAGGTGTGTTCGCCGCAGCTAGGAGTCACGCAGGGCACGCTCACATGTCCACTTCCGGGCACCCCCCCCCCCCTCCTACAAGCTTTAACCAGGCCCAATTAGGACTTTTAATTGTATATGATGGCAATAATATTTTGGACCTGCTTACCTCATATGTGCTATGGATATATGTCACTGGGCTAGTAAGATTACTCCAATCTTATAAGATATTTGGACTTGTTTGCTGCCACTGATTATTTCACTTATTTGTAAAATGACTCTGGACTTCCTAATCATTATACAAATAAGTGAAATAATCCTATGATTACAATCAGTGGCAGCAAACACAAGTCCAAATATCTTATAAGATTGGAGTAATCTTACTAATCCAGTGACATAAGGCTGTACTAATGGGCACTGATAAGGCTGCACTGATGGCCACTGATGAGGTGGCACTGATAAGCTGCACTGATTGAGCTGCACTGATATGCTGCATTGATTGGCACTGATATGCTCTGATATGCTACACTGATGGGCTCTAATAGGCTGCACTGATGGGCACTAATATGCTGCTCTGATGGCCACTAATAAGGTGGCAATGGTGGGTACTGATAAACTGCACTGGTGGGCACTAATGAGGCTGCACTGATAAGGCAGCACTGATATGCTGCACTGCTAAGCTTCATTGATGGGGCAGCACTGATATGCTGCCCTGATCGGCACTGATATGTTCCACTGATGGGCACTAATAGGCTTCACTAATGGCCACTGACTAGGAGGCACTGATAAGCTGCACTGATGGGCACTGATATGATGCACTGATAGGCTGCATTAATGGGCACGGATAGGCTGCACTGGTGGCCACTGATCGGGCTGTACCGATGGCCACTGATAAGGCCACACTGATATGCTGCACTGATGGGCAGTAATGAGGCTGCACTGATGGGCACTGATAAGGCATCACTGAGGAGCCTGAACTTATGGGAACTGATGAGGCTACACTGATGGGCACTGATAGACTGTGGTTGTGGTTTACAGATGACAGGGCGGGTCATAAACATGAAGGGGTGTGGCCTTTACAGGAAGAGGTAGGTCATATTTCAATTAGGGTGTTCCCAAGTTTAGTCAGGCCTAGGGCAGCACAAAACCTAAATACACCACTGGTCTTTGCTTGATCTGTTCTAGCTATCCAGCTTAAAGGTGGGCTTTTCTCTGCATCAGTACACCAGGACCATCATCCTTCTATACAGAAGGCAGTGCATGGCAAGGCATAGATCAATGAGATTCTTCCCAGTCCCACCCTGGAGGAATGGAAGGGTGCTTATATGTACACTTACATACTTTGCAGAGTATCCTTATAGCCCCATATTCTTGAAAGCCCTGTTAGTAAAATCTCAGCCAGCTTTTGTGGTTGTTCTTGAGGTTGTCCCATCTTCAGCAGCACAGATCCTCTGGTTTAACCTATATCCACCTCCCCTCCCCCACCCCTGCAGACAGGGGAGGGCTGGCAGCCTTAGGCCTGGGGGGGCATGTCCAGTCAAGTAGCCCACTGAACTATTGAATCAGCTCACCATCCATGCCCACCTGGTTTTATAACGGATATTGATGTTATGAAGCAAGACAAACATAATTCAATGTGGTAACATAATTTAATGTTAATAGCAACAAAGGAGGTTTAACAAAAATACATGACATCCCGCCAGGTGGGGCCTACGAAGCTCCTGTCGGGCGGAAATCTCTCTGCCTGAAAGGGAAGTGACTGTGTTAGTATTGTGCTGGCCAGGTGCAGGAGAGTACTCTGCACACTCATACCGCTCCACTGAAGCTCTGCAAATATACCATTGTGTAGCGGCGACCGGCAGCTGTATACAGTGTCTGGCCCCTACATTAATCCAGCCCTTTTTACCCGGCATCAGAGCAGCCCAGGGGGGCAATTGCCACACTGCCCCCTTCCCAGTCCTTTCCTGCCTGCAGATTCTGTGCTTAAACCTAAGCCTGTCCTCTCCCTCCCAGGCCTCACTCTTGACTGGTGAGGCCTGGGAGGGAGAGGACAGGCTTAGGTTTAAGCACAGGATCTGCAGGCCCATCATAGATAAACAAAAATAATTAAAAGGTTATTTTTAGCCCATTCGAAAAATAAAAAATAGGCATAAATTCTATACTAAATAAAACAATATTTTCTTTTTTGTTTTATCTTACATTTCTAGTTGTAAATGTGTAGTTACTTAAGATTAAATGGTCAATGACCTGCAGTGACTTGATTTGATCCTTTACAAAATGGCACCATATTTTTTTAATTTTCTTGGAGTTCTCTTGCCTAACACAATCTTCTTATTGTTCCAACCAAGAATTCCATAGTGTGAAAAAAATAAAATAAATAAATAATATATACAGTGGGTACGGAAAGTATTCAGACCCCCTTAAATTTTTCACTCTTTGTTATATTGCAGCCATTTGCTAAAATCATTTAAGTTCATTCTTCTTCCTCATGAATGTACACATAGCTCCCCATATTGACGGAAAAACACACAATTGTTGACATTGTTGCAGATTTATTAAAAAAGAAAAACTGAAATATCACATGGTCCTAAGTATTCAGACCCTTTGCTGTGACACTCATATATTTAACTCAGGTGTTTTCCATTTCTTCTGATCATCCTTGAGATGGTTCTACACCTTCATTTGAGTCCAGCTGTGTTTGATTATACTGATTGGACTTGATTAGGAAAGCCACACACCTGTCTATATAAGACCTTCCAGATCACAATGCATGTCAGAGCAAATGAGAATCATGAGGTCAAAGGAACTGCCTGAAGAGCTCAGCGACAGAATTGTGGCAAGGCACAGATCTGGCCAAGGTTACAAAAAGATTTCTGCTGCACTTAAGGTTCCTAAGAGCACAGTGGCCTCCATAATCCTCAAATGGAAGACGTTTGGGACGACCAGAACCCTTCCTAGAGCTGGCCGT
The DNA here is from genome assembly GCF_965119305.1 of Pelophylax lessonae. Lineage (NCBI taxonomy): Eukaryota > Metazoa > Chordata > Amphibia > Anura > Ranidae > Pelophylax > Pelophylax lessonae. Next base: position 817,529,872 of record NC_138768.1, read on the forward strand.
CCGGCCAAACTGAGCTATCGGGGGAGAAGAGCCTTGGTGAGAGAGGTAAAGAAGAACCCAAAGATCACTGTGGCTGAGCTCCAGAGATGCAGTCAGGAGATGGGAGAAAGTTGTAGAAAGTCAACCATCACTGCAGCCCTCCACCAGTCGGGGCTTTATGGCAGAGTGGCCCGACGGAAGCCTCTCCTCAGTGTAAGACACATGAAAGCCCGCATGGAGTTTGCTAAAAAACACCTGAAGGACTCCAAGATGGTGAGAAATAAGATTCTCTGGTCTGATGAGACCAAAATAGAACTTTTTGGCCTTAATTCTAAGCGGTATGTGTGGAGAAAACCAGGCACTGCTTATCACCTGTCCAATACAGTCCCAACAGTGAAGCATGGTGGTGGCAGCATCATGCTGTGGGGGTGTTTTTCAGCTGCAGGGACAGGACTACTGGTTGCAATCGAGAGAAAGATGAATGCGGCCAAGTACAGGGATATCCTGGACAAAAACCTTCTCCAGAGTGCTCTGGACCTCGGACTGGGCCGAAGGTTTACCTTCCAACAAGACAATGACCCTAAGCACACAGCTAAAATAACGAAGGAGTGGCTTCACAACAACTCCGTGACTGTTCTTGAATGGCCCAGCCAGAGCCCTGACTTAAACCCAATTGAGCATCTCTGGAGAGACCTAAAATGGCTGTCCACCAACGTTTACCATCCAACCTGACAGAACTGGAGAGGCTCTGCAAGGAGGAATGGCAGAGGATCCCCAAATCCAGGTGTGAAAGACTTGTTGCATCTTTCCCAAAAAGACTCCTGGCTGTATTAGATCAAATGGGGGCTTCTACTAAATACTGAGCAAAGGGTCTGAATACTTAGGACCATGTGATATTTCAGTTTTTCTTTTTTAATAAATCTGCAACAATGTCAACAATTCTGTGTTTTTCTGTCAGTATGGGGTGCTATGTGTACATTCATGAGGAAGAAGAATGAACTTAAATGATTTTAGCAAATGGCTGCAATATAACAAAGAGTGAAAAATTTAAGGGGGTTTGAATACTTTCCGTACCCACTGTATATATATATATATATATATATATATATATAAATGCTACAAATATATTCTGCAGAATGGCTGAGAATGGTGATGGATGTGAACAAGTGATGTAAGAACTGGTTAGAAAATTTCACATATTTCTAAGTAGAGGCGGACTGTCATAATATAACATCTGCATTTCACATTTTCTAGAAATATGGACAGAAAAAGAATATAAGCAAGTAATGAAGCAGTCTTCCATGCTGGAGGGAATAAAGATATTTTATGTCATTTTCCTGGAGGAAGACATTTTCTCCGTCTCCTTCTGTCTGACTGCCTCCCATTTTTCTCTCTCTGTTATGAATCTCATTTGGTCTTCGGGATTTGTGTGCTGTATACTTACACCACAAGCTCAGTTTTATTTTTATAAGCAAAATGCAGTCAGAATTGTGGCTAAGTTTTTTTTTTGTTTTTGCTTTATGACTTTCTATATAGTGAATTGTTTGTTGGGTTTATATTCTTCTTGTTTAGGAGGGAGGTTTTGGTGACAGGTCTACCATACCGCACAAGTTGTCACCTTTTTTTGGAACAAAATATTGCCTTATGAGCTCTACATGCCTCCTTTCTCTCTAAAAGAGGGACACCCTTTAACACAAAGTTTGTCAGCAAAATGCATACCTGTACCATACCCCCAAAAGAAATCTTTCCTAAAATGATTGGTTTATTCCATTGATACTTTGTTTAGTACTACTTTTACCTTTTTTAATAAATTAGATGTTAGACTGCATGTTTTTCATACTTTTAGTATATATACTGTAATTGTTAGAGGTCTGTACATTAGATCAAAAGGACAGATGACTTTAAAGTAGTTTTGCACTGATACCGATCCTGGTATCGGTGTCGATACAGAGCATTTACATGAGTACTTGGACTTGTGAAAATCATGCTCAGATATTAAAACCGATACCTTCAGACTTGGTTCATGTAGTTTTTCAAACAATTTCAAAGCCTGGTCCAGCATAATTTAGTTCAGCTGTTCAGGTATGATTCCAATGCAAATTGTAGGGTATGAGATCAGAAATTGCACCTGAGCCGGACTGAAATCGCACAGGACTCCTTTTCAAATCACACTGTGGCTGCCCCACACATACTGTATACAAATAGGCTGTAAAACTCACTGAAACCCACATGAAAACTGATGTGAAACTGATGTCTCTGCAAGAAAATCCATGTGGTTTTCTCATCAATTTTATTGCAGAATGGTGTGAACAAGCCCTAATAAAAACTGTCACATGACAATAAAATTGGTATCAGCGAGTACTTGAGAAAAAGTATCGGTACTGATACTTGGTCTTCAAAAACTCGTATCATTGCATCCCTACTTCAAAGTTACATAGTTACATAGTTAGTGAGATTGAAAAAAGACATCAGTCCATCCAGTTCAACCTATAAAGTAAAGTAAAGAGAGACTTACAAACGAGGAACTTTTCTCCAAAAGAAAGCTTGCTATTAGGTTTGGTAGACAGCTGGTATGAACTATACAGGTTTTAAATGATGTTTTTTGTAGCATCTCAGTGTAAGTCTAGTAGAAAGTCCAGAGCAGTCTTTCTCAACCAGGGTTCTGTTTAACTCTAGGGTTCATCCAGAAGTTGCCAGGGGTTCCTTGAGCAGTGAGCAAGTCCTTTCTCTCAAATAAGTACCCACTGACACCAATGATCTTTTTAGCTACCTGTATGGGGGGATTGCTCCCAATGGCAACAAATGTAAGGAGAATTCTTCTCACTGACCATCACACTAATGTACATTGAGCTGTAGATATAGTAAATATTAACATGGGTTCTCTGAGCCTGGAAAAGTATATCAAGGGTTCTTCCATGTTTAAAAGGTTGAGAAAGGCTGCTCTCGAGTGTTTGGATCCTAATCAGCCAAGGCAAGAGGAGATGTAGAAAAAAGGATTTAGCGGTAACTCCTTTATTTAATGATTTTCACAGAAACAGGTCAACCGTACACAAAGTTCCAACTCTATCAAATTCCACCATCATATTATTACAACACTGTTGTAATAGTAGTTCATATAACCCAGTGTTCCATAAATTGTAAACTGGTATTGCTGCAATATTAGATCATGTAACCCAGCGCTGCCTAAATGTCAAGTGGAGTTAGTGGCAAATTAGCTGACACAAGCTGTACACATTTTCTGGCCAATTTTGTTCTGAGACTAGACTTTCTTGAATTGGGTTCATAGAAAATGTGGATAAACAATTCATCATTGAAGCCAATAGAGCATTTTTTTTTACTAAATTTGAAAAAACATTGCTTTTAAAATAACTTGATACTCAATCATAATTGATTATAGAAACCATAAATGGTTTTTATTGTGTTTTGGGTTTTTATTTTCATAAGGAAATACCGTAATATAGTAATATAATGGTTCTTCTGTAAGTAATGACCTGTTGGTGTCTGATAATGCGGAGGAAGTATTGTATTTCCTATTAGGAGAAAAGCATTGTTTTGTTTGGAATCCAGTAAGTAAACTGAGTTGGGACATCACAGCTTGTTCTCATATTAATATATTTAGATGCATGCCTGGTCCTAATAAATTAGATATTCACTAAGAACAGAGGAGACACTCTGTACATTAATATTCAGATGAAGAAAGTAGGCAGAAAGTACACAAATACAGCAAAACACGAATTGCTATAAATATATATATATATATATATATATACAAATGTTGATCTATTATTATTATTATTATATTTAATTAATGTTATATTTATTGTCCAGCTGTAAGAAGGTGTTACCAGAGAGGTTGGTCAACTTTCTGTAACAGTGTTAGTTTAGGAAGGGTCAAACTCTTTCTTCCAGCAAGAGAAGGCTTTCCCCTTGTTGGTGGTTGTAGAATTGAGGGGAATGCTGTGAGCAGTTGGCTTCCTTCAAATCAGGGGTATGCAGGCAAAGTTAGGATGTTAAAACTTTTGCTTCTTGTGTTGAAGGAATCAGTAAGGCAATGCTCACATGGGCACAAAAAGGGGATACTTATGGCTCGTTTCCACTGAGCATTCTGGTACGGTTCGGTTTGGTACGGTACGCTATTTATGCCGTTTCCATTATGAATGGTACCCTAATTCCGAACCGTACCGTACCACTTTTTGGTACCCTTTCGTTGGGGTACCAAGCACATTAGTACCGTACCAACTGTACTATCATGAAAGGGTACTATTGGCAATGGAAACGCAATGTGTACCGTTCCGAACGGTACCGTACTGAACCCAACCGTACCGTACCACTCAGTGGAAACAAGGCATTAGATTAATTTTAAACACCTGCCATGTGTCCCCCCAACCCTCCAGATTAGTTGATCACCTTCTACTAAATTTCGCACAACGTTATGTGCAACATGTAAGAGTCACTAGTCCGTAAACAGAGGTAGAAACAAAGTGCTAGATGTTCCCTTAAAAATGTGTGCTCTACTCCATTAAGACCTTCATGCTCTTAGTTGTGCTTTTAATTTTTTTTATTTATATATATATATATATATATATATATATATATATATTAAGAATGGGTGCTCCAGTGGGGAGGTCATGATGCTGGTGACCCCTAAATAAGACAGTAGAGGTTTCTACAGGCCAGTGTCTGCCTATAATTGCCCAGAATACCAGTTTTGGAAACATACTAATCTGACCCTTCAGATATTTGCATATATAATAGTGAAAAGTAGCATCTTTTTTTTAACCACTTCAATGCAGGGCATTTTCACCTCCTTCCTGCCCAGACCTTTCAGTGCTCTCACACTTTGAATGACAATTGCTGCAACACTGTACCCATATACAATTTGTGTCCTTTTTTCACTCAAATAAAGCTTTCTTTTGGTGGTATTTAATCACCACTGGGTTTTTTTATTTTTTATTTTTTGTGTTATAAATAAATAAAAACACCTTTTTTTTTGTTTCTGTCATAGAATTTGCAAATTAGTAATTTTTCTTCATAAATGTTGGCCAACAATTATAGTGCTACTTCTCCTGAGTATGGCGATACCACATATGTGAGACTTTTTCACAGCCTAGCCACATACAGAGGCCCAACATGCATGGAGCACCGGCAGACATTCTAGCAGCATAAATTACACATAAAATTTCCTAACAACCTATCACACTTTTGAAGGCCCTGGAGCACCAGGACAATGTTTGAAACCCTCACAAAATGAAGTAAGGAAAGTAAGTGAACACCCCAATGTATAATCTTTGAGGCATAATGAGTCTTTTGAACGTGTCATTTTTTTTCCACAAGTTTTTGAAAATAAATAAATAAATAAGAAAATGAAAATGCATTTGATTTTACGCAAAGTGGTCCATTTGCAAAGTTGTCCATTTGTACAATTCTGACACATAGCATGTACATAGCCAAAATTGCGCCCCTAAATACATTCAGCTACTCCTTCTGAGTATGGTGATACCACATGTGTAAGACTCTTACATAGCCTAGCCACATACAGAGACCCAACATCCAAGCAGAACCGTCAGGCATTCTATGAGCATAAATTACACATATAATTTCCTGACAACCTATTGCAATTTAGAAGGCCCTGGAGCACCAAGAGAATGGAAACCCCCATAAAATGACCCCATTTTGGAAAGCTAACAACCCCAACCCCACCAACGCATAGCATGTGCATACCAAGAATTACACTCCAAAATACATTCTATTGAGGAAAGGGTAAAAAAAAAAAGTATTACCTGTGGTTTTAGTAGTGCAGTTGTCTACAGAGGAGAGCATTGGTCCAGGCAGCAGGCAGGGACATGCTTAGTGACTACAATAGTAATTATCCAGGCAGCAGGCAGGAATATCATCTATAGTCAATACTGGGTTATTGTCAGCACAGCCATAATATTGGTCCTGGTACACTGTTACCTGCAGACACTCATTATTGTACCGCTCTCCAACCCTTCATAAACATACTGCCTCTTGCTACAGCTAATTTAATGCGGCAGTCAGAGGCACGATGGTAGTAATTCAGCAGCATTCTTAGGGCCTCGGTCGGGTAAAACCTGGGAACAGGGGTAGAAGCTTCTCCCACCCAAATCTCTTTGAAGCCTCCGGACTCCAGACCCTAATCCGGAAATTAAGAAACCAAAAAATTTGTTTTCTCCATCTGGAAAAACAATTCTGGAGCCCCTCACATACAGTATCTCACAAAAGTGAGTACACACCTCACATTTTTGTAAATATTTTATTATATCTTTTCATGTGACACCACTGAAGAAATTACACTTTGCTACAATGTAAAGTAGTGAGTATACAGCTTGTATAACAGTGTAAATTTGCTGTCCCCTCAAAATAACTCAACAAACAGACATTAAGACGTGTCTAAACCACTGGCAACCACTGGCAACAAAAGTGAGTACCCCCCTAAGTGGAAATGTCTAAATTTGTCCCAAAGTGTCAATATTTTGTGTGGACACTATTATTTTCCAGCACTGCTTTAACCCTCTTGGGCATGAAGTTCACCAGAGCTTCACAGGTTGCCACTGGAGTCCTCTTCCACTCCTCCATGACAACATCATGGAGCTGGTGGATGTTAGAGACCTTGCGCTCCTCCACCTTCTGTTTGAGGATGCCCCACAGATGCTCAATAGGGTTTAGGTCTGGAGACATGCTTGGGCAGTCCATCACCTTTACCCTTAGCTTCTTTAGCAAAGCAATGGTCATTGTGTCATTGTGTGTGTGCTTGGAATCCTTATCATGTTGGAATACTGCCCTGCAGCCCAGTCTCCGAAGGGAGGGGATCATGACACTCCCACCACTATTCTTGATTGTAGGCAAGACACACTTCTCTTTGTACTCCTCACTTGATTGCTACCACACACGCTTGACACCATCTGAACCAAATAAGTTTATCTTGGTCTCATCAGACCACAGAACATGGTTCCAGTAATCCATGCTTGTCTTCAGTAAACTGTTTGTGGGCTTTCTTGTGCATCATCTTTAGAAGAGGCTTTCTTCTGGGACGACAGGCATGCAGACCAATTTGATGCAGTGTGCGGCGTTTGATCTGAGCATTGACAGGCTGTCCCCCCACCCCTTTAACCTCGCAGCAATGCTGGCAGCACTCATATATCTATTTCCCAAAGACAACCTCTGGATATGATGCTGAGCACGTGCACTCAACTTCTTTGGTCTACCATAGCGAGGCCAGTTCTCAGTGAAACCTGTCCTGTTAAACCGCTGTATGGTCTTGGCTACCGTGCTGCAGCTCAGTTTCAAGGTCTTGGCAATCTTCTTTTAGCCTAGGCCATCTTTATGTAGAGCAACAATTCTTTTTTTTTTCAGATCCTCAGAGAGTTCTTTGCCATGAGGTGCCATGTTGAACTTCCAGTGACCAGTATAAGAGAGTGAGAGCAATAACACCAAATTTAACACACCTGCACCCCATTTACACCTGAGACCTTGTAACACTAGTGAGTCACATGACACTGGGGAGGGAAAATGGCTAATTGGGCCATATTTGGACATTTTCACTTAGGGGTGTACTCACTTTTGTTGCCAGAGGTTTAGACATTAATGGCTGTGTGTTGAGTTATTTTGAGGGGACAGCAAATTTACACTGTTATACAAGCTGTACACTCACTACTTTACATTGTAGCAAAGTGTAATTTCTTCAGTGTTGTCACATGAAAAGATATAATAAAATATTTATAAAAATGTGAGGGGTGTACTCATTTTTGTGAGATACTATATGTGAGACCCTTGTGTACTTCAGTAGCAGGGCAACAGAAGCATAGTCGATAAAACAGACCAGGGTCAGTTTACGTTCAAGCAGTCCAAGCGGTGGGCAGAAGCGCAGTTGATAAAACAGGCCAGGGTCTGTTCACAGGGAAGTAGTCTAAGCGGTAGGCAGAAGCATAGTTGATAAAACAGGCCAGGGTCAGTTCACGGGGAAGCAGTCCAAACAGTAGGCACAAGCTTAATTGATAAAACAGGCCAGGGTCAGTTTACGTGAAAGCAGTCCAAACAGTAGGCAGAGGCATAGTCGAAAAACAGGCCAGGGTCAGTTTACGTGGAAGGCAGTGGCATGGTTATTTGAGGAAACATGGAAAATGGTCAGCACAGATGAAAATGGGGAAATGATTAAAATATGGGCTAATATTTTAGGGATGTGTGATAAAGTCGGAAGCATTCTCCAATGCACAGGCAGGGTTGGTAGGGACACTGGGGACAATGGTAGCTGGTGACTCTACAAAATCCTCTTTTGCTGCATACACAACATCTTTTTTTGGCATCTTCGGCCTGCTTCAGATGGTGGAATGTTGTCTGGGAAGTGGTGCTCATGAAGTTGGCTAACAGCATCAGAGCGAAGGTTTTCTAGGGGGGGGGGTCTTTGATGATAGATAAGGGACGTGATAATTTATTCGATTCATTTTAGGAAGGGGTGGGGCTTTCCGTGGATTTGGTGTAGATAATATATGCATTATAAATGGCCAAATTAATTAAATAAATTGCGACTTTCTTGTGCCAGAAACGGGACCCCCTTGTTGCTAAGTAAGACTGAAGCATCTGGTCATTAAAACCCCTCCAGGGTTTTTGCAAGGTGTAGGTGATTGAAAAGGGGCAGGCTGTTATGGGAGTTATCCAGGTATATATGATAATCTTTGTTCAGCAGTGGGTATGCCAGGTCTAATAAACGTTTTCCAGGTGTGCCCATGTAGGCCAGGCACTCAGGGGGCTGGAGCTGGGAATCTCTTCCTTCATATATGCAGAACGCATACAGATATCCTGTGGCTCTTTCATAACATAACTTGTAGATTTTGACCCCGTATTTGGCCCTTTTGTTAGGAATATATTGTTTTATTCCTAGCCAGCCTGTAAAGTGTACCAGAGACTCATCCACACATATTTTTTGATCAGGGACATAAAGTTCTGCAAATCTATGAGGGGGCGAATTTTACATAATTTGTCATAATTTGTATGGTTTCAGGGAGGGCACTGGGTGTTGTGGCTGAAGTGAAGGAAGCGCATAATCATCTCATATCGGGGCCTGGAGATTACGGCAGAATAAATGGGCATGTGGTGTATGGGGTTGGTGGACCAATAGGCGCGTCCTTAATTTTTTTGTAAGCCCCATGTTTATAGTGAGTAGTGATGAGCTTTGTGTTCGAGTCGAAGCAAAGTTCAACTCGAACAGTGTTCGCTGTTCGCCGAGCGGCGAACACATGGGCTTCTTCCCAGGACCTTCGAGTACCCGCATCCATAATTAATTAAAAAAGTTTTATTTATTATCCATAATTAATATTAATCATCCGGTGGCCCGGGAATCAAACCCACAGCCTCTCATTTGCAAGCCTGTTGTTCTAGCACCTACACCATGAGCCAGCTGTTTAACCTAAGACTCTCTCTGCCTAATTACCTTCTATCTGAATTTGATAGCTCTTTTATAGGGCTCTAACGTCACCAGTGCTCCCCATAATCCACTGCTCAAGTGCAGTGAATAAATTATTGATGTCATGTCAGAAGGGGAAGGAAAAATTAATAGGTTTTAATTAAAATCCATAATTAATATTGATCACCCGCTGGCCAGGGTATTCGAGCCCCCAGCCTCTCATTTGCTAGCCTGCTATTCTACCAGCTACGCCACCGAGCATCTGACGTGACATCAGTAATTTATTCACTGTACCTGAGGAGTGGATTATGGGGCGCTGGTGACGTCAGAACCGTATAAAAGAGCTGTCAAACTCAGATAGAAGTTAGTTAGGCAGAGAGAGCCTTAGGTTAATCAGCTGGCTCAGAGGCATAGCTGGTAGAATAACGGGCTTGCAAGTTGGAGGCTATGGGCTCAGTTCTCCCCTGGCCACCGGGTGATTAATAGTCACTTACATTTAAGCTTTTAAAATGAGGACTTGTGATTGTTTGCATTCGTATGTTCGCTAGAACATTTCCCCTGTTCGAGATGTTCTGGTGCGAACCAAACTAAAACGGATGGGCATAGGATAATTGGGGGGAGGGGGGTGTTTGCAATATACTGCTGGGCATAAAGATCAGTCTGGACAACGATAAATTGCAGCAAAGTGCTGGGCAAAAATAAATAAAGAAAATCAATGTCTGAGAAATTCTCAGGATTGGCTTGCACACCTGACTGTGTGGTGAAAGGGGGAATGCTTGCTGTTCCCTAGTTGGAAGGCAGCCATGTTGGGTTGGCAAGGGCATCTGGGAGGTATGTAGTGGCCCTGGCTCTTGGGGGATGTGACACTCCAGTGCTAGTAGTTGGGGGATTCGAAATTCCTGCACTGGTACCTGGGAGTGATACTGCAGCGCTGGTGCTGGGCATTTGATCCTGGGTTGCCTCGCTGGTGGCAGTGCTGGTACTGGGTGTGGGCATTTGATCCTGGGGTCTATTGCTGGCGACTGCCTGGATTCCAGAGCGCCGTACCCTTTTAGGAGAGACCCATTCTTCCTCTGATTCCATCGCCCATCCACTACTATTAATTGGTTCAAATTCAGAATTGGATTCGGAATGGGAATCTGATGAGAACTCCCTGCTGCTCTCATCAGTCATAGAGAGGATCTGAAATGCCTCCTCACTGCTGTACACTTTTTTGGACATTATGGTGGCTGTGATGGGCTGTGCGACGGGTGACAGATGACTGCTGACGGTTACTGATGGGTGGCAGGTGACGGTCACTGTTGGGTGTCTGACGGGTGACAGGTGACGGTTACTAATGGGGGACAGTTGATGGTCACTGATGGGTGATTGATGAGTGACTGATGATGGTCACTGATGGGTGACAGGCGATGGTCACTGATGGGTGATTGATGGGTGACAGGCGACGGCACTGATGGGTGATAGGTGACAGGCGATGGTCACCGATGGGTGACAAGTGCACCACTGATGGTACTGAAGGCAGTCCCTGATGGTGACAGGTGCACTTTAGGGGCACTAATGGGTGACAGTTGCACTTTATGGTTTACTGATGTGGTGACTGTTGGGTGACAGGTGCAATTGGGGGGGGGATGAACACTGTATGAGGATAGGCCCTCTTCATTTGTGTAGTGCAAACTGACAGAACACAGATCAGTAACTGCTTCTGGCTCTGGAAAGGTGTGTGAGGAGAGAAGAGCTGGTAACAGCATGTCACCGCTCTGCGTTTACATTTGTGATCGACTGTGAATGTCATTGGCTGTTTACCACTGTCAGTGACGAACTGTGTTCCTGGGAACACGCCGCCACCAACATTACTGCACAGTGCGCTCCTGATTGCGCGCATGCCCAGTCTACACAGCGGTAGAGTGATGTGATCGGCTGTGAATGGATCACAGCTGATCACGTGGTAAACAGCTACACTCATTGGCTGTTTACCCACTGTCGATGACGCACTATGTCTTGGGGACACGCCGCCACCGACAGTCCAGGGCTGCGCACACACAATCACGCAAATGCCCTGCTTGAATGGGCCGCCGTCATTTGATATCAGCCCAGAACAAGAGCCGCACCTCTACGCCGTCATTTGACGATGGGTGGGCGGCAAGTGGTTGAAGGACAACTAGCTTTTTAATATTACTCGTCATTTTTTTTTTCTCTATGGATGTGGATTGAACTGGATGGACTTGTGTCTTTTTTCAACCAGACTAAGTATATAACTAGTAACTATTTAATTAAATTGCTTGTCTTGACTCTCTGTCCCCCACCCTCCTGCACTGCTGCCATTGTGCCTCTCGGAGTCATAGATACAATACAATGTTGCAGGCTTTCCAACGTAGGTGCCATCGGTTAGACTGACTCTAGTTTGGCCTTTGTTAGCAGAGAACTGGAACATGTCTGGGCTGTGAATTAAGGCAGCATTGAGAACAAAAACATAGAAGCACTTGCCAGAAACGGGTCCAGTAACAGCTGAAGGTTGCACTGTGAGTCACTCGCATGGCATAGGACAAGCCTAATTTCTCCCAAAAAAGTAAAATCAGCTAAAATCTAAATACCTTCATAAAATAAAATCCAGTGCTGTAATTGTGACATTTCTGTCCAAAAAATAATCGAACAGCTCTTTTTTGTATATAACCAGTAGTTCACATCAGGCCTTTCAAGGCTTTTGCAGGCTCATTGTTGTGCTCATTATTTTTTGAAGCCTCAATCAGATTATTTTTTAAACAACCTATTTTAATGGTCGCATTTCTACTTACCTTTGTGCAGCGGAAAATGGAACCTCTCAAAACCATGGTGGCCTAATATGTATTTTTCTCATTTACATTTTACCTAAAACAAAACATTTGACATGATGGCTTCTTATATTTCCTGGAGTCTCAGTGGTGTGAGATATCTTTACCAGATTTCCAAGTTCTGTCCAATCTTTTAAGCCATTCCAAACCCATATGATGATATTTTACTTTCATTATAGAACCCATCTGGTGTAAATAAATACCAAAATTTGTGAAAAGGTAGCAGGGCCCAGGCTAGCAAGAAAAGCCAGTTAAGAAGCTGCAGGAGAGCTTGAAGTCTAGAACATGAATGTCATTCACACAAGTCCTTGTGCCCTTTATATGTGTATTCAAACCAAACCTCACAAACAGGACTCTTTTTTAAATGTTTGCAAGCATGAAATCTACTGAACCACGCCAAGAGGAAGTCCAGGCTGAAGCAGTATCTGTCTATCTTTTTTCCCCAAAATATAACACATAAGAGAAATACATTTTTGAAAAGATTTTCATAAAATTATGGTAAAATATAGGTAAAAAGAAGAATAGACTACCATTCCAGTGGCATGAAGAATGGGGATAACACTATAATGTTTAAGCACTGTCAAAAAAAAGGCTAAGGTAGACACTTCTGTGATTTGTGGTCAATCAAACTGCTCTTGTACCTCACTTCCCTTTTTCCTTCAGGAGAAGTATGGAGTAATGTATACCAGAATAATGGAAGCTCACTTCTGGTCTTCTGAAAGAGGGTAGCATAGCTTTTTAGATTAGGGATGAGCAGCACCTGTCCATCTAGCTGATCTGATCACTGGTGGTGGGTATAAAGTAGAAGAGAATAAAGCGTTTAACAAAGCACACACCTAACCATAGTCAATGCTAAGTGTATAATTTTATTATGCCCTCAGCAGCTTGTGTTGCGTTTGATATAAAACGGAACAATCTGTTGGTCATAGAAACAGAAATCGGGTTACTGTTGAGTTTGTTTGAGGATGCTTCTTAAACGAATGCTTTGGTAACAAGTACAAAGACTGTCCTCAAACAATGGGAACTGTTAACAGTTGGAACAGTAAGGTAAACAAGTTGTAACCATTGTCAAATAAAGCCCAAATAAAAGCCAGCAGCAGAGGCTGATAGACAGGACCCCATCATGCCTTAGAACCAGGGAAAGTCTGTAACTAGCCAAAAGCCATTAAAGAAGAAGAACGCTTTCCTCTAATCTTCAGCAACTGCTTAGGCCTAAGTCCTCGTTGCTATGCAGATCATGAATGCACTTAAACTTTAGTTAAGTAACTTTTAAGCATATTTTTACTGTTTACAGACCATAGTTTCTGCTTTTTTCTAGGCATCATGCTTGATATATCTATCAGTCTTGTACTGTATTCCTAAAATTGTAATAGCTTTGTATGTACAGAATTTTTGTATAGTAAAAGCACATTTATACACTGCAGAGGTCTGAGCTTTCTTGGATTATACCACAAAGTAACCTTGCTAGATAGAAGAAAGCAAAACACTGATCAAAACAGGTACATTAGTGCTCTTCTAGTTTCCTTACTTTCTTGGAAGGTTATAAGGTGACAACCATACTACCCATGGTATAGTGTAAAATTTTGCTACAAGTGTCATTTCACAATTTAAAGTAAAATATACATAAAAAAATAAACATAGATAGAATTGAAGGTCCACAAGAAGGACATTGCTATTACATTACCAGCTTATAATGAGAAAAACATATTGGCTGCTATTGCTGACTTAAAGTACAAAGAAGCCAGATCATCCTCCAAAGCCACTCTGGGATTGTACAGGTGGAAGAACATGGCAAGAATATATATCCTTGGGGGAAGTTTAACTGAGCAGCAAGCTAGCAACACCTCTGTTCATAAAAAAATGTCTTTATTGGTAACGTCTCACAAAATTGCATTCCAGGTTTCTGTACATGGGCTATTTTCATGTAAGACATTCCAAATAATGAGATTTTATCCGGATGGATGCGTTGTCGACCATTGGAGATTTCTTTAACTGGAAATGCTAGTTTCCTGGTTGTTGTGCTAATCCAATGTCACTCGTCTAGAGCAAGTATGCAGATTAAGAGTTTTCCCTTTACTATAATTTTACTGGCTGCATGCTTGTTATGGGTCAGAGACTCCAAGCCACTGGACTATCATGACAGTGCATTACTCATTTTAGAGGGAGATCAGTAGTGTAAGCCTTAGGCCTTGTTTACACGGGGCATACATTAGCATTAGCATATGCCTGTGTAGGGCTGTATTTACCCTCATGGGGATGCACAGATGTTCTGTGCATTTCTGTACAGGCAGTCCTATTTATGTCTATTGGAAAACAGCGGCTGCATGGACTGACCCTGTCTGTGTTTGGGGACACGCACCTGCACCTACACGGATGTCATATTGGGATACAGCATTGGTGTCTGTGCAGCTGCTGTGTCCCAAAATACCTCAATGGGACTGCCTGCACAGGTATGCATCTGTGCATCCCTGTGTGGGTAAACACAGCCTTGTATGGCTATACGGTTTTATATACCCTGTGTGAACAAGGCCTAACCTTTTTTCCAGAAGATTGATACATTGGTGGTGCCTATGTAGTGGATTTCATGTTTTGCTGTAATTTTAGTACCATGAAGCTAATTAGGAATATGCTATAGTTGGCTTGGTGAGTCAATCTAAAGGGGAGTGACACCGCCATTATAACTGTCCTATAAATCCTACTTCTAAAGTCTTAGATACTGTAGATACATTGCGCTGCTGCCCATCTAGCACTAAAATATAAACCCAAACTAAGATAAGTATCTGTACAACACTGCTGTTTAGGCTTGTTTTCGACCAACAATTATGAAACTCTTCAACTCATTAGTGTACATAAATCTACAGGCTGTGTGTCTGTAAGAGCTGCACAAGCTTCAACGCTGCTATAGTCTCTTACAGGTCTCCATCATGTAGTGTTGCTGTAGTCTCCATCATGTTGTGTTGATTTCATTATGACGAAACGCATTGGAAATAGCAAAGGAGGACTTTGGAGTAAGAAGGAACTGCCCTGTGAGAGACTAGAGAAACTCTGATGCCTGTGAAGCGCTGACAGACACACAGACAAGCTTCATATGCAGCTTTCTGAGTGCTATATCTCAGTGAGGTTTTTAAAGAGCGAGTGGCTTTTCTGCACATAGAAGCATTTTATTTTTGTTAAATAAATATGTTATATGAAGGGTCATTATCAATGGTCATTGCTTTCAGGTTAGAGTTTGTCCTTATGAGTGGTGGTGGTTTTAACAGAAATATTCAAGTTTATTTCTTCACTTTCAAGATTATTGGTCGCAAATACTCTTGAACGCTCTCTGTTATTTGTTCACATAGGTGCATCATGTTCATTATACCTAAAATCTGATGATAAACATGCCTATACTTACCTGCTCTTTGCAATGCTTTTGAACAGAGCAGCCACAGTCATTTTTTTCTGGGGTACCCTGACCGCACTCCAGGCCCCTCCTCTTCAAGAGGTGCCCCCACAGAAAGCTGCTTTCCATGGGGGCACCTGTGCATGCTCGCTCCTGAGTCCCGCTGTTGCATCCTTTGGTACAGACAGGGGAATTCAGGTCCGCCCCCATGTCACAGCATTTGATTGACAGCATCAGGAGCCAATAGCTGCCCAATGGGGCGGGAGCCGCTACTGTTGTGCATATCCCTGGATCGGATCAGGCTGAGAAAAAGGGGGGTTTGGGTGGGAGGTGCAGCATAGAAGGTTTTCCACCTTAATGTATTAAAGTGAAAAACCTTAAGGCTTTAGAACCTATTTAAGATTTTTTTTAAATCCACCTACTGTTAACTGACTCACTACCTCTGCTGGAAGTCTATTCTAGGCATCAACTACTCTTTCAGTTGATTAAAAGTAAATAGTGCGCTATTTTTGCCAGTCATTACTTCCAGAATGCAGGAATATTTACCAAGTCAAGCAAAGGCTGGAACTCCCTTGAAGCCCTGACTGTCATTCAACTGTCAAATCTTAGAGCCTCTGTGGGTGGTAGAGGATCTAGAATTTGACAGTTGAAAAAAATGAATGAGACTCAGAGTCTGAACTTGACTTGACTTTGAGATAGGTCGTGCCCTGTGTACAGCCTTGGTTCTGAGAGGCTCCTCTGGGATATTAAGGATAAATCTAAAGGCTATAACATCACAGAATGGCAACATTTTAGCTTTATTGGTGTCATAGGAACTTTTTAGGCCAGGTCCAGTTCACTTTAGGATTATAACAGTTTGTAGCGTGCAATATATTAGCTCTCCATTATTCAACCTTTAAAAAAAATCATGAGGTTAAACTAAATAAACTTACTGCCTACAAGGCAATGACATAGACAACAAGATGAATGGAAAAACATAACAGTGCCTGGCTATTCTAAGAAAGGTCTAGAAAAAAGATTGTTCTGTTTACCAAACACAGTAACGCAGGCTGCTGATCAGATTAATGTTATATGCCCAGAGGTCTGTATTCTATAACTTTTTCAATTATCGTGCCCTATATTTGCTGCTTTTATTGTGTCTTTGACGTCATAGAAATTACCACCATCTGTAGGGCATACAACAAATAGTCAGACGTAATCATTCTAATCCAGGGCCCTTTGTAGGATGTTCTGTCTGTATATTTACTTTGGTCTAATTGGCTAAAAGAAGATGAATATAGAGTCTTATAATGTTTTTTTCTTTCCTTCTTGACTTTTAGATTGTGATGGATAGCTTTTAAAAGTTTATCTTTTCAGATGAAAATGTTTGGTACTGTAGACATTTGTTTTATTCTGTATGCCGGTGGTCTTCGATGAATCATAAGACTATAAACATAGTGTTTTATCTGTAATATGTAAAACTATCCTGTCTGTGCAGAGTAAATATGTCACAAGTGTCTCTAGTGAAGTCTTTAGCAGGGTAAAAAACACATGGACATAGACATGTCAAGCTGTGACAAGGACAGTGCAACAGGGGCTACAATGTACCAACACCTTCTACTAGGGATGGGCAAACGGTTTGGCCTGAGCATGAGTTTGGGCTGAACATTGGCTGTTTGCCTGTTCGACGAACACCTGAATTATCGGGACGTTCAACTGCTTGTTTGGCCCGCCGTATGACCACAATGCACTGCGCTGCAACACAGTACATTGGAAGCCCGGGTTGTGCTTTGCCCAATCAAGGCACAGAGCACTGTCGGAGCCATGACTGGAGAAAGTAATGATGACTCTATCCAATCATGGCTCATTGCTCTTAGTTTCACCCCAGACTATAAAAGTATTCTTTAAATAGCGGCCATTTGTAGTGTGATATTGGCATTGAGAGAGATAGAACAGGGCTCTGTTCAGTGCTACTAGAGAGTTAGAGTGCTATAGTGTGCTATTCTGATTCTATTGTCAGTGAAGAATATTAGTTTAGTGTGAATGTAGTGATAGTTCAGTCAGTGTGAATGTAGTATGACCATTCATTTTTACTTTAGTGTCACTTTATTGTAAATCTAGTGATAGTTCAGTCAGTGTGAGTGTAGTGACCTGACCATTCATTTTTACTTTAATGCCTATTTTGTCAGGGCAGGTTTACTGCATTATAGTTTAGTAAGTTAGTGCACGTTTAACAAAGTATATTTCTGTGCTTTAAGTGCTGTTTAACACAGTATACAGTATTTCTGTGCATTACTGCATGTTTAACGCAGTATATTTTTGTGCGTTAGTGCAGTTTTACTTCAGTATATTGTAGTGTGTCTGTGTAGTGAGTACTCAGGTTAAAGTGCACAAAACACCACTTTTTATTGATTAAAGTGCATCCACATACATATTTCCACATCTTTATTACATTTTGTTAATAAGCACCTTCCAATCATGTCTGTAAGGCCAACTAGGAGAGGCAGACGTTCCTATGGCACTGTGGGGGCCAGCAACGTATGTGTCCACAGGCAAAGGTGGACATGGTCAATTGTGTGGTGATCCCAATAGGCCTGTTATAGTAGGTGTAGCCAACATCCCAAGGTAAATTCTTGAAACAGTGTTTGGTGCCTCAAGCCAAAAATGGTTGGGACTTTACAGGCTCAATCAAATAATATAGTAGGTAGTATTAAAAGTTTTATTGAAAAACAAAGTTTATAGATGGTACATATAATACATTCAATATGTGGATGGGTTATAGACATTTGGGTCCCACCCATTTTTGGCTTGAGGCACCAAACACTGTTTCAAGAAGGTGGACATGGTCAGTCCTCAGGCAGGGCATCATTTCCTCTGTTTAGTGATGTTGCCCGTGCTATCCAGACACAGCATGCAGAGGAGGTGGTGGACTGGCTTACTAAACCATCCCCATCCTCCTAATCCTCTGTCACCCAAGCAGAGACTAGTGTGCAGTCCACTGCAGCTGCCAGAGTGGCTAAATCTGCCTCCTTGTCCACAGCTATTCCTGCCATAACCCCAGCATCAGACATGGAGGAGTCAGCTGAGTTATTTGAACACAGCGTCAGCCACTTGCTCCTTGATGATGCACAGCCATTACTTGATTTAGATGTTGATTCTGAGGTTGAGGAAGGTAGGAACATGAGCCTACAGAGAGGGGAGAACACTGGTACACAAATTGACAGTCATGTTCCCCCAGTTGCAGCGTATTGCCAAGTTGTCTCCAGTAGTAATGAAGATGGAGGAGATGATGATGATTACTGACGCGACTTGGGTGCTTGATAGAGCAGAGTAGAAAAGTGAGGGTGAGGCACAACCCCAACGAGGCAGCCATCATGGAAGAGTAGAGAGCAGACACCCTATTCCATCAAATTGTGGAGCTGTTATCTCCCAGCACCCTTCCCACAGCTCAGCTGTCTGTGCCTTTTTTAGCACATGTGCAGCCGATCGCACTGTTGCAATTCACAAACTTGTCTCAAGCACATCAAACATGGCAAAAACACCAGCCATTTGGGTACCACATGCTTGAAAAGACATTTAACCTCCCACCACTCAGCCCATTGGCAACAGCACCTGAAAGCGACACAAAAGGGATGCAATTCTGGTCCTCCTCCTTAATTACCTTAGTCTACCCCCGCTATACCTCATGACCTCTCAGCAGCCTCTACTGACAGGGATGATGGTATAGCGAAGGATGTCCCAGGTCCTTGCGGCACATGTGCTAGGAGCACACCACCAGCTGTAGACTATAGCAATAGCAACTTTCTCTGCCCCATCTGCTGCAGCCAAACAAATATATACAGTCACTGCCACCCACATGCCCAGTGTCTAATTGAAAGCTTATCAAAGCTTCTGGCTTTACAACTTCTGCCTTTCCGTCTGGTGAATTCTGCCCCCTTCCATTAATTTGCAGAATGTGCTGTACCACAATGGCAGGTTCCCAGTCGCTATTTATTTTCACATGAGGCCATTCCAACTCTGAACCATCTTGTGGAAGGCAATGTTGTGGCATAGTTGGGCAATGCAGTCAGCCGCAAAGTCTACGTTACTGCTGACACGTGGTTCAGCAAGCATGGTCAGGGACAATATATTTAATTTACAGCACACTGGGTAACTCTGCTTGCAATTCAGAAGGATGCAGGACAGGTCTCAGTGCTGCAGCTTGTTGTGCCGCCACATCTCCATAGAGCTAGTGGTGATGATGCAAGATTTGTCAGCTCTACCCCCTCCTACCCCTCCTCCTTCATGCCCTTCTCTGCTGAATTGTCCTACAAACCACAAGTACCCCCTAAGATTTCAAGGGGCTATTCAATGAGTCAGGCTAAAAGGTGACATGCAGTTCTTCTGTTGGTGTGTCTGGGGGATAGGAACCACACCGGAGCAGAGATTATTGCAGCTCTGCAGGGGCAGGCCCAGAGATGGTTAATGCCATGCCAACTGGAGCCAGGAATGGTGGTGTGCAATAATGACACAAACCTCCTGTCTGCCCTTGGACAGGGAAAGTTGACACATGTACCATGCCTGGCATATGTGCTCAATTTGGTGGTGCAGCATTTCCTAAATAGGTACCCAGGGTTGTAAGATCTGCTAAAGCAGGCCAGAAGAGTCTGTAGTCATTTTAGGCAGTCATTCACAGCCAGTGCTCAGTTGGCTGAAATTCAGCGGGAATTGCACCTGCCCGTTAACTGCCTGCTTTGTGACATGAAACTGGACTTTGTCAATGCTGCAGCAGCTGAACATGCAGGAGAGGGCTGTCAATGAGTACCTTTGTGAGTATGGCACAACGACAGCCTTAGGCTGGCTCAGCTTTTTCTCCCCACGCCAATGACTGCTGATAAATAACGCATGCACTGTACTGTCTCCATTCAAGGAGGCCACAAGGATGGTGCGCCATGACAATGCATGCATCAGTGACACAATTCCTGTTGTGATCCTGCTGAAGCAGACTCTGTGTGGCATTATGGACAGGGAAATCGAGGCAGAGCAGCGGGAGGAAGAGGAGGACTTATTTTCCTCTCAAGGCCCGCTTTATGCAGACATCATTCTTCCTATGCCAGAGAATGCACAAGAGGAGAGGGAGGAGGATGGGGAGGATTCTAGCAGTTTTGGAGGCATTAAAGCAGAGGAAGACATGCATCAACCCTCAACAGACAATTTTTTATCCCCAGAACCCTTGGGATTAGTACGTAGCGGGGAGGAGGCAGTTCCAGATATTGTAATACTCAGTGACCCCGAGGAGTCTGCTTCTCATGCCTTTGCAAAGTTGCAGTGTATGTACTCCCTCATGCTTCAAAGTCTGCGAAGGACCCAACCATACATGTCATCGAGGATCACTATTAGTTGGCAACCCTCATTGACCACCGTTACAAGGGGAAAGTCTCAGAACTCATGAAATCTCTTGAGGACACCTTAAAATGGAGTTGACCTAATGCTTTTCCAGTCCCTGGCAGGTTACAGTGGCATGGAAAACGTCATTTAGAGGCTTCTGTTGGTCAAGAGCAGTGGAGATGGGGGCTGCCTAATGCCCCATACACACGTGCAGATTATCTGCAGACTTTTGTCTGCAGACTTACCAAAACCATATAATATGAGGTCAAACCTAAACACTTTCAATTTGTATGCAATCCGGCAGGCCCTTGCACTACATAGAAAAGGTAAGTCTGCAGATAATCTGCACATGTGTATGGGGCATAAGTGATGCATTTTATAATTTTTTAGTCCTTGCTGCCTAGGACTCTCAGCTTCCACATCCCATCGGCAGCGTCTGCATCATATGGTGGAAGATTATCTAGGGGAAAAAATAGAGGTGGAGAGCTTTCCAATTGACCATCGGTTGGGTTCCTGGTTGATGAGAATAGACCACTGGCCAGAATTTGCCCAGTATGCAATTGAGCTGCTGAGCTGCCCTGCATCCAGCGTGTATTCCGAAAGGGCATTCAGTGCTGCTGGAGGTTTTGTTACTGATAATAGAAGGCATCTGTCCAAAGACTCCGTGGACTCTCTGATATTTATCAAAATAAATCAGTCCTGGATTACCAGCAGCTATGAAGCCCTTGATGCCGATGTCACTAATTAAGTGTTTTTGGGATGTGAAATCTCTGCCAGACTTCTGGGCTGCCTAGTGTTGTGGGTGTTGATTTCATCTGGCAGAATTTTTTTGGTGTAGGTTTCATGGGCACAATTAACACCCAAAGACCAATTTTTCCGCGCCTGTCTGACAGGTGCATATCATTTCAATTTTTGACAGTAAGGTAAATTCTTGCTTTCATCAAGAGTACCTCTATAGGGTTACGGTGTGAAGGCGCCACAGACACCCAAAGACCAATTTTTCTGCACCTGTTTGACAAGTACATATTATTTCAATTTTTGACAGCAAGACCAATTCTTGCTTTCATCAAGAGTACCTCTATAGGGTTACGGTGTGAAGGCGCCACAGACACCCAAAGACCAATTTTTCAGCACCTGTTTGACAGGTGCATATCATTTCAATTTATGACAGCAAGACCAATTCTTGCTTTCATCAAGAGTACCTCTGTAGGGTTACGGTGTAAAGGCGCCACAGTGTAACGCTCCTGCGTTTTTATTGTAAGCTGGATTTGCAGCTGCAGAATCTCCACTCAGTAGTCATGTAGAGATGTGTTGGAATACCAGATCCAACTCTCCAGACTCATCACTGTGGGCCTGTCTGCTTCAGCATACAGATATACACACACTCAATAAGATGTTCCTGGAGTGATAGGATGTATATGATAGTATGGAGGTGATGTGCTGAAGGGACAGGTGTGAGCAGTGACAGTAATGGTAAGCACTTGATAGTAATGTTCAGGAGAGTAGTAGATGGTAATAGGTAGAATGCAGATAGGTTAGTAATCATGTATTGTAACAGGTGGTAAGGACAGCAGATGAAATATACAGGATAGACTAACCCAGTGCAAGGATAGATGGTAGTAGACTCAAGAGCTAGCAATCTATGTAACAGTGCAGATGGTAGAATTAGTATGCATAGATAGTAACAGTCCTTAATGTGCAGAAGATGATAGTGTTAAGTTAGTTATGGAGGATTCCCCTGTGGGGTACTTATCACTAGTATGGTTTAGTAAGTAGAGGGGTCCAGTAGTGAGGGAGTGATCCGGTAGCGAGATACGGGATCAGTAGCGAGGTTCCGGTCTGTTCCAGGTAAAGGCAAATAGCTGGAGGTTCCGACAGCAGGACAAGGCTTGTAAGCATGTAGGCACACATTGAACGAACAACGTGAGAGAGAACGCCGGCGATTGAAATAGCCGCTCAGCGGCGCTCAGCGATGACGTCATCCGTCTTAAAGGTGTATGCGTTCCACCTAAACTAGAAAGGTGGGACGCAATGTTGAAAGGAAAATGGTAAATAAGGGTACCAAAGGTAGCAGAATCTTACACACGGACACCCAAAGACCAATTATTCAACACCTGTTTGACAGGTGCATATTATTTCAATTTATGACAGCAAGGCAATTCTTGCTTTCCTCAAGAGTACCTCTATAGAGTTACAGTGTGAAAGCACCTTCAACACCCAAAGACCAACATTTCCACACCTGTTACTTCTATCCAAAGTCTGCGAAAGAGACACCAGAATTTATCCAAAAAATCTCGAATCTTGTTCCAAGTGCACAAGACCATTTTTTGGGCTTTATAAATGCAAATATTTCTGCAGCAGCTTCTATACACAGTACAGATGTGCCACTTGACAGGTATTCTAAAGGGACCCTCAGGCACTATATTGAAAGGTTTTTTTAATTTTTATTGCTATTTCTCATTTTGAATCTTTCACTTTAAGCATTAGTAAATCACTGCTCATTTAAAAATGACGTTTATTTGCAAACCTTTTTTCATTGATACATGTCTCTCAGAGCAGTACCTAGACCCCATAGCCATTGTATGCCCAATTACTTGCATACAAGCCTTCAAAATGGGCACTTTTGTTTTTTACAGTTCGGGTCCCATAGACTTCAATGGGGTTCGATATTCGGTTCCGAACTTTCGCGATGTTTGAAGTTCTGGTGCAAACCGAACAGGGGGTTGTTCTGCCCATCCCTACCTTCTACTGTGTAGGTTTTATTGATCATCACCAGATTTTTTTTTAAAGTGGTTGTAAACCCTTACATATACCCAGTGAAGTGACTGACCTCAGGTGATACACAGAGATGAAAAAAATCTCCCTACACAAGTTGCACCCGTCTATCTGCAGCCATTTCTTCTCTACATCCATTCAAAGTGCTGAATTCTAAAGCTTTTCTGAGCTAATTGGATGGAAAGGACACCCCCCCCCCCCCCCCACACACACACAGCCCACAGGAACAGAGCATAGGCTGTTAATCAACTGGGGATCCCTCCCCATCACAATTTTTCTCTCTTGCTCTCAGGAAAATTTGTCAGAAGTGATTCATACTGATAGCAGAGAAATTAAGCATCAGACAAAAGTGACACTTACTGCTATTTATCATATGTCATCATTTTCCTATTTCATGTCTGAGGATTACAACCACTCTAAGGCTGGATTTACACTGTTCCTTGTACATTGCAGTACACATGAATGGTAACATGCCCATATAGTTTACCCTTTACACTAATCAGAGCATAGATGTGAACCAGCCCAGTATAAAAGAATGGGCTATCTACTTGGAATGCAGCAAAATACATGGGACTTGTTGGATGAAAATAGCCTAGCGTAAATAGGCTCTATACCCAAACTAAAACTTCATATTTTTCTTTTCTCTAAAGATATGTTTCTCCACAAGGGATGATTTTTTGAATTTTTCTTCAAAACAGCTAGCAAACTGCTAGCAAATTCTTTTATAATTATAGTTCCACTTTAAAGCATGTAATATTAGTATTCCATATAATTAATAAATATTTTTATAGCCTTTTACATTTTCTCCCACATTTACAAACAGGCTACGTTGATTAGCAAATATAGCAGTGACAAGTGTTTTGACATACTGAAGCTAAATTTGCAGCAATTTGATGGCTTTTGCCTCTTTCACAGGCATCAGCCCAGAGGACGGGACACTTTCATATCTTCAACTTGGTTACTAGAGGACCTTGTTCCAAAACTATCTTTGTCTTGACTTGGGTGCTAGAAAACATTTTCCCAACACTATTTTTGCCTCAGGTAATAGAGGACCTCTTCCTGGAAAAATCTTAATTTTAGGTGCTGGAGAACTTTGTCTCAGAATTATCTTCTCTTTGGATTCCAGAGGACAAGGCCCTATCGATTTCTTCACCTTGGGTACTAGTGTAACTTATCCTGTAAGTAAACCTTGGCCACTTGATGACCTTTTTTTTCATGGGTACTAAAGGTCCTGATGCTGAAACTATCTTCACCTTGGGTGCTGGAGGACCTTGTCTCAGAACTATTGTCACCTTTGATGCCAGAGGGCATTGTCATGGCACTTTTGTCACTTGGCTGCTGGAGGGTACTGTTCCAGAACTTTAACCTTGGGTACTAGAAGACCTTGTCCTAAATCTATTTGTGGCTTGAGTACTAGAAGACCTTGTCCTGGAATTATCTTCACATTGGTTTCTAGAGGTCACTGTCCTGGCATTAACTGGGCCTTTGCTATATGACTTTGTTGCAGCATAGTCATACTCTGTAAGAAAAGGCAGGCAAGGTCTTTAAAAACCAGATACTTCTAAAACAGATGTTTGAAAATGCAAAAAAGAAAATAATATAAGGATCAGGGCTTAAAATGAGGTTTTGTATAAACAGGACATGCATAAACCCAGAGCTTTAAGGTCAGAATCAATGCTTTTTTTTTTAGACAATTATGTTTGCCACATTTTCATATAGTTCATCACCCTCTTTTAAGTCGTCTATTTCTAGCTGAAAACTAAAATCTAATTTCCATGATATTGTGCTATGATATAACAGGGTCATCTTTCTGTCCTAATCCCTTTCTGGGAATTACTGCTTCCTCCACCGTCCACTTGGCCGCACTCTATGCAGTTATCTGTACTTCTCTGCTTGTTAAATTATGCATCTGGAATGCTGTTTTATAGGTTCACAATTTAAAAAAATGTGTTCTCAAGATGGTAACTTGTAAAGTTAACTGCTGTTAATGTACCATTCTCTTTCCTTCTTCTAAAACAAGATGCATAATGAGAAATGTATTCCTGAAACCTACAGGTCATACTGGAACAACCTAAAGAAGATTTCTGGGAAGCTATTATACAATTGCAAAGAATATATATGATCGGCTTTACCTGCCAAGACTGTAACCTTTTTAAAGCACACTTGTGATTGGCACAACCCTGCAAAACTGCATAGTTAGTTTGGCGACCTCTTTTATCTGTT
Source organism: Pelophylax lessonae (assembly GCF_965119305.1). Taxonomy (NCBI): domain Eukaryota; kingdom Metazoa; phylum Chordata; class Amphibia; order Anura; family Ranidae; genus Pelophylax; species Pelophylax lessonae. The sequence continues at coordinate 817,555,826 of NC_138768.1, forward strand.
ACAGATGGCTCTCTCCTACAAATGCAGCCTGTTGATTGGACAATAAAAGAGCAGCAGGAATGATTCTTTAAATTTGGTGCTGCTTGGCTATAATCAGCTTAAACTGAATTGATAATTTGGTATTCACTTCATCTTCCCCAAGCCCAGTGTTATTGCTGGCTTCTACCTACTGTGTGGCATGTACCTGAAAATAGTGAAAGAAAATGTAATAATGCTGGAACATGAACATTTATGTACCCCTGGCTGAACAATAGGAGGTTTATTATCAGTGGTTCCGGCTGGGAGACAATATAAATATCTGGATGTGTCCTTGTGGAGAAGCTCTCTTCCCCAGGCTGGTGCTGATGCTGAAGCCTGGGGAAAACATGTGTGCTGAAAGTCTTATCATCCTAGGCCTGCTGACTGGGGATGGCATCCATGTTGGTATAAAACAGGGCCTGAGTCTGAGGCCTATGTAGCCCCCTCCTAGGTAGGTACTAGTGAGAAAGTATAGTTTTTGGCTCTGCCTGCCTATCAGTGGAGCAGCAGGGAAATGTATATTGATTTTTGCCTACCAGAGAGCAGGATCTGAGAGTTAGGTCTGCTCAGTGTGTGATTCATTAAGTCTAGATAGTGTTTCCACACTGGTCCAATAGGGAGGCATGTTGGACAGTGGGAGGAAACCTGACCAATGAGTACACATGCCTTTATACAGTCCCAGTGATTGGTAGAGACTGGCTGTCTCAGTGCATTATGGGATACTGTATAAAAGCCAGGAGCACATGTACTGCGGGGTCTTAGGCTGGTGAGCAGAGTCCCAGAGGGAGGGTGGCACCTGCCTCCTCCTCTGTAGCAGTGGCACGTGGTCACAGGCAGTAGGCCTGGGGACCAGAGGAAAGGAACTGAACCCAGAGGACCAGAAAAACTGACTGGAGGGGTAGAGACACTGGAGACCCTGGAAAAACAGTATCATGAGTACAGAGGATCGTGTCTAGGGGCCTGACCTGAGGGGGCCACCCCATTGTAGGATAGTCAGAGGACGGGTGTCAGTCTGTGGAGTGAAAGGGGATACTACCTGACCTCTACTGTGGAAGTCAGCGCCCAATAGTCGATGACGTAACGCGTATAGGGGCGGAGCCTATCCTGACGGACGCTACATCCTCTCAGCTGTGCAGAGCTTGTATCTTTTATGCACTGGTCTAGTGCTTGTTTTGTGAGTACATTATTTTAATAAATACCTTGCTGATTCACCTAGACCATTAGATCTTTTGTGCTTTTCCCTTTCTATGCCCGGTATCTGCTTCTGGTGAGAGTGGAACCTACTTTGGGAATTTCTATAGGTGTCATAATGAAGATCCTCTACACCAGAGGTCTTCAAACTATGGCCCTCCAGTTGTTTAGGAACTACAATTCCCATCATGCCTAGTCATGTCTGTGAATGTCAGAGTTTTACAATGCCTCATGGGATTTGTAGTTCTGCAACAGCTGGAGGGCCATAGTTTGAGGATCTCTGCTCTACACCATCTTGTGACCCTTGCGGGGTAAAGCTGTTTCTGGCCCGGGTTGACTCTTGGGTCAGTGTGTAAGGTGAGAGGCTTTGATTTCTGGTGGCGGTGAAGTGGAGCACATCCCGGATTTTTAGTGGTGATCACAGATGTGAAGATTTGTTCTCACGAGTCACTCTTATTAGTTATCACATTTTTTGGGACACTGGAAACACTTGTATACATTATTTATACTTTTCTAATTCCATGTTGTATTTTTTCTGGTGCAGCACTGTATATTTGTTTAGTTTTTGATTGTGGAGTGAATAACATTGTTTTGTGTTAGCAGCCAGACACTATAAGATTATTATTATTATCATTATTACTCTGTGAGCTCGTTATCTATTTTAACATGACTTAATTTATATTTATCACTATTGCGCTGATAGTTTTACACTATTTTATACCCAACTAAGTTGTCTGAACAGAGACTTGACGTAAATTCATCTAGTGACAAGGTGAATCTGCAGCTTGGCTGCATCTCCAGACAGAGTCCTCATCCATTGTGAATAGTTCAATTTGGAGTATCCCACTCTTCCCTTCTCCCATCCCTATTTAAAAACACCAAAAACAACTACATACCCCTGGACTGATGATTGACTGATCCAAAGAAGTAAAGTGTTAATCTGTGAATGCCAATGTTGCTAACAGTAACCCAGGGGGACCCGAGAGTGTATTATACATCAGTCCTCAAGGGGGCAGTGCTACACCTGGATTTACACTGCCTTGCTTGAAGAGTTAAACTAATCCTGGGATAGAACACCATGGAGGAACTTCATCTAGAGGTGTCTGAGAAGTTGTAATTACTGACTGTGTGCACACTGTGAATGGGGAAGAGTCTAATCAGTCACAGGATTCTCTACCCCATTCACAGATCATGTTACAAGCAGTGTAATCAGTAAAATACATTTTCTCAATGGAGGAGGAGGATGGAGGAGGCAATGTCACTGTTGGACCATCTGTACTGCTGTTTTGCCTGATGACCAGAAGCTATAACCCAGGGAAATGCTGGAAGTTCAGAGACAGGAAGAGGACGGGGCATCCCTGCAGTGATGATCCAGCTGCCTGCACAACTTGTGACACTTGTGCACTTTATTACAGGTAGGTAATATGAATAAAGCTGTAGGAATTTTTATTTTTTTCTAGCTAAACATAAGAGTTAGGGTACCAAGAAAGAGCCTAGTGGACTTTGGTGTTACCCTAACGGTGCAGAAGAGGATCTACACAGGCAAGTCATTAACATTAGCTATTACTTTTTTTGCAACAGTGAGAAATGATGCAGGTCTTGAACAACAGATCTTAATGCTATGAACATAATCACTAAGTATAATGAGAGAAATTCTACGTTGAACTGCAAATCTCAGTGTTATATTATCTGGCCATAAAGGTGATTGTCTTATGCCAGTAGGTTAGGTATTGGATTTCACAAACTATATTTATTCTTAAAAAAAAGTTAATGCCTTAAGTTTTGTGGTATGCAGTGTCATTCTCCCAAGAATGAGGCTTAAACTCTTTTGTGAAGCTGTAATACTGTCTGATTTTTGCATCTATCCTCTTTTACAGGTGGAGGACTGGGTTAGATCTCCATTTAAGACACAGGTGTCAAACACAAGGCCCGCGGACCGAATGCGGCCCCCCAGGCCATTTGATGTGGCCCTCACACCTCTCCTGCAGCTGCAGCACCCCCCCTTGTCTCTGCCACCAACTTGACTCAGTAGTCGGCAGCAGAGAAGACAGAACTCCTTTGCCAGATCCAGCACTTCTCTGTGGAGCTGCAGAAAGGCTTGTCGTTGCCCACCCTCCCTTCCCAGTAGTCCGCAGCATAGAGGAGGGCAGAACTCCTCCGACAGATCCTTCACTTTTCTGTGCAGCTGCAACACCACCTTGTCTCTGTCTCAGCATTTAGCACACTCTGGAAGCTGACTCCAGCCCTCCTCTGGTCCTCCTCCAGACCCTGTACTTTCTTCTTCCCAGATCCACCTGCATATTCTTCCTGGCAGCAGCACAAGTTAAGGGAGTGCATTGTGATGTAAGGAAGGGTTGGTGACTCTTGAATTCTGATGGTGGGCGGTTCTTGACATCTCATTTAAGGGTGTAAGGGGGCGTAGGGTGCTCTGGACATCTAATCTTACAGATATAACTGGGCAACTATAATGCTGATGTGGCCCACACTGAAATTGCACGCACATATGGACCGCAATTTCAGCAGCAGCTCTGACATGTCTGGGTAGTTTTTAAGAAACTTCTGCACCACCAGATTCAGCATATGCACCAGGCAAGGGATGTGCGTCAAACTGGCTAGTCACAGAGCTGCAACGAGATTTCACCCATTATCGCACACCACCAGGCCTGGCTTGAGGCTCACTGGCAGCAACCACTCATCAGTCTGCTGTTCTATGCCCCTCCAAAGCTCCTGTGCGGTGTGGGGTTTGTCACCCAAACACATGAGTTTTAAAATCGCCTGCTGACGTTTACCCTGGGCTGTGCTGAAGTTGGGGTGAGGTTCTTTTGATGACCGGATGTGGGGGTGGTAGAAGAGGAGGAGGATGATGCGGAGTAGGAGGAGGAAGCAACAGGAGGCAATGAATGATGCCCTGCGATCCTCGGTGGTGGAAGGACATGCGCCAAACCGCTATCCGCCTCAGGCCCAGCCGCCACTACGTTTACCCAGTGTGCAGTTAGGGAGATATAGCGACCCTGGCCATGCTTACTGGTCCATGTATCTGTGGTTATGTGGACCTTGCCACAGATGGCGTTGCGCAGCGCACACTTGATTTTATCCTCCACTTGGTTGTGGAGGGAAGGGACGGCTCGCCTGGAAAAGTAGTGGCGGCTGGGAACAACGTACTGGGGGACAGCCACCGCCATCAGCTGTTTGAAACAGTCTGTCTCCACCAGATGGAATGACATTTCAAAGGCCAGTAATTTTGAAATGCTGGCATTCAGAGCCAGGGCTCGAGGGTGGGTAGGTGGGTATTTCCTCCTTCTCTCCAATGTTTGGGAGATGGACAGCTGAATGCTGCCGTGTGACATGGTGGAGATGCTTGGTTATGTTGTCATATGTGGTGGTGTTGGTGGAACATCCTCTGTTTGTTGGTCGCCAGGTGCCACGGTGATGCCAGAGGTGAAGGGAGAGGCCGAGCCAGCAGAAGATGGAGCAGGAGGAGCATGAGAGAGTTCCTTGTTTTTAAGGTGTTTACTCCACTGCAGTTCATGCTTTGCATGTAGATGCCTGGTCATGCAGGTTGTGCTCAGGTTAAGAACGTTTATGCCTTGCTTCAGGCTCTGATAGCACAACATGCAAACCACTCATGTCTTGTCGTCAGGACATTGTGTGAAGAACTGCTATACCAATGAACTCCTTGGGGCAGGCCTTGGTGTGCTCGGTGCCTGGATGCGGTGGACAGTAGCAGGCGTACTGTCTCTGGAACGGCCGCTGCGCTTTTGCACCCTGCTCCCTCTTTTGCTGTGCTGTTGCCTCTGTGCGACCACCGCCTCATCCTCAGAACTGCATGCCTCACTAGCACGACCTTCAGTCCAGTCTGGGTCTAGGACTTCATCATCCTCCACATCATCTTCCACCCATTCATGACCCCTGCCCTCCTCGTCGGTCTGCACATTGCAGAAAGCCACAGCAGTTGGCGCCTGTGTTTTGTCATCATCAGAGACGTTTTGTGGCGATATTCCCATGTCCTCATCCTGCAACAAAAGTGGTTGAGCATCAGTGCATTCAAGGTCTTCGTCTTCTGGGGCAGGGCTAGGTGAATGGGCCGGGGAAACCCTGCCAACAGAGTCATCAAAAAGCATGAGACTTTCCTGCATGATTTGGGGCTCTGACTGCTTGACTGATTTGCAAGGGGGTGAGGTGGAAGACTGATAGGCATGGGCTGAAGGTGCCAACTCTGAGCTTTCTGCAGAGGACTGGGTGTTAGATACTGTGAAGGTTACAAGTAGATACATATTCACCAGCACACCAAGGATCTTGCAAAAGCAGTCCAAAAACTTTATTCCAGAGAAGATCACATCAAAAAAATATAGTGCCACGTTTTGGAGCCGCGCAGGACCCCTTCGTTAGGCATGATGATGACATCACATGCCTGACGAAGGGATCCTGCGCGGCTCCGAAACGTTGCACTATATTTTTTTGATGTGATCTTCTCTGGAATAAAGTTTTTGGACTGCTTTTGCAAGATCCTTGGTGTGCTGGCGAATATGTATCTACTTGTAACCGATCCAGTGGCCAGCTGGTGATCGTTTCAGCACCCAGTACACAAGTACCTACAAACCAGGAAGGTGTGCGATAGGAATATGAACTATATAAGATACTGTGAAGGAACTGGAGGCACTGTCAGCCACCCAATCTACTATCGCGTGTACATGTTCTGGCTTCGCCATCCGTAGAACGGCATTTTGGCCTATCAAATAACGCTGCAGATTCTGTCGCCTACTCGCACCAGAGGAAGGTGTTTGACTTGGAGTGGTAGTTGGCGCTGAATGGCCACGTCCTCTCCCAGCAACAGGAGCCCCACCAACACCACCACGACCATGCCCACGTCCCTTATTTGATGTTCTCTTCATTATTTGCGTTCACCCACCAAGCTGAAAGATTGGTCTCTCTCCGGTGTCAATTTACGCGCCAGTAGTCGACAATTACGTTCGCTAAGGCAGTGCACGTGTCATAAAAATGCTCTGTGGACCCAGAATAATGTTTTTTGTGCCAAAAATACACCGATTCTCAATTTCTATGCGGAAATGTAAACATTTTTTTGGTACGATGTATGCACACGTGGTTTGTGGAACAAGAACAAGTATTTTTGTAATAAAATACAGAAAATTTGTATGTCACTGCTGTAAATTGAAATTAATTATTTACACGCCGGATGCACAACAGTTTTTTGGCCTAAAACACAGCTTTTTTCAATAAAACCCCAAAATGCAGATTGTACCGGCTGTACATTAACAGTAGATATTTATACTATGTATGGACACCAGATTTGGGGACCCAGAACATAGATTTGGTCACCAAAATTCACAAATGCAGTATTGAACTGCTATATATTGGAAATAATTATGTAAACACCAGATGCACAACAGTTTTTTCAGCCTAAAACACGGCTTTTTTCAACACTCCAACTGCAGCGGAGTGACTGTTGACTGTGCAATTCACAGACAGTTTTGGTCTGATTATATAGGACTTATCTATGGCTTCTACGATACCTGGGAAAAACGTAATCTTGCTTTCTTTGAAATTTTATTACTGAGTTACATATCACATTGCATTTATCGTTTAAGTTTGTATTTTATGTAAAACGTTATCTTTCTGTGTCACCTCAGGTCTAACTGTTTTGAATACACGTCTTGTGAATAAATATACTTATACATTCCCTACTGTAGTCGGTATTCACTAATATTGGTATATGCTCTTAAAAAGAAATTAATCGATTAAAAAGAGCTCGTTATCTTCGTTCAGAATAATATTCTCGAACGTGTAACGCATACAACAGATTTTAATAATGCTTAAAATGCCACAATAAAAAATGAAAAATACCTTTAAATATAGTGCTTGGGGGAGTCCCCTTAGTCTGCCTGTTAGATGGCGCATCTGTAGCATGTATAGAACATGCTGCAGCAAAAATGACATTTCAAAAGAAAAAAAAATGAATGAAGTTACATTTAAATTGCTGGCAATACAATATCTTTGCCGGCAATAGAAAAATGTAAATAAAACGGCGTGGGGTCCCTCTGAAAAGCCATACCAGCCCCGTACTCAAGCACGCAACCTGGCATGCCAAGAAAGTAGGGAATGCCAGCAAGCACCCCCCCCCCCGAACCATACCAGGCCACATTTTCTTTAAACTTGGGGGGGAGAGGGTTTGGTGCTATAAAAATAAAAAAACAATTGTCCCTTGATGTAGATCTATTGTCAATCACAACACCACCACCAGACTCGAAAAAGAAAAAAAATCGCTCTGCTGTCAACTAGGGCAAACTATAGAATGCCTGACTAGCCGTTTGACAGTTCTTATATAGGTAAACGCGGGGGCCACCCAGCATGCTTCGGTCAGTGACGTCACAAGGTGGCGTTGCCATCAGGTGACATCACCAGGTGGCTCATCGCATACCTATATAAGAACTGTCAAATGGCAGAGCCTGCAGTAGGCAGTTTGCCTTAGTTGACAGCGGAGCAATTTTTTTTCTTTTTGGGGTCTGGTGGTGGCCTCGTGATTGACAATAGATCTACATCAGGGGACACTTTTATTATTTTTTAATTTTCACTTTTTTTTATTGCCGGCAAGGTTTTGGGTTCTTTTTTCAGCTGTTAGTGGGGAAGACCATTGACAGCTGATGGCTCATCGGAAGTTAAGGACGCCGTGGCCGGCTTCCCAGCCCACACCTTAACAGCCAGCTGTTCACTGAGCCCTGATTGGGCAAGCTTTGCCTAATCAGGATTTACAGCGTGCAGTGCATTGCTGGATTCTGGGTGTTTGCCGAACGGGTGAACAGGTGAACGGGTGAACGAGTGAACAGGCGATGTTCGGGCCAAACTTTTTCTCAGCTGACTATAGTGGGCAGCGCACAAAAAGTAAGGTCTTTAGGAATTTTAGTGAAGCTTTAACAGTTTTGGGATACACAGGTCCCCTTTCTTAAGGTGACTTATAGAAAATAATTTCTGTGTGTCCCCAAAATATCACTGCAATGCCTTCACTTATGCACTTCAGTAAAAGAGCTTGAAAATCTTATTTGTGGTGTGCTGGCTACTTTTGAGCCTTAGTGGAATCACCGCACACCTGAGCATCAATGTATGGTATTGGTAGAGGATTAAAAGTGAGGCAAAATCCAAAGCTTTGAATTATCATTGGAGCAGGAATAGAGTGGGAATTTTCCAAAGAGGACACTTGTTCTCAGGACAGAAAACAGAGGGTTTTCCTTTTCTGTAAAGATTTGTCTCTCACTTCTTACAAAAATTTTCCCCAATGGGAAATACATGGGAGCCTACAGAAGCACGTGTAACATAGTAACCATGTAGGAGTGTTGTCACCACATAACAGGAAGTGCATGCCTGAGGAAGAGCCTTCTTAGCAAGAGTACTGAAAATAATTTTAAGACTTTTGAAATTATATAAACATATTTTAAATCACGTTAACAAGATTATTTTACATTTTTGTTGATTTCGTTTACATATACTTTTAAGATAAATACCCTACCCCCAAATAATGACTTCATAGGTAATCTAACGGTTATACTGTAGAATGAAACAAGCTCTTCAAGTTTCTTGGCAGTGAAGGAGGAAACTGCTGGGACATGTTTGGGAAGGTGGAGAAAGGATTAGGTTGAACAAGTGTTTCCTCAACATGAAAATCAGATGTTCACTGAAGAAATTAATTTTTTTTATATACTTTTTTTCAGTTACAATTTGGAAATGGAATTTTAAGTCACAGCTGATGGAAAGGTTTGATGGAAAATAACGGCCGTCCTGTTACTGGGCAGGTGTTACATTTTACATTTCCTGTTACAAGCATTTTTTTTCAGACTCCAATTAAAACGATCTGGTGTGAGTAATTGGAGGGTTTTAATGACATCATCATTTCAATTGACATCAACTCTGCGGTCAAAATTTACCATGATATGTCAACTGGGGATATGTAAAACGACTTATGAAGTGTGAAAACATGGAAATGTTGGGAAATATAAAAATATATAGTCATGACTAACACATTTTCCCCACTGGTTTTGTATCTAAGAAAAGGGGAGCTGATTGTTATTTTCCTTTGTATCCTGGTAAGGGAAGCCTGCTCACAAGTCATAGTACCCCTGTGAGCGCCCTTACCTTAATTCTGGAGGGACGTTCCATACATTGATTACTATGGGTCTTGAAATCAATCTATAATTACTGTTATATCTGCTATCAAAACTGAACTCCAGGTAGATAAAAAGGCTGAAACACCATATACTGTATATTAATACATCAATAAAGTATTTCTTTAAATTTAAGAAGTGTAAGTGCCTGATCCTCTTCACGGGAAGAGCTCACGCTGGCAGATGCAGAAGCAGCACAAGGTGCCAGCTGAGTGCTGATGTGTTAATAAGAAGCAAAATGATAGCAAAGCGATACAGAGGTGAGCTCATTGGTGTGCTACTTCTCCTTCACTGTCCACTCAAAGTCTGGGGGAGCCAGTTGTATTGCTTAAAGTAAAAGTACAGCCAAGCTTGTTTGGCTGTACTTCTCCTGTGCGTCACAGGAGTGCAGCTTGTTCTGCACTCCCGTGACCCGTTTGCAGCTGAAGCTCGCTGACAGCTGACGTCACAGAGCCGGTCCAGGCTGGGGAAATCGGGACCCGGCTCAGCCCCTTAGCAAGCCGCTAAGAGCCTAAGCCACCCGCCACTGCCCAGCACTCCAGTGAGCGCAGGGAAGCAGAGCAGAGATTGACAGTCACCAGCTCTCTGCTCATGGAGCAGTGAGAACTGAGCGATCAGCAGTGTTTGATGGTTCTCGTCGGTGATCAGACATAGCACTGGACCTCTGCTGCAACCACCTAGGTAAGTATCATTAAAAAAAAAAAACCGTACTTCTGTTTTAACTATAGCAGAGATAAATCAGGTCTCCTGCACTGCTAAAGGGGGTCTATACAATGTAGCAGAGCTGTGCAGCTTTAACAGACTTATTTTTTTTTTGTCAGGAAACAGCTATAGAGCAGAGCAGGTATATGGCTGCCTGGAGCTTCTTACAAAAATCCCTTTATGCAAAAAAGCATGGAAGAAACTGCTGCCAGTGGACATTTTACAGTACCTGTGACTATTCGTATGCAGTTGAGGTCCTAATATCCACTTAAAGAACAAGGAAAACCATTTCACTTATAACAACAGATGGTGATTACTCTCATAGAGTTATTGCAACCTACCTGACTGTTCCTAATGGGCCAAATACTATTAGGAGCCAGCTGGTAAAGGGCAACTAACAATACTAGCTGCTACTAGAAGAAAGATTTTTGGGTATCCTGTGCTGCAAATCCTCTCTCCAGAGTTTATTGTGCAAAACAAATCTAGAAAAGAATAAAGTGACTGGCACACAAATTTATTACCCTAGCAAAGGGTTCCGCCTGAGAAGATAAATGCTAGCCTGACACACCATCATCCTCAACCCCTTAGAGAGGAGGAGTGTTACATATGTAATTCATCTGTAAATGTAGCAGTTTGCCTGGGGTTTAGTTTTGGAACATCGAAAGGTTTAGAACAACTGTTAGGTTCCTATTGCTATTTGTAACCCCATTAAGGAGCCACCCTTTTACGAGAATAACATTTTTCTCTCTATATATTGACTTGGGTCTACATCCAGAAATGGAACTTGTGAATCCCTTAACTATAGCCAATAAGGTTTCTTTGGGGAGAGTTTTGTATATGTATATGGTCATTTTAAATAAATTTAATTGTGTATACAGTATATGAGGACAAGACGTTTTATGTCTATTTATGTATAAGTTGTTAATGAAGATTGGTCACTTCCTGTCCTGGTGACCCTACAATGCTTTGCCTAGAGATCCTATTTAAAATACCAGTGTAGGCAAACAGCTCATTAAACATTTGAACTCCAAATGGGCAAACTGTCCTTCCCACTGAAAAAATGTTTATTTCTAATCTAGACCCATAAATGTTTCATTACTAAGTTTGATCTGGTCTCTCTCAGTCTATTTTCAGTTAAGAATAACGTTTGTTGTGAGCTCATAACCATTCTTAGCTAGGTGTGACAACTGACAGTCTTTGCTGATGCCTAGGTCCAAATAGCAACCCAGGACCTCATTTCATTATTTCTTAATGCTAGTGATTTTTGCTGATTGCTTGAAAAATGTTATATGTGCCACTTTAGACTGATAGCCAGCAACAGTCAATCCGAACATTGGTAATACATAGGCATGAGCTAATCTGCCTGGGTTTAATGTGCAGAGGTTCTGGCAAATCCTGTTTGAAAATTCTTGAACCTGATATTAATAACAAATCCAATTTCAGTATATAGGAGGTCAACATTGTTAGTAAATGTTTCTAATTTTTAGGGCTAATAGGCTGTCAATAAAGGCAGAGGGAGTTTGGTACTGGGACATGCACAGATTTAGAAAATATTCTACAGAGTAGAGAAGGTATTTTCATGTAAGTTTGAAGGCAGCATTGAAAATACGCAAGTGCTTGAAATTACATGCTTTGAAGATACCTTAACGCTGTAGATGGTGTTACGGAAGACTATGAATTTCACAGACAATCCCAGCGACAGCATAAACTGGTAACACAAATATGGCTGTGGAATTGCTATTCATCAAGTAATAAGATGCCTGCTTTGATTAGCCACAAAAAAAAATTAGACAATAGTTCGCTGGGGCTGTCCTTGTTCTTTCTGAAGCAAAACTGTTATCCTGCTGGCAAAAACTCTATCAAGCTCTCATTAAGAATTGGGACACTGCAGATGATTCAGCAGTGTAAAGATGACCAGTAGCAGGAATGTTTAATGAGGGAGAATTGGTTGAAATGTACTAGATTAGTACTTGTACTAATGTACAAGCAAGTGTTTTACTAACACAATTAGGAGACCACAGATCACACAACAGTCTAAAATGACCTCGCAGCAGGACAACTTTAATAAACAAGATTCAGATTCAGGCTTTGCCACTAGAAATAAAAACCTCTAGGTTTTAATCAGGGTCAATAGGCCTAACTGGTGTATGCCTAACTTCTATGTTTACTATTAGGATAGGGGAGTATGAAGAATGTTAGTAATATAGTTTGAGTAGTTTAGATGCACGCTTTTTATTATTCTTTCAAATAATACAGCAGTGTCTTGTGGACAAAATGCAGCAGATGGTCAGAGTACTGTGCTTTGAGCACCCGAAGCTTAAAAAAAAGTCTCATCAGCATAAAATAAAAACCCTGAAACCCCTAAAGTAGGGGTGTCCAAACTTTTTTCACAGAGGGCCAGATTTGATGAAGTGAACATGCGTGAGGGCCGACCATTTTGCCTAACATTCTTTGGACCATTAAAGTTAAATGCAAATTAACTATGTTATGCAAAGTTTATTGCAAATGGCATATTTTTCATTTCGTTACATGGATGACAAATATAAACAGGTGTTAAATAAAAAAAAACCAAAAAAAAAAACAGGAAGCTGAAATATATGTCAGGAATAGGGTTGAGCGGACACCTAGATGTCCGTGTTCGACGGGTTCGGCCGAACTTTAAAAAAAAGTCCGGGTCCGTGTCCCGGACTTTTACCGAACTTTTCCCGGACACCGAACCCCATTGAAGTCAATGGGGACCCGAACTTTAAGGCACTAAAATGGCTCTAAAACACCAATGGAAAGGGCTAGAATGCTGCAAATGGCAGCAAAACGTAGTTAAGAGCATGGCAAGTGCTCTGCAAACAAATGTGGATAGGGAAATAACTTAAAACAACAAAAAAAAAAACAGAAAAATAAAACAATGTTCTTCATCTCTGAAGGACGAGGCCCATATGGAGTAGGAGGGAGGTTGAGGTGGTGGTGGATGTGGCGGTGTCATAGGCGTGCGCACAGGGTGTGCCTGGTGTACCTGGGCACACCCTAATCACCTAGGGCACATAGCATTATCGCTCTGTTTGCCAGTGAGGAGATGGGAAAGATCTCCCTCGCACCTGCTCTGCTCTATTTCTCTTTGCCAGCAGGGAGAGTAATGTATCGGGGCCATGTACATGTAGGCAAACACATGCATGTGTATTTCAACTTTGGGGTGCACACCCTAATGCAATAGGCTGCGCACAACTATGAGCGGTGTAGGTGGAAGCGGCGGTGGAGGAGGACCAGGGCCGGATTAAGAGCATCATGGTCTTGGTGCTGAGGATTTTGAAGGGCCTTAAGGGCCGTGCCTTGGCATGCACCCAGAGGAGGAAGGGTGCAGCCATGCATGCCTAATTCAACATGGGATGCTGTCTCTGAAGCCCATAAACACATCCATGCATCGGCAACTGTCCCTCCTTGTCCGGCCTTCGCGCTGTGTGGGGAGGTTCTGAGGGTGCTGCCTGGGGAAGCGAGCATAGAAGCCAGACTTCTGTGTTTACAAGTGACAGAAGAGCGGTCACAGTGAATATGGCCAACCCGGGGCCTATATAAAAGGTAGGGGCCTGCATGGAGCTGCAGCTCCAATAGCCCCTACGTTAATCTGGCCCTGAGGAGGAGGACGAGGTAGCCAACACTGCTTCTTTTCACAAATTTTAAATGAGGGTACACCCCAAAAGAGTGAGAAAGAGCAATGGCTGGGTAAGGTCGGTATCCATTGCTATTCTGCACAAGGTACGGAAAAGTCCCGTGGGATCCATGCCTGGTTCATTTTAATGAACGTGAGCTTGTCCACATTGTCTCTGGACAGGCGGCTGCGCTTGTCTGTTATAACACCCCCAGCCGTGCTAAATACCCGTTCAGATAATACACTGGCTGCAGGGCACGCCAGGACCTCCAAGGCGTAAAGGGCAAGCTCAGGCCATGTGCCCAATTTGGAGACCCAGAAGTTGAAGGGGGCAGACCCCTCATTCACTACATGTAGGCGTGTGCACACATACTGCTCCACCATGTTGGTAAAATGCTGCCTCCTGCTAAGACGTTCCATCTGAGCTGCTGGTGCTGCTGTTTGTTGTGGCGTGCTGACAAAGCTTTTCCACATTTCGGCCATGCTAACCCTGCCTTCTGAGGTGCTGGCGGTGCCCTGGTTGAGTTGGCGACCTCCTCCTCCTCCTCCTCTGCCTTGTGCTTCCACTGTGGCCCCGCTGTCAGATGGGAATGCCAGCAGCATCGCGTCTACCAGCGTGCGCTTGTACTCGCGCATCTTGCGATCGCGCTCCAGTGAGTGAATTAAGGACGGTACGTTGTCCTTGTAACGGGGATCCAGCAGCGTGGCCACCCAGTAATCAGCACAAGTTAGAATGTGGGCAACTCGGCGGTCGTTGTGGAGACACTGCAGCATGTAATCGCTCATGTGTGCCAGGCTGCCCAGAGGCGACGAAAGGCTGTCCTCTGTGGGAGGTGTATCGTCCGTGTCCTCTGTATCCCCCCAGCCACGCACCAGTGATGGCCATGAGCTGGCCTGGGTGCCACCCTGCTGTGAACATGGTTCCATCTCCTCCTCCAGCTCCTCCTGCTCCTCATCCTCCTCATCCTCCAGAACTGTGCCCCTGCTGGACAATTGTGTCCCTGGCGTTTGTGTGTGCAGGAACCCACCCTCGGAGCCCCTTGCGAATGACTGCCCTGAAAGCCTTTGAAATGTTACCTCTTCATCCTCCTCCTCCTCCTCCTCATCCTGTGCCACATCCTCTTCCATCATCGCCCGAATTGTTTTTTCAAGGAGGCATAGAAGTGGGATAGTTAAGCTGAGAACGGCGTCATTGCCACTGGCCATGTTGGTGGAGTACTCAAAACAGCGCAACAAGGCACACAGGTCTCGCATGGAGGCCCAGTTATTGGTGGTGAAGTGGTGCTGTTCCGCAGAGCGACTCACGCGTGCGTGCTGCAGCTGAAACTCCACTATCGCCTGCTACTGCTCGCACAGTCTTTGCAGCATGTGCAAGGTGGAGTTCCACCTTGTGGGCACGTCACATATGAGGCGGTGAGCGGGAAGGCCGAAGTTACGCTGCAGCCCTGCCAGGCGAGCAGCAGCAGGGTGAGAACGCCGAAAGTGCGCACAGACGGCCCGCACTTTCTGCAGCAGCTCTGACATATCGGGGTAGTTTTTAAGGAACCTCTGCACCACCAAATTCAGCACATGCGCCAGGCAAGGGATGTGCGTCAAACCGGCTAGGCCCAGAGCTGCTATGAGATTTCGCCCGTTATCGCACACCACCAGGCCGGGCTTGAGGCTCACTGGCAGCAACCACTCATTTGTCTGCTGTTCCATGCTCCTCCACAACTCCTGCGCGGTGTGTGGTTTGTCCCCCAAACAGGCAAGTTGTAAAACTGCCTGCTGTCGTTTAGCCCTGGCCGTGCTGAAGTTGGTGGTGAAGGTATTACGCTGTCCGGATGAGGAGGCGGTAGAGGATGAGGTAGCGGAGTAGGATGAGTTAGGAACAGGAGGCAAACTGAAGCGCCCTGCAATCCTCGGTGGTGGAAGGACATGTGCCAAATTGCTATCCGCCTCAGGCCCATCCGCCACTGCATTTACCCAGTGTGCCGTTAGGGAGATATAACGCCCCTGACCGTGCTTACTGGTCCACGTATCGGTAGTTAGGTGGACCTTGGCACAGATGGCGTTGCGCAGTGCACACCTGATTTTTTCCCCCACTTGGTTGTGCAGGGAAGGGATGGCTTGCCTGGAAAAGTAGTGGCGGCTGGGCACGACGTACTGTGGGACAGCCACCGACATAAGCTTTTTAAAACTGGGCGTCTCCACCAGACGGAATGACAGCATTTCAAAGGCCAATAATTGTGAAATGCTGGCATTCAGGGCCAGGGATCGCGGGTGGGTAGGGGGGTACTTCCTCTTCCTCTCAAGTGTTTGGGAGATGGAAAGCTGAACGCTTCCATGGGACATTGTGGAGATGGTTGTTGGTGACCCAGGTGGTTGTGTTGCTGACAGATCGTCTGTTTGCGGGGTGGCAGGTGCCGGTATGACTACAGAGGTGGCTGGAGCGGCCGAGACTGCAGCAGAAGAGGAAGCAGGATGAGCCAGAGACGTTTCTTGGTTTTGAAGGTGTGTACTCCACTGCAGCTCGTGCTTTGCACTTAGATGCCTGATCATGCAGGTTGTGCTCAGGTTGAGAAGGTTTATGCCTCGCTTCAGGCTCTGATTGCACAGGGTGCAAACCACTCGTGTCCTGTCATCAGCACATTTTCGAAAGAACTTCCACGCTAGAGAACTCTTTTGAGCTGACTTTGGTGCGCTCGTTCCCTTGCTGCGTTGGGCAGTAGCAGGCGTAGTGTCTAGGGCACGGCCGCTCCGCTTCTGCACCCTGCTCCCTCTTCTGCTGTGCTGGTGGCTCTGTGCGACCACCGCCTCTTCCTCCAAACTACTCAGGTCACCTGCATGACCTTCATTCCATGTGGGGTCGAGGACCTCATCGTCCTCCACATCATCTTCCACCCAGTCTTCACCCCTGCCCTCCCTGTCGGTCTCCACAATGCTGAACGCCGCAGCAGTTGGCACCTGCGTTTCGTCATCATCGGAGACGTGCTGTGATGGTCCTTCCATGTACTCATCTTGAGAAATAAGTGGTTGGGCATCGCTGCACTCAATCTCTTCCACTTCTGGGGCAGGGCTAGGTGGATGGCCCTGGGAAACCCTGCTGACAGAGTCCTCAAAAAGAATAAGAGACTGCTCTATGGCTTGGGGCTCAGACTGCTTGCCTGATTTGCAAGGGGGTGAGGTGAAAGACGGTTGGACATTGGCTGCAGGTGCCAACTCTGACCTTTCTGCAGTAGACTGGGTGGGAGACAATGTGAAGGAACTGGAGGCACTGTCAGCAGCAAACCAATCTACTATCGCCTCTCTGTGTTCTGGCCTCATCACTTCTAGAGGCGTATGATGCCCTACCAAATACTGATGCAGGTTCTGTCGCCTACTCACACTTGAGGAAGGTGTTTCACTTGTGCGTGTAGCTGGCACAGATCGACCACGTCCTCTCCTTGCAACAGGAGCTCTAGCAGCAGCACCACCACGACCCAGGCCACGGCCCCTATTTGACGCTCTCCTCATATTTCTGAAATTTAAGATCTTGCCCTAGAAAGGTCTTTATTGAATAGCGGAACAAAAGAACAACAGTATCGCACGGGTGTATCTCACAGTCAAATATGCAAACTATGCCGCAATTTAATGTTTTTTACACCAAAAGGGTGTGTATTGAATAGCGGAATAGGATAAAAAACTGTGTATCTCACACGTACAAACACAGACTAGGCCCGATTAAATTTTTTCCTACCCTAAAGGGAGGATGAGGAAGAGGAGTATGGAACAGGCAGCACCCTCAAATCTTCAGAAGTATGAGATGAACCCCAAAAACTTGGAAAGGTGGATCTCACACGTACCGACACAGACTATTCCGCAATTTAATTGAGCCCCAAAGGTTTTTATTGAATAGCGGAATAGGAAATATGATCAAAAAAAAGTGTATGTTTTTCACACGTACAGAAGCACACTAGGCCCCAATTACTATTGTTTGTACACATAAAAGGATGGATGAGGAAGAGGAGGAGGAGGAGTATAGAACAGGCAGCACCCTCAAAGCTTCAGAAGTATGAGATGAACCCCAAAAACTTGGAAAGGTGGATCTCACACGTACCGACACAGACTATTCCGCAATTTAATTGAGCCCCAAAGGTTTTTATTGAATAACGGAATAGGAAATATGATCAAAAAAAGTGTATGTTATTCACACGTACAGAAGCACACTAGGCCCCAATTACTATTGTTTGTACACCTAAAAGGATGGATGAGGAGGAGGAGGAGGAGTATAGAACAGGCAGCACCCTCAAAGCTTCAGAAGTATGAGATTGTGTTCACTGTACCCCACAAAGATTGTGTTCACTGTACCCCACAAAGATTGTGTTCACTGTACCCCACAAAGGTTTTGTTCACTGCACCCCACAAAGATTGTGTTCACTGTACCCCACAAAGGTTTTGTTCACTGCACCCCACAAAGATTGTGTTCACTGTACCCCACAAAGATTGTGTTCACTGCACCCCAAAAGGATTGTCTTCTCTGCACCCCACAAAGATTGTGTTCACTGTACCCCACAAAGGTTTTGTTCACTGTACCCCACAAAGATTGTGTTCACTGCACTCCAAAAGGATTGTCTTCACTGCACCCCACAAAGATTGTGTTCACTGTACCCCACAAAGGTTTTGTTCACTGCACCCCACAAAGATTGTGTTCACTGTACCCCACAAAGGTTTTGTTCACTGCACCCCACAAAGATTGTGTTCACTGTACCCCCCAAAGATTTTGTTCACTGCACCCCACAAGGATTGTTTGTCTTCACTGCACCCCACAAGGATTGTCTTCACTGCACCCCACAAGGATTGTCTTCACTGCACCCCACAAAGATTGTGTTCACTGCACCCCACAAAGGTTTTGTTCACTGCACCCCACACAGATTGTGTTCACTGCACCCCACAAAGATTGTGTTCACTGTACCCCACAAAGATTGTGTTCACTGCACCCCAAAAGGATTGTCTTCTCTGCACCCCACAAAGATTGTGTTCACTGTACCCCACAAAGGTTTTGTTCACTGCACCCCACAAAGATTGTGTTCACTGTACCCCACAAAGGTTTTGTTCACTGCACCCCACAAAGATTGTGTTCACTGTACCCCACAAAGATTGTGTTCACTGTACCCCACAAAGGTTTTGTTCACTGCACCCCACAAAGATTGTGTTCACTGTACCCCACAAAGGTTGTGTTCACTGCACCCCACAAAGATTGTGTTCACTGCACCCCACAAAGATTGTGTTCACTGTACCCCACAAAGGTTTTGTTCACTGCACCCCACAAAGGTTTTGTTCACTGCACCCCACAAAGATTGTGTTCACTGTACCCCGCAAAGATTGTGTTCACTGCACTCCAAAAGGATTGTCTTCACTGCACCCCACAAAGATTGTGTTCACTGTACCCCACAAAGGTTTTGTTCACTGCACCCCACAAAGATTGTGTTCACTGTACCCCCCAAAGATTTTGTTCACTGCACCCCACAAGGATTGTCTTCACTGCACCCCACAAGGATTGTCTTCACTGCACCCCACAAAGATTGTGTTCACTGTACCCCACAAAGATTGTGTTCACTGCACTCCAAAAGGATTGTCTTCACTGCACCCCACAAAGATTGTGTTCACTGCACCCCACAAAGATTGTGTTCACTGTACCCCCCAAAGATTTTGTTCACTGCACCCCACAAGGATTGTCTTCACTGCACCCCACAAGGATTGTCTTCACTGCACCCCACAAGGATTGTCTTCACTGCACCCCACAAAGATTGTGTTCACTGTACCCCACAAAGATTTTGTTCACTGCACCCCACAAAGATTGTGTTCACTGTACCCCACAAAGATTTTGTTCACTGCACTCCAAAAGGATTGTCTTCACTGCACCCCACAAAGATTGTGTTCACTGTACCCCACAAAGGTTTTGTTCACTGCACCCCACAAAGATTGTGTTCACTGTACCCCACAAAGGTTTTGTTCACTGCACCCCACAAAGATTGTGTTCACTGTACCCCACAAAGATTGTGTTCACTGTACCCCACAAAGGTTTTGTTCACTGCACCCCACAAAGATTGTGTTCACTGTACCCCACAAAGGTTGTGTTCACTGCACCCCACAAAGGTTTTGTTCACTGCACCCCACAAAGATTGTGTTCACTGCACCCCACAAAGATTGTGTTCACTGTACCCCACAAAGGTTTTGTTCACTGCACCCCACAAAGATTGTGTTCACTGTACCCCACAAAGATTGTGTTCACTGCACTCCAAAAGGATTGTCTTCACTGCACCCCACAAAGATTGTGTTCACTGTACCCCACAAAGGTTTTGTTCACTGCACCCCACAAAGATTGTGTTCACTGTACCCCACAAAGGTTTTGTTCACTGCACCCCACAAAGATTGTGTTCACTGTACCCCCCAAAGATTTTGTTCACTGCACCCCACAAGGATTGTCTTCACTGCACCCCACAAGGATTGTCTTCACTGCACCCCACAAAGATTGTGTTCACTGTACCCCACAAAGATTTTGTTCACTGCACCCCACAAAGATTGTGTTCACTGTACCCCACAAAGATTTTGTTCACTGCACTCCAAAAGGATTGTCTTCACTGCACCCCACAACGATTGTGTTCACTGTACCCCACAAAGGTTTTGTTCACTGCACCCCACAAAGATTGTGTTCACTGTACCCCACAAAGATTGTGTTCACTGTACCCCACAAAGGTTTTGTTCACTGCACCCCACAAAGATTGTGTTCACTGTACCCCACAAAGGTTGTGTTCACTGCACCCCACAAAGGTTTTGTTCACTGCACCCCACAAAGATTGTGTTCACTGCACCCCACAAAGATTGTGTTCACTGTACCCAACAAAGGTTTTGTTCACTGCACCCCACAAAGATTGTGTTCACTGTACCCCACAAAGATTGTGTTCACTGCACTCCAAAAGGATTGTCTTCACTGCACCCCACAAAGATTGTGTTCACTGTACCCCACAAAGGTTTTGTTCACTGCACCCCACAAAGATTGTGTTCACTGTACCCCACAAAGGTTTTGTTCACTGCACCCCACAAAGATTGTGTTCACTGTACCCCCCAAAGATTTTGTTCACTGCACCCCACAAGGATTGTCTTCACTGCACCCCACAAGGATTGTCTTCACTGCACCCCACAAAGATTGTGTTCACTGCACCCCACAAAGGTTTTGTTCACTGCACCCCACAAAGATTGTGTTCACTGTACCCCCCCAAAGATTTTGTTCACTGCACCCCACAAGGATTGTCTTCTCTGCACCCCACAAAGATTGTGTTCACTGTACCCCCCAAAGATTTTGTTCACTGCACCCCACAAGGATTGTCTTCACTGCACCCCACAAGGATTGTCTTCACTGCACCCCACAAAGATTGTGTTCACTGTACCCCCACAAAGGTTTTGTTCACTGCACCCCACAAAGATTTTGTTCACTGCACTCCAAAAGGATTGTGTTCACTGCACCCCAAAAAGATTGTGTTCACTGCAGCCCACACACAGAAAAATGGATGTGGATCACTGACACCTGCCTATCTCCTATCCCACACCACACAGCAATATCGATTGTAGTTTGTAGAACACACTTTCCCTAAAATTCAGCAGACTCTGTCCCTAACAGGATTGAGAAGAGATCGTAGATCAGGAGAACTAAGTGCAGACCCCACCCCACATAGCAATATCGATTGTAGTTTGTAGAACACACTGACCCTATAATTCAGCAGACTCTATCCCTAAAATGCCTACAACTCGCCCTGCCTAAACACTCCGACCTGTCCCTCAATTCTATCCGGACACAAATGTTTTTTTCCTGCCTATCTTTCCCTAATCAGCAGCCAGCACGTTGATGTGTGCTCTGTCCCTGATCTAAGCAGCATAATGACGCCGCTGCGGCTGCCTCGAACTTATAAAGACTTGGTCACATGCTTCAGACGGCCAATCACAGCTACTGAGACATTTGCAGGCATGGCTGGGATGGCTTAAGGCACACCAGTTAAACGATTGTTGATTGGCTGTTGAAAGCCCGCCATGAAAAGAGCGCCAAAGCATGCAAAACCCGGAAATAAAACGACCGAACACGGATTTTTACCCGAATATACAGTAAAGTGTCCGTGTTCGTGTTCGGGTAACAAAAATCCAATTATTCGGTACGAACACGAATAATACAGTCCGTGTTCGCTCAACACTAGTCAGGAACATTGTAAAGTACATTACATATTATTAGTAGTAAAGGTTGTCTGTCAACTTTTTAGTTAACAAAATATGAACAGGAACATAACACCAAGTATACATGTGTCCAAATGTATTTATAATTGATTTAGACCAACTGACATTACCTGAGATTTTACAATGTATTCATCCCGATTCGGAGCATACGTGCTCCCTAATCAGTTACACAAGGATTTAGCACATATAAATGCTATATGAACCCACCGATGATGATTAATGATGGCAGCAAAAATAGTCATGAATGATGCCAATTTAGAAATTAGAACATTGAAAAGTTTTATTCAAAATCCGTTCCATGTATGTATAAAACAGTAGTACACCTTGTACAATGACCTCTGCTGGATCTGCAATTGTGAAGCCAAAATAGGGGGTAAAAACTCACAGCTTGGTGACCATCCAGTGTGTGTGTGAAGGCATAAAACCAGCCAGGAACAATGCAGCAGTGTGGACAGTTGTGCCTTGCTTGGGCTGTAAGGAGATGATAACGGAATGCCTCAATCCTGGATAGAGAAGGGTGGAAAAGGGGTCACACAATGCCCGGTGGAGGCAAGGAGGATCGCCGTCTGTGGCCGCTCCGATCACCCATGATGAGTGCTGACCAGGAAGGGGACACTGATGTGATGGCAGACTCTGGGGTAAGCAGGACCAAAACGAAGCTTGAACCGCTATTGAGCCGCTGGTGGAGAGCACGCTAGTCCTCTCATACTAGTGCCAGATTTATTTGTGTTTTAGGTTCCCCATAATCAGTCTAGTCTAAGTCCGAGGCCATGTTAAGCAAGGGATATAAAGCTGTCGGGGGCGGGCGGTGGGTGTTAACAATAGTGTATTCACAAGTAACAAGGGCGTTTAAAAGATCCAGAGATCCCTGTGGGGCTGTATTAAAGTGGCCCACGGGCCGGACTTTGGACATGCCCTAAAGGTTATATAAACCTGAAAACAAAAGTCCACTTTTTTTTTTTATATAAAGGGAAGTCCTTCCAGTAGGACAAAAAGGTTAATCCCAGATGATCAGTGACATATAATTACCATCATCCCATATATCGAATAGAAAAATGACACTGAAAGTGTCGGTCTCCTCTTAAGAAAGGGGGGGATTTTTAAGGCAATAATAACTAAAAAATAACAACACATAAAATATAAATCGTTTATTTAAGCTAAAAAATGACAAACCATGCCATTGATGTACAGATAAAGAGACACCATGACCGGGCGTGGAAAACCACCATAGGTCATGGATCACACAAAAACACAGTACATACAAACATTAAATGTAGCACATAGAGAAAAAAATATATGTAGAGGGAAACAAGGGATATGAGTATACCCCTCCCGCACCAGGGATCGGAATCCCAGGCGAGGGAAAATGTTCAATCCGACGCGTTTCAAATGTTTGTGTTGAACTTTATAGTTCCAATCTTCCTCAGGGATATGTGAACTGGTGGTCCCTTTGTTTTCCTACCAATTCCTCTTTGTAACAACAAATGACTATAGTTGCCATGAAGATACAAGCCTCAACCGATGGTGATATAGTTGTTGATCCAGGGAGGAACAGGAATGGCTGATACGCTGTCCCAAATATTGTGTGGGTGCAAAAAGTCTGCCCATCCGGTAGGCCCACGGGGTATATACCAATAAGAGTACCCCTTAAAGTGTGGTGCACTCAAACAGGTGTTGGAGTCCCCAACATGGTGGAACAGAAAGCTCAAACTGGTCCCAGATGAGGTCCGTAGTGGCTCCAAGATAGGGGTGCATGTATGTAAAACCCCTAGCTCCCTCCCGCAATGTGGAGGAGCATGGGAATGAGTAGGAAGGGGCGAAGCTAGGCAAGTTTTTTTTTTTTTTTTTATTAAATCCTTTGCTCACAGTCACCTTATTTATAGTACATTCAAATCAATGTTCTCCTAACAATGTGACCACCCACAACTGGTTAAAGCTCTCAGTAGCAAAAGATTAAAATTGCCTGTGTAGCTTCACCCTGAGCCCAGGGCTGCAAGGCCAATTTTTAATCTCAGAGACTGAATGAAAAAATCTCTTTGATGAGGGATTGTCGAACGATTAATCTCCTGATTTATTTCAATTCTATGGAGGAGAAGAGAGGTGAATAATAGTTTCTGCTACACAATTAAATTATAGCACTGTGAGATAGTGGGTGACACTATAAAAGTAATGTGATCCAAACACAGAGATCGATCTCATGAGATTTTAGTAGTGTGATTGAGCTACTAAAAATTGCCAACATAGCCCCAGGGCTGTCTCTTCTTCTTAACCATGTCAATACATTTCCTGCATTTGGTGACATATAGAAGTGGAGAATCATCTGCATCTCTGAACTATATTATCTGCCATTTATGAACATGTCTTGCTAATCCTTTATTAAATTAGGGATTCTTAGTCTAACATACTGTAATACATGACACGCTATCCAGCTGTGCTAATGTAACCCTGTTATCTGACTATTCCCACTCCAGCAACAAACTATAGAAGAACACATTACTGGATCAGAGGTTAACACTTGGAGTGACTTTGTGCGTAGTGTTTTGTCTTGCTATTAGTTTTGAGCTTCTGCTTGAAGAATTTTCCATTGGTGTAACTCAGGCTTATATATCACAAGCTCATATAAAGGTCAGCCATGTGGGAGCCATTTATCTACACCTCTGGCATTTGTGGCATATATACACATCTATTTTTATCATGATTCCTCTAAATGTTTATTGTGTACATTCAGCCAATGCTAACGATTTCCATGAGCTGTACCCAATCAGTAGAAACCCATCTTCATATCATTCCATAGCTGGATCACAATAAGCTATTAGAGTTGTTATAAAACAATAATGATTGTGTATCCAGAAATAAGTGGGGTTATTATTCTCAGTTGTCTTAGAATTCTGTTGTATTATACTCCTCTGATAAATGAACCCTTTGCGTCTGACTGCCTGCATTGGGCTCTGCTAGTTTTGTAAGCCTGAAGCTGGTGAAGTGTAATAAAAATGAATGAAAGTTAAAGAAAACAGAAGGAAATCTCAATCAAGTAAACTAAAAAAGTCAAATACTGGATGTAGGCAGGTGTAGTTTGACTTCTCTGCAATGGTGGCCATTGTGCAAAAAAGGGTGGAGGACAAGGGGGGTTTCAGGTTCCTCTGTGGCATCTGCAGGTGTCAGCAGGGGAGCAATTGCCTGGACTTGATGCTCCTGCCCTGACTGATCTCTGTAGCCATCTTTAGTGTGGGCATGGCTAATAAATAACACTGTCCCCCTCGGGTTGGCGCTCATTTTCCATGGTGGTTAGGTCAGGGACAGAGACCCTGCTGGTTAGGAACAGATTGACTAGAGTAGGGACAGTTTCCTATGGAGGAGGCACAGGATAAGGAGTGTCGTTGTACCTCAGACTTTAGCCTTTCTCATCCATGGGCCCTATTGCTGGTCTGCCTTCCAGCCACCTCCTCTGTTGGATGCTGTTGGTGTCTAAAGTGTGCACAGGTATACCACGTGTGGTTCCTTGCAAGTGCTTTGGCTTGATGTGACGGTGTTTTGCAAAGTCTCTTTGACTTCCTCAGTACTATCATGTTAATACACTTTACTGCATCAACTAGTCTCTGTGTGAGTTATCTTCCCCAATAGGCAGTGAAACCTTGGCCCCATCTACATGCATTAAGCATGGAATACTTTGTAGGATTCCGCAGGCTTCATTCTGTGGCTTGCTTTCTATGACTGGTCACAAAATACAGGTAACTATACAGAAGTACGGCAAAGTAGAACAGAGAGCAGATAGTGATAGATGTAAGTGCAGAGGGCAACTGATTACTTTGGACTGAACAGAAATGTCCAGGATTGAAAGAAGGATATCCCACTAATGTGTACTTTGTGATCAAACCACATTGTGGTGAATCATCTTAAGGAGGAGTTTGAAGGTTTACATTATTGACTGCTATCTCAGGAATGTAAAGCAGACACACAACAATTACTGCTGGTAAGGATTACTGGGAACTGCTGTGTGCTGTATAATCTGCGTTCCACGCTCTGGATTCCCACTACCCAGAAGTGACGTACTGGACCCTCAATGCATTTCGCTAGTAAAGCGTCATTATACAGCAGATTATACAGCACACAGCGGTTCCCAGTAATCCTTGCCATTTGCCTACTGCAAAGTGTCTTAAAAGGCACTCATAAATGTGAGTTTGTTTCTTCATTTTTTATCTCTTATTAATAAACATATTGCAGTATGAGTACTTCTCAATGTATTTTTTGAGCCACCTGGAATTGGAGCCATCCAAATAGGAGAACATAGAGCCATATCTGAATTTTCACCTAGGAGGAGGGTGTCCCTGCAAGAGTTTTAGCTCTACCTGCACTATAGGTACCCAGAGGCCTTAGTGCATCTGGTAAGTGACCTCAGCTCACCGGTGAAGGATCAGACCACTTATATGTACAGCAGATTTTGTCACGATCACACTTGGAATTATTGCATAACTTATATGGATTTTCCGGCGTTTCATTTTTTGTCACTTTTATTTATTCATATATTTGTTTAAGCCCCTATTGCACATATTTGGTCCATATTGTAGCCTCCACCTGGCTTTTAGGATTCTGTATATGGACTTTTGCATGAATCACTTACCAATTGAACTATTTCCTTACCGTAAGGGTTAATATGCCTACTTGTAGCACCAGTTTTATTAAGTTTGGGAAGATTGTGCACTATTTGTCAATATTCTCTTCACCATAAACCCACGTTAGTTCACGCACTGCTAATGAGAGATATAGGTGCATTTACTCTTATTGGTCTGTTGCACTGATACATATCACTTTTGGTGAATATATATCAAGATATATTGAGTTTACCTTGATATTTGTGATAGATTGCTCTACTCATGTGATAGCGCCTCTACATTTCTTTTCATTTTTATTTAAGTATATCCACACTTAAATTTGAAGGCAGCTTCACTACTGAGTTCATTTCAAAAGGAGGTGCCTTTTACTCTCTACACTGTTCAACATTCAGTTTAAGACTGCTCGCATCCCCCAGAGTGGCCGGGTCCCTCCTCTCAGCTGAAGGCTGTGGTCCCAAGAGAGAGAGCTCCTCCCTGGACCAGACTGTTTATGTCCTCACCTAGTATTCTTCTCTCTCCAGGCAGCTGGGACTTATAGTCAAGGCCGGATTAACGTAGGGGCTATTGCAGCTGCAGCTCCAGGCCTCTACCTCAATATAGGCCCAGAAGAAGATTGTCTTTGCTCCATTCTTGGGGAACGTTCAGCTTCCAGGGGGCCATATGGGGGCACAGATGAGCTGTCAGAAAGGAGCCGATGCTTCCTCTATAGTTCCAGCTCCTTTATGACAGTCTGAGTCACAGGCGGAGTGCATTTGATATCACTCATTTGATATCACGCCTGTGAGTCAGCCTGTCAGGACTGACCGAGAGAAGAAGCATCAGCTCTGCACCATGCTTTGTGAGTACTACTCACAGTACCAGCCAGCAATACCCACAGCAGTATCAGCCAGCAATACCCACAGCAGTACCCACAGCAATACCCGCAGCAATACCCACAGTAGTACCAACAGCATTACCAGCCAGGAATACCCACAGCAGTACACACAGCAGAACCCACAGCAGTACCAGCCAGCAATATCCACAGCAGTACCCACAGCAGTACCAGCCAGTAATACTCACAGCAGTACACACAACAGTACCAGCCAGCAATACCCACAGCAGTACCAGCCAGCAATACCCACAGCAGTACCCACAGCAGTACCAGCCAGTAATACCCACAGCAGAACCCACAGAAGTACCAACAGCATTACCAGCCAGAAATACCCACAGCAGTACCAGCCAGCAATACCCACAGCAGTACACACAGCAGTACCAGCCAGAAATACCCACAGCAGTACCCACAGCAGTACAGCCAGCAATACCCACAGAAGTACCCACAGCAGTACCAGCCAGCAATATCCACAGCAGTACCAGTCAGCAGTACTCAGAGCAGTACCAGCCAGCAATACCCACAGCAGTACCAGCCAGCAATACCCACAGCAGTACCAGGCAGCAATACCAACAGCAATACCAGCCAGCAATAGACACAGCAATACCCACAGAATTACCCACAGCAGTACCAGCCAGCAATACCCAAAGCAGTACCCACAGCAGTACCAGCCAGCAGTACCCACAGCAGTACCAGCCAGCAGTAACCACAGCAGTACCCACAGCAGTACCCACAGCAGTACCCGCCAGCAGTACTAGCCATCATGTCACGTACCTGATCCAAGGCCAATATGTGGAGAGGGGTCCCCTTGCAGCTAAGTGTGGCACACCCTGAAGGTGGTACAGGAGGTGTAGCACCCAAAGTAGCACAGGTTGCCAGCAGGGTGCTGAAGAGCGGGACCAGTGGACGCCTGGAGGGTGCTGGAGAATGCAGGACACACAGCAAGGCAGATGTGTCATGAGAGCTGCAGAGGAACTTGGCAAGCAGAGGTAAAGTCCTGGCTGAGGGTCAAACATGGGCAGTCAGTCTGAGGATAAGGCAGGAGAAAATAGCAAAGTCCATAATGTGAGCTTGGGTCATACACAGGGAGGCTGACAGGTAGTGTAGAGAAGCCCTTGAGTCAAGCCAGGGTCATACATGAGTGATCAACAGGAGCAAGATTGGGGAAGCAAGCCAGAGGGCCGACGCCAGGAGAGTCAAACAAAGTCAGGAGCGAGCCAGGTCTTAACAGGGAAATCCAAAGAAAGAATGCAGGAGCTCAGGAACATGGGGAAGCTGACGACAATCCAGCAATCAAATGGATCCTACTGCAGTCTTTTATAGGCCAGCAAGTGGCCGCATCTGTCACGTATTGCCTCTTTCTCGTCAAAAACGTCTATGAACTCATGCTAGGCCAGTGGTATGTTCTGATGGGTACTAGGAACTGGTTGAACGGTCAAGCAGTTGGTGGGGTTACTGGGCCCGGGAACAAAACAGTGTTGCAGACAGTAGGTAGAAGAGAAGGACACCTCCTTCTTGGCACAGCTTATTTGTGTGCATCAAAGTAGATGAACTCCTGGTGGCAAGATTCTGTTATGGTGAGAATGGGTCTGGTCTCTTGGGTGACAAGTCCGGGACTTGGCAAAGAACCATCAGCTAAGAGTGAGTCTTTGTCTCTTATTACAGAGGGGTACACAAAGTTTTTTTGCTAGAGACAAGTCCAGAAAGCAGCTGCATGCCCCAGAATCAATAATTGCTAGAAGCCGGACCTCCCTTTCTGCCACTGGTGATGAGACAGGGAAAACAAGATGAGATGGAGAAGATCCGGAAACCTGGAAATAAGTGGGACTTCGTGGAGGAAACTTACTGGGTCTCACGGGGAAATTACGTAGGAAATGTCCGGACCCTCTGCAATAAAGGCAAAGATTGGCCTCCCAGCGACATTGTCTTTCATCAGTGCTTGGGGAAGAACAGACCAGGCCAATTTGCATTGTTTCCCCTTCGGAGGTTGCAGAGGATGAAGGTACTGGTGCTGGTGTAAAGTGGGAAGGACCCTTGGGCATCATCCAGGTCGGCTGGGAAAGTCTGAGAGCGTTAAGCCCTTTAATCCCGCAGGCATCTGTCAAACTGGATGGCTAGCTGGATAAGTCCTTTCAAAGTGGCGAGAGTCTCTACTCAGGCCAAGTCATCCTTAAGAGCTTCAGATAGTCCTAGGCCAGGGGTAGGCAACCTTGGCTCTCCAGCTGTGCTGAAACTACAAATCCCATCATGCCTCTGCCTTGGGGAGGCATGCCTGTGTCTTTCAGAGTCTTGCAGTGCCTTATGGGACTTGCAGTTCTACAACAGCTGGAGAGCCAAGGTTGCCTATCCCTGTCCTAGGCGGTACTGGTACCTAAGAGCTGCCTCATTCCAGCATGTATCTGTGGACCATTTACGAAAGTCTACAGTGTAATCCTCCGCAGGGCGCCTTCTCTGCTGTAGAGTATGCAGAGCAGCTTCATACATTGGGGATCATCATAAAGTTGTGCCATTGTTTCAAAGAAGGCATTAATGGAGTTGAGAACTGGGTTCTTCTGTTCCAATAGGCTATGGGCCCAAGCTTGAGGTTCATTGGATAGCAAGGAGATAACACACCCTACTTTCACAGTCTCTGTGGAAAAAGTTCTTGGCTGAAGAGCCAAATACAGCAGGCAGGCATTCTTGAAAGCCTTGAACTTCTTCTGGTCACCAGAGAATCTTTCAGGCGTTAGCACCCATGGTTCAAGAGGTGGGATCACCACTGTATATGAAGAGGTTATGTGTTCCTGCGTTGATCAAGCAAATGCAGTTCTGGTAGATGGTGGACTGGGATCCGCAGGAGCAGGAGATGCTGTCAGGGCCTGCAGACGACCTTCCAACTGAAAGTACCCTTCCTGTAATCGCTGTACTGCTTGGGTAAGGGTGGTGACCTGCTGGCACAGAGCCTCGAGGGGGGAAGCACCTGTGTCGGCATCTGACATGGCTGGATTGTACTGTCACGTACCTGATCTGAGGCCAAAATTCTGAGAGGGCTCCCCTTGCAGCTAAGTGTGGCACACCCCTGAAGGTGGTACAGGAGGTGTAGCACCCAAAGTAGCACAGGTTGCCAGCAGGGTGCTGAAGAGTAGGACCGGGGACACCAGTGGTACTGCAGTACCCACAGCAGTACCAGCCAGCAGTACCCACAGCAGTACCAGCCAGCAGTAACCACCAGCAGTACCAGCCAGCAGTAACTACCAGCTTTACCCACCAGCAGTACCAGCCAGCAGTAACCACCTGCAGTACCAGCCAGCTCTACCCACCAGCAGTACCAGCCAGAAGTACCAGTCAACTGTACCCACCAGCAGTGCCAGCCAGCCAGCAGTAGCAATGTCACCAATACCAGCTAACATCACACACCTCACCAAAGAGAAGCAGTTCCAGCCATCACAATAAAGGTGAGTTAATTAAATGTTTGACCAAATATAACAGGCTAAGTTTTACCTTTTTTTTTTGTGCGGCCCCCAAATGATGTTATAAATATCCAAATGGTCATTGGCAGATGAAAGGTTCTCCACCCCTGATCTACCTAAATGACAGGAGTGATGCTGCTGTCACTCCTTTCATTCAGGCAGCTGGAGAACGGAGCACAGACTGGGAACTGCAACAGCTGCTGGAGGAAGGATTGTACTCTCACCTCCCTCGAGCAGCATCTCTACGTGAATAAGAAAAAGTAGGCAGGACGGGCGCCCAATGAGATGAACACCTTATTGCTGGAGAAGAGGTGGGGTGAAAGTGGGCGGGGCCCATTGGTGACCTCATCCATGATCTCCGTGCTGCCAATCCTGAAGTTGGTGTGCCTAGGTAAGCGTGAGATTTAAGAGAGGGAGATTATGGCCACTTCCAGTTTTTACTCAGTGTATCGGGACTGTAAGTGCACAAGTTCTGGCTTACAGCGGCAGCCAACTCTCTCTCTGGCAGTGCAAAATTCATTCCCCTTTGGTTGGCCACAAGTTTAGGTAAAGAATTCACACCATGACTAAGCAGCACCAGTGTTTCTTGGAGTGTCATCTTCCTTGTACGTGGATTGTTTTTACTGAATCTGTTCAATATTGTATAATGTGGGGCAAACTGTTAGTGTTAATGAAGAAAAAAGTCTGTCATGTCAATTAAAATTGAAGAAGAACCAAAGATTCTGTGCAGGTGGACCATCTGGCTAGCTGCCATAGATTATGCAAAAACACGCTCTACTTTCCTACTCTTTATAAAACATGTATCCACCCCCCCCCCCTTCCCCTTCTCCACCCACTTTTACCCTTTCATTCCTATCTTTAATTCCCATGCATCCTCCTGATCCATTACACAACATGAATCCTCTTTACCTGCTACATGACATGCATCTTCCTGACCCTTTATATGACATGCATTCTGCTTTCCTTGCTTTACCTGCCCTTATAATTTACATGACATGCAACTCCTCTTTCTTCTCTACCAGCTTTAATTGTAATACAAATATTTAATATGTTTTAACAAAAATTGTTTGCATTTTAATTTTATTTATTTACATTAAAAGGTCCACCAAAATCCTTAGCATCGGGCCCATGATGCTCCTAATCCAGCCCTGCTTATAGTGGTACCCACTGGGAGAACACAGTGATTGTTACTAGCAGCTATAATAGCGGCTAGCAATAATCACATGTAAAATCCAACAGGCTGGTTGTACCCAAGTTGAGTGATCAATTAATCTGGGTATATTTAGCCTCCCCATACATGGTTGGAATCTTCGAACTGTCTATGGCTGGCTTAAGATTCCAATGCACCACTATCAGATCATTTAATTATTAATTAATTATTATTATTAATTATATCATTATTCACAAAAATGTTTTGAATGCCAAAGAGAGGGTTAATGTGATATTTGCTGTATTTTTAAACTGGCAAATCTCACATTCACTGCACATTAAATGTACATTAACTATACATGTTTTTTGTTTCAACTAATTGCATTTTCAAAGAAAACACAAAAAAGTCAAGGTCAGTATTCAAGTAAAACTAAATCCCAGAAGAGAAGAGAGGAGGCTTTTCTGGCTAGTAAAGATAATAGCTATCATCTTATGGTATCCGCTCTTGCTCTTTTAAAAGTTCACAAAATAAAGTTCAAGTTCACTTTAAAAGCATTAAGCTCTGGGAATGATCATATTTGTACACATATTCCTCTAATGCATTTCTGACTAGTCCATTTACTTTAGTTCTCCTGTTTGGGATTGTGCACTGTGACCAATATATAATGATATTGCGAAGAATATTGTGAAACTGGGAATGAATAATACCCAGATTTTACTTTGTATTTATATTTTCCGCTCTGTAAATTTCCAACATTGCACTATGTTAAATAACTTCCCGTACAGGCAAGTCCTTCTAGACAACTAGACCTTCACATTACATTGTTTTTGTAAATCTTTTGAATACTGTGTAGAGATTGTTCAGGTCAAATTGTAACTGTAATGTGTAAGATTAAAGGATAACGTCACTTTTAATAAAGTTGTCCTAAAGAGTTCCCCCACTGGACAAAATACTTATCTTCAGCTCCCTTTCCACATTCTTTAATGTGTGACTCTACCCAGTGCCACATTGCATTTCCAGCTCCTACTGCATATGAATGCCCATTTTTTCTTATGGCTGGAGCAGTGTGCCTCTGGATAGGTGGTGTGTGTATCAGCACATACCAGCCATACAAATGAACAGGCTGAATGGTGTTCATGCTCAGTAGCAGCTGGACATGATCGGGACTTTCTTCTGGAAGCAGCATCAGGCATGGCCACGCAATTAAGAATTCGGGAGTTGGGATCAATGTATATGTTTTGGTAGGTGGCTGCCACTCAGCAAGTGGAGGGGGGTGCATTGACAGGACAACTTCACTAAAAGTGAAGTTGTTCTTTAAGACAGAGCCTTGGAATCTCAGACAGAGGCAGCCAACGACTGCCACTGCTTCACACAGATTCTGGCCCTTGCCATGGCTATTTCTTTAGTGAGATAAGAGGGAAGCACTTAACTGTGGTTCAGATTGTCAACCGAATGAGGAAATGCAATAATCGATGGGTAGATGTCTCACCGCCCATAATTTTGAAAAAAATATGCTGATATTTAGACACCCTAGAGTAGCACACTTTGTTTCCTAAACAATATGTGCAGTCAGCACTATCCAAGCTGCCCATATCTGTCACATTTTGCCATCAAAATGCTTGGCTAACTTTGTTGTAGATAAAGGTTTCCAGGAGAAACGTAAAGCAGCTCAGTGCAGCCCACTGTATATCTTTAACTTTACATGTATATCTCTCTCTGTCATATCAGTAGATATTTCATATCTACCTCTTTGTGTCTTAACATTACTGGTCCTTTAATGTCTGTCCAACTGACTTTTCTCTGCAGGAATATGCGGTGCCTTTGCTTGCGCCTGTGAAATAGGACTTTTCCAGTCATCTGCTATGACACTTTGTTGTGGCTTTCTTTCCAAGGAGTTACCAACACTTCCCTAGCCAGCTTGGTTTCCTGTCTAGCTTTACTAACTATTGAATTTTCCGCTCTGGATTTTTTATAAAGGCCTATTCTATATCTTTCAGAATCTACACCCTTTCACTCGTTGTTCTTTTCAACTTGTGCTGTCACGAGAGGGCATGAAATAGGGTGAAGCATCACAAAGCATGAATGTATAGAAAGGTGACTTACAATTTGGCATTCTTACTTTGCAACATTGTGGCCCATCTACCAACAGTGATGTGATTTGCAAAGAGTTTTGTATGTTCTCCTTATGTTTTTGTGTGGCTTTTTGGATGTTATGTTTTTCTCCAAAAAACATCTATCTGGTTTAGTGACCATTTGCGCTATGTTATCAGCCATTGGGGTGTGTCATATTAGGGCAGCCTATGCATTAGGAATTATTGTATACTGTTTACCTTGAGCTAGGGAATGGCCAGAGGCTTTGTTTTGTACTTATCTAAAAAAAAAAAAAAAAAAAAAAAAAGCAATTAAAGAAAAAAGAATAGCCAGGCACCAACCAGAAAAATATATATATATGCACTTTCTTTTAATGCAGCACACCACAATGTCTAGGTGCTATACATTTATATGTTGTGGTATACTAAGCGCATGTATTTTGGCGTGTTGATTAGATGCAGTAATGTGGCATACAAAATTAATGAGGCCACGTGATTGGAAGGCTGCTTTCACTGCCGATGCAACCAGTGTAACAAACAGTAGGTCCATGCTGAATCGGCCCTTTCTCCTTGTGTTCTATTGACCCTGCCTTGGATTGGTTAGGCATAGATTACTTTGTCACTTCCTACTCTAATGCACCATCTCCTCCATGTTTGGGGCAACTTATTCCCCAATTTAGACCTCTCTCCTATCCATGGTCCCATGACCCAATTTTTTGGAAATCTGGCATTCACCCCTGCCCTGACCTACAGTATACCCACTTCTTAATGTGTTATAAGAAATCTTAACACTATCTAGCCCAGATTCTTCTTTGAGACAATTTCCTACACCTTAATTTTGTCTTTCCAAAATTGACCCCTTCTGCAATGGCTTGCTTATCAACAACCTTTGTCCTCCATACTTGACAGGCAATCCTTGTCTGCTTTGCTGACCTCTCTTGAAAGTCTCCTCAATCTAATTACCCCTTCTTTCATATAGTCATCCTTCTCTACCCTGTTACATAGACCTCTGGTACTAGACCCCCGTTTTCTCCTGAAGAATAGGATTAAGCCTTTTTTCCTCACCCATAAACTTTCCTTAGCAAGAAAAGTCCAAGAAACTAGTTTCAGGATCATAAGAAGATGGTACCATTGTCCCACCATGCTCTATGGTATGCACTTTTCACTCTCTGATCGCTGTTGGAGATGAGGTGGCTATAATGGCACAATGCCCTATATTTGGTGGCCCTGCACCCCCATGAAGAAAATCCACGGCACAATTTTGGATCTATACACTAAAACCACAGGTGCTGCTGTTCCAAATAAGCCCCATATTTCCCTGCTCTCTATGCTCCCAGGGACAATCAAACAGGCCACAAATAACATGTTATGTCATCTTCACACAGCGCATGCAGTCTCCCGAGACATTGGCATTTCATTCAGCCACCTACCATTCTTGATTATGTTCCTGAACTAGACTTTATATCCTGCGTGGGACAATACGTGGCTTGTGATGAGGGTAAGATTGATGTGTATACTTAGATCTGGGCTGCTTGGACTGTTTTTCGAACCTCACAGGACTTCACAGATCTTTTACTGATTTCATAGATTTCTGTGTTGACTTTTCCATTGGTGGTGTTCAGGGAGGAGGATTTCCCCTTACTATTCCCCTTTAACCCCTTTCCCCCCCTTCCTTGTGTAGTGCTACCCCTAGAGTTGCCGCTGATTTGTTTTGTGTTTTTTCTGCACACATGAAGATGGCACACCTCACTCATGCAGCATTTATTGACATGCCTTAAGGTATTTCAAAGAATTTGCTAGGCCAAGCATAGCCTAAAAAAAGAGAGAATCAGCAAGTGTATAAGACAATACAAATTACACTGAACAATGTGATTAAACAGCTGCAGTATTTTGATTAACAGTAAATAACAATAACAGAACTGTATTTACCTAGCAACCGTATATAAAGACAGCCCTTACTTGCTATAACAGTCACTGTTTTGTCACAGTGGCCAGTGAATGATAAAAGAAAAAAAAGTTGGCCGGCAAAGTTGCGGACCTTGCAGAAAGCACAACAGTTCGCAGCAGACAAAAGATTACCTTGTGCAATGTCAGTCTCTTACCAGACCCAGAGCGCCCCCTTCTTGGTCTCTGGACATGTGCTCTGATTCAGTTCAAGTCCTCAGGCAGATATAGGAGTTGCTATGATGTCTCTCTTTCAATCCTGCAGTGACAATCCCTCTTTTCCTTCGTTACAAATGGAAGGAGTGCTCTCTACTACCGCCCAGTCCCACATCCTCTCAGGGAGAAGGTTCTGTGAGGCAAGGTTCTGTGCAAGTCTCCTTGCTTCTCTCAGTTGTGTTCTGAATGTGGTCAGCTATAGCAGAGTTCCATTCAGCCAGCAGCCCAGTCTTTTTTCCACACCTTTACACTGTCCTCTCAGAAGCCCACAGACACACTCATCCTTGCTCTATTGCATCAGCCAATAACCATCCTCCCAGATCGATCCAGACCCAGTCAAGATGCCTGCCCCCTGCACTTGAGACACTCCGTAGAGGAGCATGTTATTGATTGAGCATCTTAAACATCCTAAAGATGGTTGCTGCCCTTCTGCATTAATATATATTCAGTTTAACCCTGTTCACACTGCAGAAGGATAAAACAGCAGCAGCAAAGGAAGGAGGTCCAGAGTAGTTAGAGGAGCTACAATCCAGGTTACACTTGCTTTTCCTTTTGTGGCCTAGCCCCCTTCTTCTCTTATTTGTGTTCTCCCTCACATGTTACATGTGCATTTCCCTCATCGCAGGTAAAAGCATTGCTCTTTCGATCTGCATGTGGATGGCAATGTATTGTTAAAGGCACCCCAAACGCAGATCACAAATGCAATGCGTTTACAGACACGAAGTTGCATGGTACCACAGTACCTCGTGATTTGGTGCAGTGCATTTCAGCAGGAACCTGCCAATTTTCAATCCACGTATGAGCTGACTTGTGTGCAACCAGCCTGTCGGGTGTCCCTGCAGTGCTATTTTGTTGTGGCAGAATAGAATAAATAGTGGGGCCAGCTTATATCCAGCTTATATGGGACTAATTGTTCAGAAAAAACCCAACAGGCTGTTTGTACTCAAGTCGATCAATGTGGATCGATGATAAAGTAAGATTGCTGTTCTATAAAATATATACGGGGCAAAAATTCATGAAGTTCAAAAAGTGTGTATAAAGTTCTGGAAAAGTAATGCAGTTCAAAAAGTAATTCCATAAAGTGTATCCAGCCTTCAGAATTCCCCAGATAACCAGGCGGCTTCACTCACCAGAAGTCCAGGCTGCCCAATTAATTGTAGCAACAATGCATGTAATTTTAACTCCTCAGATGACTGGAGCCTCCTTAGGGTAACTGGAACTCCAAGTGTACCAAAAAAAAAGAAAAAAGATCATATAGTGTAATCCTGGATGAATCTGCAGTGAATAACAGCACCGTGTGTGTAATGTCACTCCAAACAAGACTTGGACCACCGTGAAGGATGTCACCACCAACACACTGGCCTCCAACACATGTAATGCGATCTCACTTTCACATATGCTGCCAGATCACTGCATAGCAAACAAAGCTTGTGTGGATTGAGGATAAAGGTATCACTGGTGTTTTTCCAGAATGCTCCAGGGGACATAGCTCATGCCTCCTTCCATCATAACCCATAAATTGTTTTCTCCACTTTCACCTTTGTGAGTGACATGGCGGCCACAGAGCGCTGCCTCACCAGGTGACTTGTCTGAACGATTCCTCTTATAGGAATTGGTTTTAACCTCAAAACCCACTATTAGTTTATAACTCTGTAATTATTGTAATCAAAATTACATAGAAGCCCCCCCTTCAACCTCCCCCCCCCCCCCACCTCACCCAGCTGTAGGGAGGAATATAGTAATTAAAAAAAAAAAAAAAATGGGAGGACAGTGAGCATGCATTCCTCACTTTCTGTATCATACCAATGTTTACCATACCTTTCAGCATTGAATGAGTACTTTGCAAAGAATGGCAGCAAAGCCTCTCCTCTCCCTTGCAAAGCACCCTTTGTCACAATGTTGAAGGACAAGGTGTTCTTCCCCACCTTTGTGTATCCCAAAAAGGAGGTGGAGGTAATAGTGAAATGAGGAGACTATCTGCCTCATCCCAGAAAAATTAGTACAAGGGGTACATTAGTAGAGTTAAAAGTAACAAAAAACATCATTATTGAATAAAACATATACTTATCAGGTTTGAAAATAATGTTTATTAATGTCCCCAGAAGTAATCCTACAATATTTAAGTCACCTAGCATTTTATCTGTCAATCAAGTCATCCAATCGGGTAATTTACATCACTCATGATGACCGTCGCCCGCCGATCTGTACTTAGCACAGTCCCACCGCACAATGACAGATTTCAAGCTGTGGTTATTTATATTTACTTCCAGGAATCCTAGGTGACATCATTGACCAAATGTGATATCACTGCAGCCGATAATCAAGTGTGTTTGGATTTAGGTTCAGGGTTTTTGCTGATTTTCAACCTGTTCCACCAAACTGTTGACGAATAAAACATAGACATAAATAAAACATGGCCAAAAATCCTACAACACTTCAATCTAGGTGCCCAGAGGTATCCGGGCTCTTTTAGGACCCTGGTAATACTTCTGTGCTGCAGCAAATAGAACAACTCCAAGTCAAAGTGTTTCATAAACCTCAAAGAGAAGGTCTGAGATAATGACCCCAAAATTGGTGAAAAATCTTACCAGAAAATCAGAAATGTATGTCGAAAATTACATTTAAATTACATAAAAGTGATGTAAGAAACAGTTTCATCACTAAGGTCTTGATAACTGGCACAGAATATTCTTCTTCACTTGGAGTAGGCCAATGATGTAACGGAAACAGAAGTGGAAGTTGAAGAGTGCGCAGCATTCTAATATGCCAGCGTGACCTTCCTAAGGACAGTCTGATGGCAGCAAACTCCATACTGTGTGCACTCAGCAGATGCTGGCTGGCACAGAACTATCATCTGGATATATTAGTGCTGACTATATCAAGAGAAATACATGATAGTAAACATAAAGGAAATCTCAAACATGAAAGCGTTCACTGCAGAACTCTTCCTCTGAAAAAGACAGTTGCCTGTCTATCATGCTGACTCTCTGGGCCACTGGCTTGGCACAAGTAGATAAGGGCTTCTGAATTTTCAAATCTGTATTCTGGTCCTGGGTTTCTGCTCTGGTCTCATGATAGGTGTGCTTTAAGACACATGTGTGACAGA
Organism: Pelophylax lessonae; assembly: GCF_965119305.1. Lineage (NCBI taxonomy): Eukaryota > Metazoa > Chordata > Amphibia > Anura > Ranidae > Pelophylax > Pelophylax lessonae. The sequence goes on from NC_138768.1 coordinate 817,595,225, forward strand.
TTCCAGATGCTATTGGATAGATAGATAGATAGATAGATAGATAGATAGATAGATAGATAGATAGATAGATAGATAGATAGATAGATAGATAGATAGATAGATAGATAGATAGATAGATAGATAGATAGATAGATAGATAGATAGATAGATAGATAGATAGATAGATAGATAGATAGATAGATAGACTGTAAGGATGAATTAATCTGTCCTGGGAAGTTGGGCATGGCTTGGCTGTGACTACGCTTTGAGCATCCCGTACTTAAAAAAAATGCCCTATCAACACAAAGTTACAAAAAAATTCCACCCCTGAAACAAAAAGCCAACTCCTCCTAATATCACCTCCAAACATCATGTCCCAGTCTTGTGAGAAGCCATACATAAGACAGAAGGACCATGCCCATCAATGGATTTAAAGAAACAGATGTTACTATAAGTACAAAAATTATATTATTATAATTTTTTTTGCTGCAAGACTTCTTTTATAGGTATGTGAGGGACAGAGAAATGTTGTAATCCTTAAACATTTGGGACGTCCAAAAGCAGTTGATCCAACAAATGTGGACTGGTTGATTAACAGCAGTAACATAAAGGTGTTTCCTCTTAAATGAATGGCAGGAGAAAGAGTGTACACACGCAGCACTCTACCAGGCAGATGACATCATCACTTCCCTCAACCTTAACCAATACCATTGTAAGATGGTGGTGTCAAAAATTTTAAAATGGCATTCAATGGTACCAACTGTGAGGTAGCTCCCAGTGCTTTAGTATTACCAGCCTTACTCACTACGTGAGTCCTCAGAGACTAGATCAAGGCAAAGGCTGGACTTGAAGAGCACTCTGTGTCTAACTAACACAGTGCACAAAAGTATGGAAAGCGCCACAATGCAGAGCCCAGTGCCCGCAGGTTGCATTCCAGGTTAGCTCCACAATCTCCTGGTCCAGTGGGACCTAGGTACGACCTCCAAAGCTATTGGTGAGGATAGGTCAACTGGATAGGTCAACTGGGATGCCAATTGAAGTCACCGAAGAAATTCTATCTGTGATGTATAGAGCAGGCTGATGAATAAAAAATTTGAATAATAAGGTTAGCAAAAAAACAAAAAACAATTTTTATTATATATATATATATATATATATATATACATACACATGAAAAAATCTGCGCTAGGTCAAGCAAAAAGAACAAAAAGGTGAGCAGCCACTTAACCAACTATGATATCAGCTGTAAATGATCTATACAGATAAGAAACGGCGCTAAATCCTAAGAGTGCAATCATTAATAATCATATGGTAAATAATGTGGCATGAAAACAACCAAACATGCAGTGCATAAATTATGAGCAAAATATATCTTTGAAAAAATCAATCAAAAAAAATTTATATAATGAAGGTGCAAAATTCAGAGTTAGGTGAACATAAAAAAGTATTTTCAATGGAAAAGTCCTTTTCAATATTAAACTAGAGTGTCAATAAAGTGCAAAAAAGTGTATAAGTAACGTTGATTGATGAAATCCACCACCAATCTCCAACACTTAGCATACACTTCTTACCAGATAGAATAGACTAGCTCTCATTAAATGGTGGCCCGCGGTCCGAACACGCACCTAGCGATGCTCCTTTCTGGACCGTCAGGCCGCCAGCATACAGTGCCACATCCCCACTCCGCTGTTCAGCAGTCATTAGTTGCTGGAACTGTACCTACAACCAATAACATTGCATGTGCGCCCCGCCCCCTACTGCTTACTATATCGCGGCTCCCAGGCACACTGCGAGGTAGGACGTGATGTCACATGCGCATCCCCACCCCCTGATGCTCGTTATCTCGCTGCTTTCGGCTTTTACTCGGCTGGCCGCAAAGTATGATGTTATATGTGTGCCCGCCCCCTTCAGCAAGACTCCCAGGACAGCGCTCCCCCCTGCAGCTTGTTACCTCTGCTGGTTCCAGCTCCCTGCCTGCCTTAAGGTATGTGGGGTTTGATAATTACAGGGGCACAATTGGCACGTTTTCTCTTAAGGGGCACATTGATGGGCACATTTTCTCTTAAAGAGCACACTGATGGGCACATTTTATATAAGGTTCACTCTGCTGGCACAACAAAATGTGCCCATCAGTGTGCCCCTGAACATAAAATGTGCCCATCAAAGTGCTCCTAAAGAGAAAATTATTTTATGTTAAAGCGGTTGTATACTCTAATGAAAAAAAACAAAACCCTGCAAGACAAAGGCATAATGAGCTAGTATGCATCGCATACTAGCTCATTATGAATTACTTACCTTAGAACAAAGCCACAACATGGACCCCTGGACACCGCTGTGGGAGCGGACATGATCCTGTGAGTGGCCGGAGCCGCGATGACGTCACTCCCACGCATGCGCGCGGGAGTAATTTTCCGGCAATTCTCGGCAAGGAACTCTAAAGTTCTAAAGGCGTCTGATCCACCTCATTTCCATCTGTAGCAGTCTCTTGTTCCAATCCCCCCCTCTACACGGTATATGAATCCTTTCAAGTGCTATAAATGTCACTTTAGGCATTCTATTTTTATGATGGCGTGCTACATGCCTACCAAGGGGCACATAAAAATTGCACAATTGCATACTGTTAATGTGTTGATTAACACGTTTACCAAATTCCTGTTTGGTCTTTCCTACATAGTAGGATTCACATTGGCATCTCATGAGATAGACCACCCCTCTTGTCCGACAGTTTACAAAATGTCAGGGTTTGAAGAGCTCCCCGTTGAGGAGGCAGAAGAAACACAAGGAGCTATATGCCCTACTTTTAAGAAAAAATCACATATTTTTCCTTCATTAAATGAGAACCCATCAATAGCCCTCTTCGTTAGGGAAACAACGAAGGAGCTTGAGAAACTAAAAGGGAATAACACCATGCAAAACCTCACCAAAGAACAAAAAATTGCCTTGAAAGAACTAGAGAGCAATGAATCTATCACAATCAAACCCTCTGATAAGGGTGGGAACATTGTGTTTATGGACAATGAAGACTACAAAGCTATGTGCCAGAGGATTCTTGACAATACACGATGCTACAAAAAGATACTGCCCATCATGGTGGAGACCTATAAAGAGGATTTCTATAGAAAAATCGATGGAGCCCTGAACCAAGGAATGATCTCACAAACACTTTGGCAGTTCATTAGGACCAAACACGCAAGAACCCCGACCTTTTATGCATTACCCAAAATCCACAAGGATAAAAACAACCCCCCGGGTAGGCCCATTATATCGGGGAACGGCAACCTAACGGAAAACACCAGTAAAGTCATAGATGCATACCTGAGACCCCACGTAAAAAAACTACCCTCATATACTAGGGATACGGTACACCTCCTCCAGATCCTTGATGGTATTACCATACCAAATGATGCCTTTCTCATCACAATCGATGTTGAAGCACTGTATAACAATATACCGCACAAGAAAGGAATGGAAGTCATTAAACAAACCCTAGAAGAACAAAGCGGACATGATAAAAAATTTAATGACTTTATAGTCATGATGCTGGACTACATCTTGAATAACAATTTCTTTGTATTCAACGGCACATACTACTTGCAGACATGTGGTGTCGCAATGGGCACAAGCTGTGCCCCCTCCTACGCCAATACATACCTCGGAGCATGGGAGCAGGAATTTTTAGCCAAAGAAGAAAACAGTGCCTTTGCCAATAATATCATCGTCTGGCAAAGGTTTATAGACGATATATTCATTATATGGACTGGACCAGAGAGCATGATCAAAGAATGTCTTCAAGCCATGAACAACAACACATATAATATGTTCTTCACCCTTAATTATGACAAAGAAAAAATCCCCTTTTTGGACACATGGATCATTAAAGATAAAGACGGACTCCTTAAAACAGCCCTATATCGAAAGGAAACAGCAGGAAATTCCATACTGCATGCGTCAAGCTTCCACCCCTCCCCACTCAAAAACGCAATTCCATACAGCCAGTTTCTTAGGTTAAAAAGAAACTGTACTACCGAACAAGATTTCCAGAGAGAGGCTAATTCCCTCACTGCAAGACTTATGAGAAGGGGCTACACGAAGACGACCCTGAAAAAAGCATTCAACAGGGTAAAAAAACAAGAGAGACACGACATTCTATTTAAAAATAAAAAGAGACAGAAACCCAATGAACAAGAAAACCAGACCAGGATCATAATGAGATTTACGAATGACCACCCCAAAATAAAGAATATCATCGCCAAACACTGGCTGATTCTAAAGGAGGACCCCGCAATAAAACCATTCATACCAGAAAACCCTCAAATAACATTTCGGAAAGCAGGATCTATGAAACAATCACTCACCCATAGTGAGTATAAGGAAACGAGAAAAGATCCTTGCAAACAAATGGGCACATTCCCATGTGGAAACTGTGGGCAATGTAATGTCATACAGAAATGTGTAAACACAACACTCCCCAACGGTGAGTTCTTCAAACCCCGACATTTTGTAAACTGTCGGACAAGAGGGGTGGTCTATCTCATGAGATGCCAAGGTGAATCCTACTATGTAGGAAAGACCAAACAGGAATTTGGTAAACGTGTTAATCAACACATTAACAGTATGCAATTGTGCAATTTTTATGTGCCCCTTGGTAGGCATGTAGCACACCATCATAAAAATAGAATGCCTAAAGTGACATTTATAGCACTTGAAAGGATTCATATACCGTGTAGAGGGGGGGATTGGAACAAGAGACTGCTACAGATGGAAATGAGGTGGATCAGACGCCTTCGGGCTACAAAACCACCTGGACTCAATGAGAATGAGAGTTTTCTCCCATTTCTTGAGGGCTTTGCATCGGGAAAGACAGATTAACAACCCATCCATCCATCCCCCTGCCTCCAATCAGCTCCCCAACTTCCGTGTATCCATCAGTCTCCACACATTTTTCCTTTAAAAACAATGTATTTGCCATGACAACCCGCCTATATATATCGTAGGTCATCCTCTGTTATATGTCCAACATCCACATATATCAGTGCCAAGTGTCCGATTTCAGGAAAATATGATCCTGGGGCGACCCTGGACTTGCCCGGCAATCGGGACCCCTCCTTCCCAATCCACCAATACCTAGAGTGGGGTTACTAATTACTGCTGTTAAACAATACCATTATTATTGTTTTTCTATTTTTCTTCTTTATTGTTGTACATTGTTGATGTGCCAAGATGCACGATTTACTTTGTTAATTTGATATACTAGACCATCAGCATATAAGGTTTTTTGTATGCACGGATACAAGCCACATTCCTGCTGACCGGCTCCTTCATGTCCCCGCAATTACACCCAGCACGGTAAGCCCCTACGTGTCAACGTAGGGGCTGCCTGGGACCAACCAATCACCTTCGGGGAGAGGACGGCCCCTCCTCCCGTGCTGGCGGCCAGAGAGCGTCCCTAACTACGGGCGAGCAACCTGCGCGCGCATCCACTAGGCGCAGACGCAGATACCGGTGCCACGTCACGCTCCCATGAAGTCCTTCTACGTGCAGCGCATACTGCGCATGCGCGAAGGACTTCATAAGGCCGGGGAACGAGAGTCAGTCCTCACTTCTCTCGGGTAGAGAGGAGAGGACAGACCGAACCTGCGCCAGGCGGAGGGACCACTTCTTACCAGACTTTGCAGAAAAACGTAAGTTCCAATGGAACTCCAGTTTATTAACCCCTAATAAACTTTGGGCACCAGAGTCACCGCACTAATTTACTGTATAAGCACAATGGTTACAAGCACTAAGATCTGAAATACACATCCTGAGACTTGGCACTATAGTCACAGTATTTTATAAAGCCACCATGGTACAAAATGATATTTGGAAAAACGGACCATTATTATACTTTAGACAAAGAACCTGGCCAAAGAGAGAGCGGGGGGGAAAACCTATCCCCAGAACTGTGGAGGAAGCCTAACCTCACCAGCCTTTTCAACTGTAAGTGAAGATACCACCCTCATTTAATACCTGTGACATATTAAAATCCTCACCACTAAACAAGTACTCCTCTTGTAAATACCACCCTAGGCTATATGCAGTACACGATTCCCGCTGTGATTGTGAAACGGATAGGGCAGCTCTGCGCAGAAATAGTGGCTACACCCGTGTATGTACTTTGCAAACTCTCTTGAAATACAATTGATATATTTGATGTTACATGATGTGTTTAGAGGATTCGAATAATCCTGTATATTATTCCTATAGATTACAGACTGAGTGACTTTAACGCTTTTAAAAAGGCCCATGATAGAGCCGAAACGCGTCAGCAATCTGGGATTTTTTGGGGATATTTTTCCATCCTAACATCCATTGGAAAACAGCTAAAAATCCTTATAAAATGTCACTAAATGCACTACTGTCACTGATTCTTCTGAATCACTTTTATTTTCCTCACGCTTGGGTCTCTTTTCCCAAGCACATTGTTCACTGAATAATTGTTACAATACATGGAATTAGTATTGTTGTAAATAAATTATTTTCATTCATTTATATATATTTTCTCATATACCATTTATTTATTGTACTATCATCCACTTGCCCATAAAGTCCTATCCCCCCTGGTTTGAGGCACCAGCAACCCCCCACACGGGCATAAATCACCTAACATTCCTAAATTGTTTGGAATAACGTGCTTCAAAACATCCAGTGTGTGTATACGATCATGTATGATGTTGTATCGATCAGGTAGTGTAAGGGTTACGCCCACTTCACAGTGACAGACCAAACTCTGACAGACCAAACTCCCCGTTTAACGCACCGCAAACAACCGCAAACAGTCCATTTGCACAACTGCAAACTCCCTATTTGCACAAGGTTGGATACCAAGCTAGCCATGTCCCGTTCCTTGTGCTCATTGACCTCATTGAAGGTCTCTTCCTCCACCCAGCCACGAACAACACCAAGGGTCCCGAAAGGTGGCGACAAGCCCCCTGGGACGCCTGCTGTGGTTAGTCTTCCACCTCCTCAAAGCCACCTTCTCCTCTGACTCCTCTTCTTCAGACTCCTCTCTCTGCATTGCCGCAGGTCCAGCAATCGACGACGACAAGGCTGCTTCTGGTGGTGATAGTGACCACAACTCTTCCTCTTCATGCTCATCTACGGCCTGATCCAGCACTCTTCGCAGGGCACGCTCCAGAAAAAATGCCTATGGGATGAGGTTGATGATGTTGCCTTGGGTTTGACTGACCAGGTTTGTCACCTCCGCAAAAGGACGCATAAGCGTACAGCCATTCTGCATGAGCGTTCAGTAATGCGGCCAAAAAATACCCAGCTCCGCAGAGGCTGTCCTCTTTTTTTTAAATTAAAAAAAATCTGTTCTTACCAGTTTAATCTCTGTTTTGTCCCCTATCAGGGGCCGGTGTATGGAATAGATTTTAGGAACTGGGAGATGGAAAAAGATGGTTGGTCGGTCCTCTTACTTCCAATTTGGGGCACTGCGCATGCGCCGTGCAATGTACTGTGCCACCCTATATGAGTGGTGTGTTAAGTAGTACTATTCTTATCAGTTTAATCCCTGTTATGTCCCCTATCAGGGGCCGGTTTATGGTATAGATTTTAGGAACTATAGGTACTATGCGTGCAAGGTACTGTGCCACCCTATATGAGTGGTGTGCACACAGTACAGTCTGTGGGCCTGTGGCCTCTCACACACGGGCAGGCAACTGCAATATATATATATATATATATATATATATATATATATATATAGAAAATAAAATAAAAAAGCAGACTGATGTACCAGCCCTAAAAAGGGCTATTTGGGGTGCTGTCAGGACACTGTCCTTACAGCAAATGGGTCTTTGAGGACTGGAGTTGACACAGAACACTGGCCTAGCTATTAATTCAGCAGCAGCAGCACTCTCCCTGTTCTAATTAACACTGCAGCTTCAGAATATTAGTGATACTATGCGTGCAAGGTACTATGCCACCCTATATGAGTGGTGTGCACACAGTACAGTCTGTGGGCCTGTGGCCTCTCACACACGGGCAGGCAACTGCAATATATATATATATATATATATATAAAAAGCAGACTGATGTACCAGCCCTAAAAAGGGCTTTTTGGGTTGCTGTCAGGACGCTGTCCTTACAGCAGATGGGTCTTTGAGGACTGGAGTGGACACAGAACACTGGCCTAGCTATTAATTCAGCAGCAGCAGCAGCACTCTCCCTGCTCTAATTAACACTGCAGCTTCAAAATGAATCTAAGATGAATGTTGTCCTTGCTTTTTTATAGGAGGTGGGAGGGTCTGGGAGGGAGGGTATTCTGATTGGCTGGAATGTGTCTGCTGACTGTGAGGTACAGGGTCAAAGTTTGCTCAATGATGACGTATAGGGGGCGGACCAAACATCGCATATGTTCGCCCACCGCGGTGAACGCGAACAAGCGATGTTCGCCGGCGAATAGTTTGGGACATCTCTAGACACCTCATGTAAAGGGGCACTCTGATGACAGCACCTAATGTAAGGGGGCACTCTGATGGGGACAAATCATGTAAGGAGGTACACTGATGGAAGACACAAGATGTAAGGGGGTCTTCTGATGAGGAAGTGAGCACCCTGATGGAAATAGCTAATGTAAGGGGGTACTCTGATGGGGACACCTGATATAAGGGGCTGGGGTACCCTGACGGTGGCAACTGATTTATGGGGTAGACTGATGAAGGCACCCCATGTAATGAAATATTCTGGTAGGGGCACCTGATGTAAGGGGGAACACTATTGGGGATATTTATATGTACTGTGCCACCCTATATGAGTGGTGTGTTAAGTAGTACTATTCTTATCAGTTTAATCCCTGTTACGTCCCCTATCAGGGGCCAGTGTATGGAATAGATTTTTGGAACTATAGGTACTATGCGTGCAAGGTACTGTGCCACCCTATATGAGTGGTGTGCACACAGTACAGTCTGCGGGCCTGTGGCCTCTCACACACGGGTAGGCAGCTGCAATATATATATATATATATATATATATATATATATATATAAAAAAATAAAAAAGCAGACTGATGTACCAGCCCTAAAAAGGGCTTTTTGGGGTGCTGTCAGGATGCTGTCTTTACAGCAGATGAGTCTTTGAGGACTGGAGTGGACACAGAACATTGGCTTGGCTATTAATTCAGCAGCAGCAGCACTCTCCCCGCTCTAACTAACACTGCAGCTTCAGAATATTAGTGATACTATGCGTGCAAGGTACTGTGCCACTCTATATTGGTGGTGTGCACACAGTACAGTCTGTGGGCCTGTGGCCTCTCACACACGGGCAGGCAACTGCAATATATATATATATATATATATATATATATATATATATATATATATATATTAGGGATGCACCGAATAATCGGCGGCCGAACATTATTCGGCCGAAAATAGAAAAAATAGCACTTTCGGTGTTCGGCCGAATAAGTCAAAAGGCCGAATAATTTTGTGCCGAATAATAGGGCTGAACGATAGTCGATATGATATTGACTATCTTTCTGTGGCCGTAGGCGATATTCATATCGCTGAGGTCACGATATTTACAGGGGGAAGGGACTCGGAGGAGGACAGGAGGACTCACAGACTTCCGTGTTAGGCAGGGGAAGCCGGGACACTTCAGCGGTGAGCATACATACATTACTCACTCGTGCACTGCAGCCCGCCCCACACATTCAGTGAGTCTTACTCTCCTCCCTATTTTTTTCAATGGCACATTCAGGAAGCCAATCACGCCGTGATTAGCTGCACAGCGAACCAATCACGCATGCCTGCACACCTGATTGGTTCCGCTGTGCCGCTACTCACGGCGTGATTGGCTTCCTGAATGTGCCATTGAAAAAACTAGGGAGGAGAGTAAGACTCACTGAATGTGTGGGGCGGGCTGCAGTGCACGAGTGAGTAATGTATGTATGCGGCTGTGCTCCTTTCCAGGCTACTACTAGTCCACCTCCAGCTTCCTACTACCACCACTATGAGAGACTGTCTGTCACTGTATAATCTGATCGAGTCCACACTGACACTGACTGACTGTCACTGAGTAATTGATGTTACCACATTAACCCTGACCTGCCCAGTGCCCTGTATCTGCAATTAAAATTTACAAGGCTGCCTGCATGCTTCCTGATTTCCATTCCCAGCATCCTTCCCAATCCCTACAGTGTCACTAACATTAACCCTATGGTACAAGGCTGCAGTGTGCACTGAATCCCATTCCCTACAGTAACATTTAGGGAGAGAGAGAGACATGAGAGGACAAGAGAGAGAGAGAGAGAGAGAGACATGAGAGGATAAGAGAGAGAGAGAGTGGGAGGACAAGAGAGAGAGAGAGAGACACGAGAGGACAAGAGAGAGGACAAAAAATTGGCAAAATAAATGGAAAAAATGCAAAACACCGCGTTCGGTATTCGGCCTTCGGCCTTCGGCCAACCATTTTATTATTATTCGGCTTCAGCCAAGAATTTCATTTCGGTGCATCCCTAATATATATATATATATATATATATATATATATATATATATATAAAATAAAATAAAAAAGCAGATTTTATATATATATATATATATATATATATATATATATATATATAAAAGCAGACTGATGTACCGCTGTCCTTACAGCAGATGGGCAGATGGGTCTTTGAGGACTGGAGTGGACACAGAACACTGGCACTATATTTACAGAGTATTACCAGGGTGTGTGGAGGAAACAGTAAGAAAAGTGCCAGAGAGTGTGGTTTGCGTACAATCTTTCATGACACAAACTTGTGATCCAGACCTCGGCTGGGAAAACATTTTAGTAACTGGACCTCCTTAAATTTTAATTCACTACCCCTGGCATAGACCATAAATTATAATGGTCATAAAAGCACAAAATAACCCAGCATCTGAGATAGGCGTTGGCTGCTCAGCAGCAGCTCCAAACGGATTGGGAATAAAAAAAATTAACAAGCATAGTGAAGCCTGCTAACATTTAGGTCCTTTTATTGTGAAAGAGAGGGTGTGAGAGACAGGGGGTAAAAGACAGGGAGCAAAGAGAGGGTGCCTCTGGGTAGCTTCAGTAGAATAGAGTAATGTGGCACGCCACGGCGAATTGTGGGTGGGTTCACAATGGGGTAAGCATGGGAGGGGCTTAAAGGGGGATGGGTAAATAAAACAAAACCTTCTTGTACTCAAACTGAAAGCCAGAGTCTCAGAGATATATACAAACCTCAGCACAATCATTATTTTAAAATTCAAACACTGTCTTTACTTTTGATTTTTTGTACAGTGAATATAGACAGGAAGCTAACACTTTGTCTGAGCCAACCTTAAAAAAAAGAACTTTATTAAAATAGCCAGGGACTCCTTAGCAACCAGCAACTGTTGTGATAATGAATACTTTGGTGAGAAGTATGTAATATATAGTATAGTGTATATAGTGTGTAAATTACAATATAGTGTAGGGAAAAGTGTCAGACTTTACCCGTACCAAAAAAGGAGTACTGTACACAAATATACATATAAAAAGTATCAAAGTTTGTTGCACAACATCTTTTTTTAAATAAAAAGTTTAAAATAAAAAGAACCATAGCTCTCATACAGTATACCAAGTAGTCTAACAATCACTGTTTCCATGCTGAGTACTCCAAGAGGTCGGCGCGTTTCACATTTAATTGCTTCATCAGGACCTAGGTATCCTGCGATTTAATATTATTGCCGCCCATGATTTCCATATTTGTGTGGCCAGCCATCCCGACATTTACATATCTATGCCGCCTGCCTTACCGCGATTTACATATCAATCATGTGTACACACATAGAGCAGGGCTGAGCAGCATTAGTGAGTCACTAGGCTGGACCTATCTTAAGGTAGGGGCCTGGAGCTATAGCTACAACAGCAATTTTTAAGTTAATCCAGCCCTGTATACTGTATATACAGTAATATGAAGAAAAGGTTTCCAATCTCCTAAGACACTAGAGAAAAACTGAGGTCTTACGGTTGGTGGGATTATACAGGTACTGGCTTAATGTTTATCCATTTACCTATAAAAAGCCCTTAACAACATACAACATCAACATAAAGTAATAACTAATAGAACTCTAAAATAAATTAAATGCCCAAAATAAGAACCACTGAAAAAAAGCTCTGAATTTTTAACGGAAGATTTGCAGCAAACAAAAAGGACTGTGAAAGATAGAGAATGTGTATTTTTTTTAAAAAGGATTTTTGTATTGCGTGTTTATTTACTTTTTAATGTTTTTATTGTTAGTGATTAACTAGGGGTAAGGCCCCTTTCACACGGGCTGTCGGATCAGGTCCGATCGGACCTTGCACTTTCCCCTATGGAGCGGCGAATGTCAGGGGTGACATGTCCGCTGGCATCCGCCGCTATCCAATCCTGCCTGCAAAATCCAGACGGATGGTGGTCCTATTTTCCATCTGTCTGGCAGATCGGATAGGATCGGATGAAAATGGACTGGTGGTTAGTTTTCACCCATTTGCCCCATAGAGGACAACAGGACTGTGTCCGTCTCTGCTCTGCACAGTGACCGGAGACGGACCTGTCATCTGCCTGCTCAGCGGGGAGTCCGTCAAATGGAGGTGCCCGTGTGAAAGGAGTTTAACCCTTACTTATTTATGTATGGGATGGGCAGTATCTGGGGGCTCCTTATTATAAAGGAGGCTTTCAGATTCTCATAAGTTACACGCCCACAACCACAGGGCCACAATTGTGGGGAAAAAGCTCTTCTCATTCAAGTCACTCCATTCTTGGGCATTTTTTTCCCCTGCCCTTAAAATCCATACTAGTCTTGAAGGTTCTGGTTATGGGTCTAGTATTACATTTTGGGGGAGACACACAGACATTTTTTTTTTTAACAGTAACTTATATTTCCTGCTAGCTTTTTTTTCCGAAAAACAATGTTTTTTTTTTTGCAAACCTCAAAATACATACCAGACCTGTCACTAAGGCATCATGCTAACGTAGCAGTGAGTAAAGTTGCTAGTAAAGAAGACCTGTCAGTATGGTATCATTCAAATGAAAAATGTACCCAACCTCCCATGTAAAAGGACCTGTTATAAAGGGATCATGCAGGCATAGCACTGGCTAAATCCATCATCCAAGAAGATCTGTAAAAGGTTTAAAACTGAAGTCAGGGAGAAGTCAGCACCTGATCAATGGCTTACTGAAGCAACTGGATCAGCCAGGCAACTAGCCTCATAAAGAGAGGTTAGTAGTGGCAGCCTCCATATTGTTTTCCTTTAAACTGACATTTGGTGTGGTAACGTCCATGGAACAATCCTGAAGGATGCATTTTGGAATTGTATGTCAAGGTTCTATCTATTTCTGCTACCGGTTTGATGCTGATATCTTACAATAAGTACATATGTTGCATTTGTTGGTTTTCAATTCAAGTTGTGGTTAAAAGGTACATAAAGGGAAAAGTAGAGAAAACACAGCAGTCAGTGTTTGGAGAGACCTGCGGTTTGCTGGAAACTGAACCATATGTGTTTCCAGACTGTATACCAGATTTCACTTGCAAACAGCACAATAGTTTCTGCTAATGAAGGAAAAACTAGCATATTTTTACAGCTAGCAAATTCTAAAGAAACCAAATATAAAACAGTACCAAAATGTCATACAAAGAACTCTATAAATTCACAAAAACGTGACTGTTTAAAGGGCGGCCTTTCACCCAGTCATCTGGAGTACGGCTCCTTACAACAAAGGAATTAAAGGGCGACTATTGTCTTTACACTTTGAAAATCTTTCTGTGAATGGGAACAGATTAACATTATAAAACAGACAGAAAGCACACTGGCATCATGCGATATCTTAAAAAATAAAATGTTATTGTTACATTATGTAAATTAATTTTACAAAATTATGTCTATAATACAAAAGTGTTTGGTAAAAGTGCATGTAACATAAAATCAATCCAAGCAGAGGTCCACTCTAGTCACTGGATTCCAAAAGTGTCCAACTGTTGAACCTGTTCAGCAAAGAGTTATTGTCTTTGGTTGTAAATCCCTGAAATTAAGAATGAAAACAGCACATCCTTCTATGATGTGCACTTGCCCCTATCCAAAGAACCTAGAGTGATTTCTATCTCCACTCTCATTCATCTGTTATCTGCATGAGCCACTTCTGACTGTTTATGTGACACCAGACAATCCCGGGAGATGGCCCTGCATCCCACCCAGCTCCAGAAGGTGTTTGACAGCTTTAGCTGTGCATGTTTTCCTATGAAGTCCTATAGAAGTCTCATGTGTACAGTTGGGTGTGTCAATTCCCTCCACTCATGTCTCAGATTACACTCAGCTCTCTGCAGTGCAGTGTTTGACATCAGATCCTTGCCCCCTGCCTTCTGGTGCTGAGAAATGCTGTGAAAATGACGTACATTGAACTGTTGTAGAGAAGCGAGGACTGCAGATAAACAGATACAACGTATGTAGTGGGATTTGTTTCATGTCTGTGTAGCACCTGAGGCTAGTCACCTCTTTGGGTATATGTACAAGTTTACAACTATTTTAGGCATGTACTCTGGTTTACAGCAAGGCAAGTGCTACCCTGGTTGACTAGCATCTAAGCCCTGTGCATGAAGTCCACCTTTAAGCTCAGGAGAGTGGAGTGTTGGTTTGGAGGGAGCTCTGGCTTATGCTTTTTGAGCATTTCGAGGGTGAATCCTCTTTCAAAACCACAAACCCTCTTCCTCATAGCTCAAGTGTTCTACTCTCACATAATGCTGGTGTTGTGCAAGAATTTCAAAGTCTGGAGAGAATTGCAAGGCCATGGATATTACTTTTTACTCTCCTGGCAACTCTTTGGATGGAATTACTATAATAGCTGGATTAAATCCTATATCACACAAGCACTGACAGATTGTATGTATGTGATCACCCTAAATCCGCACCAGGAATGGTACTTACATGAATGACAAGTGTCCTCTGTGTTGGTGGCTGCTCTGTTCTTTGAAGTATTTACAGTCTGAAAAGCAGCCCAGGGACACCTGGTGCTAAGCTATTAATATTACTATTATTTGTACAGTTATCCTTTTACCACTACCTGTATTCCCCGTATGGACTGGAGCAATTATCACATTTTAGCTATGGGACTAATGAGCAATACCTTTGTCATTTCTATTAATACTGAAGTAATTCATATATGTCATTTTTTGGGCTCATTGCTTTTGCTACCTGTAACAGTGATTGTTCCTCTGATGCACTCAAATCTCAGGCAGTGTTATCAGCCCTGCCCAGTTCACTTCTGAGGACAACAGAACATCTACTACCCATGTTATGGAGATTGTAAACATAAACAAAAAAGAGGGCGCACCAGCCTAGCGCATTATCCTCAGTAGGCTTTTATTAATAAATAATTAAAAAGTGTCTACTCACAAACAAGTGATGTAAACCAGCATATTAAATCCGACAGACAACGTCCATAGTGTTGGAGTCCACTGTCTAAGTCCAGGAGATCGGCTGGCGTGTTTCAAGGCATTGCCTCTTCGTCAGAGCCTGAGGAAGAGGCACTGCCTCGAAACGCGTCAGCCGATCTCCTGGACCTAAACAGTGGACTCCAACACTATGGACGTTGTCTGTCGGATTTAATATGCTGGTTTACATCACTTGTTTGTGAGTAGACACTTTTTAATTATTTATTAATAAAAGCCTACTGAGGATAATGCGCTAGGCTGGTGCGCCCTCTTTTTTGTTTATGTTTACAGTGTCAAGTCGACCACCCCGGTCGTAGAGGGCAGGAAGGATTAGCCATTTGGGGATGCCAAGTGGAAAGTCCCGTGATAGAGGGTGTTCGAGAACCAGGTTCTGAGCGCAGGAGCAAGGTGCCAAGCATCGCATTTTTCTTTTGGTATGTTATGGAGATGAAGGGGGTTGTTCTATAGTCATTTCACACTTCCTGCCTTAGGGTGACAATGCTTCTCTGCACAGTTCAATGTTGGGAACGTGTTACTGATTATAGGTGCAAAAAAAGGAAAATAGCCTAAAAAAAAAACAAAAAAAAAAACAAACAAAGCTAATACAGCCATCCCATCTAAGGACTAATAAGCTGAAATATATTTTTTTGTTTTTTGGCTTTAGATTTGCCTTAGAGCTGCGGAGTATATTTTGTTGGGAGATGGGCTTTATGCCACCACCTTTATTCTAGTGGAACTGCTAGACCTCTCTGTCTTAGAAGGGCTTCTTATAAATTGTTTCCTATACTCCCACACTCCTTCCTCTCTTCTCCAGAAGACCTTCTCCTGACTATTAGCAGTGACAGAAAGACCAGGCCTAGCTAGTGGCTCACTGGTTGTGGCCATTTATCATAAACTCCATAATCCTTCCCTTCAGTTTAGAGCAAGCTTGGCTGGTTTTTCATTGGTTTTTGTGAAATATGCGTGGGAACATCTGAATATCAGAGTGGAAAGTATAGATAGTGAGAGGAACCCATCTGGTAAGGACAGGCCGGCAGGGATCAAAACCTGTTTAAAAGGGACAGGCAGGCTTTGGAACGGAAAAGCCCTGACAATTGGGATCGGGTGAAAGTCCAGGAGATTCTGCAAGCTTAGCTGCCAGATACCCTATGGGAAGTTCTGGGTGGAGGCCAGAAGAACTGTCTAGTATTGTTCAGGTTTCCTAGGTAAGGTAACTTTCAGAGATTAAAGTGTTACTAAACCCACAACAGTAATATTATCTATATGCAGTAAAGCATGCTTGTTATACTCACTGTGGAACCTAAGGAGTTAATCCTCTGCATTGTGTAAAAAGGCTGTTTGATTCGGTCTTCTCTGATCCTCTTCTTATTCCACTGTCCACAACCTATCTCCTGATAATACAGAGCCTTGGGGGCTCTCTGCACATGCTCAGTTTGGTGTGTATTGCTAGAGAGTTTTTTTTCTTTTTCTTGGGAAAGTGCATGTGATAAGCACAGGGCCAATCAGCACTGCCCAGAGTAGAATGAAAACTCCTTCTACAAGCCTTAACCAGTCGCTGATAGAAGTCACAAGACTGCTACATACTGCTGATGATAAAAGGTATTTAGCAGTTTATATTTACTAAAATAATTGCATTTCCATGTTCTGTGTACTGTGGGAGACCAAATATAATGCAGGCTCCTGGGTTTAGTAACACTTTAAGGAAGGCATACTACTTATAGGCAGGTGCAGTTTACTTTCTCCACTGTAAGTGGCGCTCTTTCGCAGCTGCATTGCAGTTGGAGAGGAAGTCAAGAGGAATATGGTTCCTCTATGGTTTCCTGGGTCACTGGCTCCAAAGCTTGGTACGCATTTTGCAAGTGGGTAGAGTAGAGACAGGTAACCCACCTGGTAGGTACAGAACTAGTGGCAGAGAAAGGTCCCCGATGAGGAGGGAAAACATAAGCTTGCAGCTTCTCTGGACATCTTTTTCGCTTAGGCATGAGACGGCCAGGCAGCATGTTGCCCTTCCTAACAGGCGCTGTCAGTTCAGCTGGCAGCACAGCAGGGGTTTTCATGTCCACATATTTCAACCTCATTGTGCTTATATTGGGGTCCTCTATTGAGGTGTTTTATAGTTTTTTGAATGAATAAAATTTACAATTTTTTATATAGTGCTACTTTTCTATTTCTTTTGTTCTCTCTTCATTATATTCTCTTTCTTATATTTGGGTATCTCATAGCCCCAATTCCCCCATTGGTCCCATTGTGGATTTTCCATTAGCTGTCAATTCAGCTGAAACCTGCTCTCTACATGCTGTTGGACCTGTCGGTGTTCCCTGTTGTCTTCCCGGTGGGTTTATTGTGAACTGTCTTTGCATTATTTCAGTACAAATTCTTATATCGCACTTGGACTTGTGTCTGTTGTTGCCACTGCTCCGCGCTGCACCCCACCTACATACTTTTTATTATTCTAACATATGCCTGCAGGTCTACTTCTTTAAGGGCCCTGTCACACGGCCGCTCCGCTTGTCCGCAAATCATCCTATTTTTTTGCGGATGATTTGCGGACATAATGTAAGTGAATGGCACTGCGGATGTCAGCGGAATACCATCCGCTGACATCCGATTTTCTTCCTTTCAGTTCTGTTCCGTTTTTGGAACGGAACGGAACCCTATTTTTCATCCGTGTAAAAAACGGAAAGGAAGGAAAATCGGATGTCAGTGGTGTCATCCGCTGACATCCGCAGTGCCATATACTTACATTATGTCCGTATATCATCCGCAAACGGATGGGATGATATGCAGGCATACGGAGCGGATGACACAACTGTAATCCGCTCCGTGAAAAAAAAAAGAAAAAAAGTCCCGCAGCGGACACAAACAGCGGAGCGGCCGTCTGAAAGAGCCCTTACTGTAGTTTTTTGGTGTTGGGTTCTTTCCTTTACATTTCTGCTGCCCAGATTATACCATGGTCATATGAAAATGTTAATAAAAACTACCATGCAACAGAAAAGAAAGTCAAATGTAAAAGTCATAATTTTTTAAACAAAAAAAATTAACATGTGAAGCACTCAAAATACAATAGTTTTTAATTTATACTGCAATGGCTATATATTTTAAACAAGCTTCTTTTTTAGGGTCTGTTGATACAGGTTGTCATTCCTGAATAGATAAGAAAAAAAAAAAACCCTCTCATAGTAGCATTCAAACAAACTGCAAACTAGTGATTGACCGATTATCAGCGAAGCCGATATATCGAGGGCCGATCTGCACTTTCCCCCGATATATCGGAATCGGCCCCGGAGGTTACCGATATTGCCGATATTTCGGAAAGTGCTTGTACCGGAGTGATGCCTGCAGCTAGAGGCATCACACCGGTACCGACGTCCATAGCCAACGGTCAGCTGTCTTGTAATGACAACCAATGTGGCTGAGAAGCCGCTCGGCTGTCATTACAAGGACCGGGAGGGGACGTCCCCCCTCTCCCGCTGCTGCCCCCCCCTCCCGCCGCCTTCCACAGCTCACCCGGGTATCCCGTCCCACCAGGAGACCCGGGCATCCTATCTGCATGGCCACCGAAGACCCAATCAAAGCCGAATTCGGCTCTGATCGGGTCTCCATGCAAAAACCCGGAAGTGATGTCATGACATCACTTCCGGGTATTCGGTGCCAGATTTAAAAAAATGACAGCATTCAAAACAGCCAAACTTAGAGTTTTGAATGCTTTTAAGTGCACAGGAGGGGTTTGGGGTCTTTTAGACCCCCAGATCCCTCCACAAAAGTACCTGTCAAGTGATAAAAATAAAAAAATAAAATAAATATCGGCCAATATCGGCCGATACCGATATGCATTGGCCAAAATATCGGTATCGGCAACGAAAAACAGATATCAGTTACTAGTACAAACTACTTTTGAAGTACTCTTTAGATACAATTAACCTTTAACCCTTTCACTGCCAGAGGTGTTTTTGCATTTTTTGCTGCACACATGATTAAAAAATCTTTTTCGACCTGAAGATTACACAAAACCTCCAAACATTATATATTTTCTGAAGGCAGAGACCCTAGAGAATAAAATAGTGGTGGTTCTAATTTTTTATGTCACAAGTTATTACCGAAAAGGTTTAGGGAACGCAAAATTTCAGTAAAAAACACACTAAAGTGAATTTTAGGGAAAACAAACACAATAAACTACCCAAATGTTTGGTAAATGTAAAATATGAGGTTGCTCTGAGTAAATAGATACCCAACACGTTCAACCTTAACCACTTCCGGACCGCCCACCACATATAAACTGCGGCAGGGCGGCCCGGCTGCGCAAAATTACGTTTATATGCGTGATTCTGTGCACGGGTTTTCAGGGGCGCATGCACGCCACTGGAGCACCACTTCTGCTGTGGTTGGACACAGCAGGAGAAAATCAGTGGGTCTGGGGGCCCTGATGGCCAATGGGTCCCGTCGATCGTTCAGTGGAATGACATAACAGCAGTCTGCCTATAAACAAGGCAGACTGCTGTTCTGTCACAGAGGCAGAGAGAGATCTTGTGTTTTAGCTAAACTCTTGTACATCCAGCCCCCCCCCCACAGTTAGAAATCACCCCCTGGGAGCACACTTAACCCCTTAATCACCCCTGGTGTTAACCCCTTCCCTGCTAGTGTCATTTATACAGTAACAGTGCATTTTTTTTAGCACTGATCACTGTATTGGTGTCACTGGTCCCCAAAAAGTGTCAGTCGGTGTCAGATTTGTCCGCTGCAATGTCACAGTCTTGCTAAAAATTGCTGATCGCCGCCATTACTAGTAAAAACAATTAAAAAAATAAAAAGTCCATAAATGTATCCCATAGATTGTAGATGCTATAATTTTTGCGCAAACCAATCAATATACACTTATTGGTATTTTTTACCAAAAATATGTAGCAGAATAAATATTGGCCTAAATCGATGAAAAATTTAGATTTTTTAAATTTCTTTTATTGGGAATGTTTTATAGCAGAAAGTAAAAACATTGTTATTTTTTTTTCTTCAAAATTGTGGTTCTTTTTTTTGTAGCTCAAAAAATAAAAAACTCAGAGGTGATCAAATACCACCAAAAGAAAGCGCTACTTGTGGTAAAAAAAGACATAAATTTTTACTTGGGTACAGCGTCGCAAGACCATGCAATTATCAGTTAAAGCAATGCAGTGCCGTATTGCAAAAATGGCCTGGTCATTGGGGGGGTAAAACCTTCCGGAGCTGAAGTGGTTACATTTGTATGCCCCTGTGAAATGGCGACAAATTTCAGTACCCTATATTTTCTATTGGTGATGCCTTTAAAAAAAACCCATAGGTATTAGTTTAGTGTTACGGGGGATGTGGTCTTGTGTTGGAACTATTGCTTTTCTTCTGGCGTGCGCGGCAATATGTAACATGTGTATCGCAATCAAGGTTTTCACGCAGGAGGTTGAGCTTTGAACCGCCTGCAGAACGGACCGTGAGGTGTGACTGCTCCCCCAAAGCGTTTCCCCTCACAAGCCATCAGCTGGGACTGGAGCTTGAGTCACAGCTGACGCCTTGTGAGGGGAAACGCGTTGGGAGGAGCAGTCGCACCGTCACACCTCACGGTCCGTTCTGCAGGAACTGTTTGTCGTGTGTGTTCAAGATTATCTGCCGTAACTGTCTATCTTTTTACAATAAAGTAATTTTAAAGGATAATACACTATCAGCGCTTCATTTGGGGGAGCCTTTCTTTGGTAATATTGCCATTGGCACAACTGAGATCCATACTTCTGTGAAGCAGATAGATCTACAAGATCCACATATTGTGATTTCAGTCTGTGTACCTTCTGCCACTGTGTATTTGCTTATCAGTCTAACGGTTCAAAGCTCAACTTCCCTAAGATCTAATAATGAAGAAATTGCTACTTTTGGGTGTTCTTGGTTAAACCACACCACCACTCCCAGCGAGATTAATCTGTCACCTGGTTTAAAGAAAATTTTGGTAAGGGGCCACCTTATATGCATGTAAGTGTCACGGGGTGTTCACCTATTTTTGCATTTTTGAGGATACAACTATATCACACATTTGCGGCGTTTGCCACATTACTTCAGGATCTGAAGAAGTCACTCGATTGTTTCATTTGAGAGACTTTATTTGTTGTTATTTATTACACTCATCATTTTGGTGGTCTGTGTGTAATCATCATTTGGTAGTAACACTTGCACTTTGTTTCTGTGTTGTTCCTGTTTATACATATGTATGTATGTCTTTATTTTATTTATGCATATTTATGCACAGTTTTTGTAGAAGCGCACTACTTTTCTATTCAACATTTATTAAAGCCTAATTTAACTTTCTCTTTGAGCTTTGCTGATTGCATATTTATAGGTCTGGCTGAGTAGGGGGAATTTTTGACCTCTGCAGAGAGACTACTGCTTCCATACAGAGAGCAAGGGTCCTTCTCTACATCATGTTGACAGAAGACAGGCTTTTCAACTCAGGCTGTGGTTTTCTAAAGAATATCAGTTGTAAGACTTTATACACCTTTTGTTTCGGCGTACATGGAATGTATTTAGCTGTTTTAAACTGCAAGTCTAGTTGGGCTTTGAAACATATAGTAATATAGTAAAATCTGCAGAAATTGTCACGGTTCGAAGGATGTGAGCCCACATGCGAGCAGATGACACTGGATCCCCCCAGGGTGGGGAATCTAAGGACCAGACAGTGTTCTGCCAGGGACCCCCTCATGGGAGTTTGGACTTAGCTGCGTGCTGACCACCAGGTCACGACCCCCACGTTCACCATGCTCATGAGGAGAGTTCCCAAAGACACAGTGCAGGCACGGATGAATGGATGGAGCAAAAGGAGAGTCAGATAACGAGCCAAGGTCAAGACAGGCAGCAGACAAATGTAATCAGGAAAACTAGCCGAGTCGGTACACAAGAGATCAGTCCACGAGAAGTCAGGTAGGAATGATAACATGGAAGGGACTCAGGAACAAGTGTTGCTCAAGCAACCAGAAACTGGTCTGAGTGGGATTTAAATAGGGAGATACATGGGAGCCTGGACAGGAAGTAGCAGGAAGGAATGTATATTTACCATCAAGTGAAGCAGGGGAACCCCATAGCTGCTCATAGCTGCTAAGTAGTGCAGCAAGAGCAGAGAACAGGCTTGTAGAACCACAGGTGCCAGCAGACCTACAACAGCAAAAGGTAAAAACCATATGCAAACAGTAAGACCCAGATCAGCTCCGCAGCTGATCTGTGACAGTACCCCCTTATGTACGAGGTCTCCCCACATGTCTAGGGGCTGGCTTGGAGGGAAATTTTTGATGAGAATTGGTCACCAAGCATGGGGCTGCGACATCTGCAGTAGGAATCCAAGATGTCTCCTCCGGGCCGTAGCCCTTCCAATCAATCAGATAGAGTAACTTCCCCTGGGAGTATTTGGAGTCCAATATTTCTTGAATCTCATACTGATCTGTGGTATCTGCAACAGGAGCAGGGTGTGAAGCAGGGTGAGAGAAGCGATTGAGGATCAGTGGTCTGAGCAGGGAGACATGAAAGACATTGGGGATCCTGAGATGAGAGGGCAGGCGAAGCTTGAAAGCAACTGGATTGATCTGACGGAGAATTGGAAAGGGACCAATGAAGCGAGGGGCAAATTTAATCGAGGGCACCCAGAGTCGGATGTGCTTGTTAGAGAGCCAAACTCTATCGCCAGGTAGGAACTTAGGACCAGGGCGACAATGATGATCTGCTGCCGATTTATGCCTGGAAGCAGCCAGATGAAGATTCTTAGAAACTGCTTTCCAGATTGAGTTGAAGGTCATTTGAGTTTTAGCTGCAGCTGGTATGAGAGAAGAGATTGGAACAGCAAAGGAAACGGACGGATGCTGCCCATAAACAGTAAAGAAGGGAGATTTTCCAGTACTGGCATTGGAGTGGTGGTTTAAATCAAACTCTGCCCAGGGCAAAAGGTCCACCCAGTCATCTTGGTGGGCTGAGATGAAGGCACGGAGATAATATTCTACATTTTGATTGACACCTTCTGTTTGCCCATTGGTCTTGGGATAAAAGGCAGATAAAAAATTCAATTTAATCCCGAAAAAGCTGGCCATGGCTCTCCAAAACCAAGCTGTAAATTGAACTCCTCTGTCAGAGACAATGTGTGAAGGCATCCCATGGAAACAAAAGATTTCCTTGATGAAAGTCATGACAAGACTGGCAGCTGTAGGTAGACCTGGGAGAGGAATCAAGTAACACATTTTGGAGAACCCCACCACTACCCAGATTACCGTGGAACCTGCTGAGGGGGGCAGATCTAAGATAAAATCCATAGAAATACAATGCTAAGGTATATCGGGAACAGGTAAGGGTAGAAGCAGCCCAGCTGGGGCAGACTTGGATTGTACACAAACTGTGCAAGCTTGTACGTACTATTTGATGTCCTTATGAAGAGAGAGCCACCAGAAGTAACGCTGAAGATGGTCACAGGTACGATGTATACCAGGATGTCCAGAGAACTTGGAGCCATGTGCTCATGCAAGGAGTTTGGGACGAAGTGTGGGAAACCACAAATGTTTTACCTGTAGGAGGCTGTGTGGGCAGAAGCTGAGTAGTGGCTAGAATTCAAGGTGAGCGGATGATGGGGCCAGGATCTAAGTGATTCTCCGAATCGTTGACATCGAACCACTTGGTCAAGGCATCGGCACAAAATTTTTTTGCACCAGCACGAAAAGTAATGTTAAAGTTGAACCGGGGCGAAAAAGAAAGCCCAGCAAGCTTGTCATGGGTTCAAGTGTTTTGCAGATTGTAAATATTGCAGATTTTTATGATCAGTATAGATGGTGATGCAATGGGGGGAGCCCTGTAGTAGATGTCGCCATTCTTGAAGAGCTAGTTTAATAGCCAGTAGCTCACGGTCCCCAATGGTATAGTTTTTTTTCTGCATCCAAAAACTTCTTGGAAAAGAATTCGCAAGGCTGAGACTTGCCCTCCTGAGCTTGCAGTAGGACGGTACCGACTGCTACTGAAGAGGCATCAACCTCCATAGAAAAAGATTTCATAATGTCCGGACGTAGGAGAAAAGGGGCGGAGAGGAAGGCTGCCTTGAGTTTTTGGAAAGCATCAATGGCTGCAGGGGACCAGGACCTGGCATTGACACTCTTCTGGGTAAGAGATGTAATAGGCGCCACCACAGTTGAATAGTTATGAATGAATTAGCAATAATAATTGGTGGTGCCCAAAAAAGCTTTGGGTGGCTTTAAGACCAGAGGGCTGAGGCCACTCAGAGATGGCCCAAAGTTTGGCTTAATCCATGAAGACACCCTGACACATGATTTTGTAGCCCAGGAATGGAATGTTTGTTCAAATAGGCACTTCTCCAACTTGGTATAGAGACAATTGTCCCACAGTTGCTGCAGCACAGTTTTCACATGGAGATGATGGGTGTGTAAGTCTGGAGAGAAAATAATCATCCAGAATATCATCCAGGTATACAATAATAACACAGACGTATAATAGGTCCCGGAAGATCTCATTAACAAAGTTTTGAAAGACAGCTGGGGCATTACATAGGGCAAAGGGCATCACAAGATATTCATAATGTCCGTCCCTGGTGTTAAAGGCAGTCTTCCACTCGTCTCCTTCACTGATTCTTATAAAATTATAGGCCCCTCTAAAATCCAATTTAGTGAAAACATGAGAACCCCGCAGTCTGTCAAAGAGTTCCGAAATTAAAGGGAGAGGGTATTGGTTCTTTATGGAAATGGCGTTAAGGCCCCTATAATCGATGCATGGGTGGAGTGAACTGTCTTTTTTTTTCCACAAAGAAAAACCCGGATCCGGCAGGTTAGTTGGATTTCCTGATGAAACCCTTTTGCAGGTTTTCCTGAATGTATTCAGACATGGCTTGTGTTTCTGGGATAGAAAGAGAGTAGACACAGCCTCAGGGAGGAGAGGTTCCTGGTAACAGATCAATGGAACAGTAATAGTCTCTGTGAGGAGGAAGGCAGTCAGCGGACTTTATGCAAAAAACATCATGGAAGGACTGGTATTGGGAAGGCAAAATTGGAGCTGTGGAGGTTTCAGCCAGAGGGACGGTAGTACCTTGGACACACATCGTTCATGACACAGAGGCCCACAAGCCAATACTTGTCCAGACTTCCAATCCAGATGCGGTGAGTGTTTCTGCAACCACAGGAAGCCCGGAATGATGGGATTGGAGGATTTAGGCAGAACTCGGAAAGAAATGTCCTCACTATGCAAAACCCCAATGTGTAACGCAACGGGAGGGGTTTGAAATCGGATGGGGCCAACTGGCAAGAAGGAGCCATCTACTGTGGCCATGGAGAGAGGTATAGTCAGGGCAACAAAGGGAATGCCCAACTTGGAGGCCAAGGATTGCTCAATGAAGTTTCTGGCTGCTCCAGGGTCCACATAAACAGAGAGCTGATAAGCATTTTGAGCCCAATGGATAGACACAGGTAGAGTGAAACGAGGTAAGCGGACAGAATTAGGGGATTGGTCTAGATCACCTCCCTCAGAGTGACCTAGACCCTGGAGTTTCCTGCACGAGCTTGACAGGAGTCCAAAAGATGTCCTTTTATGCCACAGTAAAGGCACAAGCCCAAACCAAAGTGACAGGTGCGTTCCTGAGGCAAGTTTGCCCGAGTTGCACAGGTTCTTCCAAGGATTGAGAGGTTGGAGATGGAGAGGGTTCCATACGTTTTTGGGAAATCTGTGTTGAACGGCCAGAAGGAGGAGGAAGGAATCTGGATCTTCCCAGGGCCCATTTCTGGAAGCATATGTCTATTTGAATGCTCAATGCAATTAAATCATCGAGCGTAGTGGGAATGGTTCATCCAGCGAGCTCATCCTTAACATGCTCCGATAGGCCTTGCCAGAAGGTAGCGGTAAGAGCCTCATTATTCCATGTGAGTTCTGCAGCTAGTGTACGGAATTGAACTGCGTATTGGCCGGCTGTCATACCTTGCTGACGAAGACGAAGGCGAGCCCCAGCAGCAGAAGATGCTCTGCCAGGCTCGTCAAAAGTTTTCTGGAATGCATCCAAAAATGCATGGAGGTTGGAGGTAATAGGATCTTGTCATTCCCAGAGTGGGGAGGCCCCAGCAAGGGCTTCCCCAGAAAGGAGGGAGATGATATATGCCACTTTGGTTCTATCTGCTGGAAAATGGTGGCCGGGAAGATCAAAGTGGATGGAACACTTATTAATGAAGCCACGACAAGCCTTAAGGTCACCAGAAAAATTAGGTGGTGGTGGTAGACTCAGGCAGGAATTGCCAGATATTGCAGGTAACACTGGGGCCGATGAGGCAGAAGCAAGGACTGAAGAAGTCAAGGTTACAGCGGCTTGCAGATGATCCAGGCAAGAGGTAAGATCATATAAAAACAGCGTTATATGCTCTTGATTAGCCTGCTGGGAGTTAAGTCTCTGAGCTAGGTGTTACAATTGGTCTTCAGCCGGTGGTGGACTTTTTGAGGAGCTCTTGGCTTGAGCAAACTGTCACGGTTCTACGAATGTGAGCCCACAGGCAAGCAGATGACATGGGATCCCCCAGGGTGTGGAATCTAAGGGCCAGTCGGTGTTCTGTCAGGGACCCCCTCACTGGAGTTTGGACTTAGCTATGTGCTGAGCCCAGGTCACGACCCCCAAGTTCACCCTGCTCATGATGAGAGTTCCCAAAGACACAGTGCTGGCACAGATGGATGGATGGAGCAAAAGGAGAGCCGGATAACGAGCCAAAGTCAGGGCAGGCAGCAGACAAACATAATCAGGAGAACTAGCCGAGTTGGTACACAAGAGATCAGTTCACAAGAATTCAGGCAAGAATGATAACACAGAAGGGGCTTAGGAACAAGTGTTGCTCAAGCAACCAGAAACTGGTCTGAGTGGGATTTAAAATAGGGAGACACATGGGAGGCTGGACAGGAAGTAGCAGGAAGGAAGGTATAATAACCATCAGGTGAAGCAGGTGACACCCGTAGCTGCTAAGTCAGTGCAGCAAGAGCAGAGCACAGACTTGTTGAACCACAGGTGCCAGCAGACCTACAGCAGCAAAAGGTAAAAAACATATGCAAACAGTAAGACACAGATCAGCTCTGCAGCTGATCTGTGACAGCAATACGCTTGTTGATTTGGATTTTTTGTTCTGCGCCTTGACACCAGGAACACCCTCAGCCCCTCTGACACACCTGGTTAAATAAAATTTACTGCAAGCATTTATAAGAACACAAGTATATATATATATATATATATATATATATATATATATATATATATATATATATATCTTTAACTTGGCTGTGAGGTAGTACCAGGAAAAGGACTGTTTAGTGGTAAATAAACTCAATATATTGGTACGGGTTAAAATAAATGGTGGGTAGAGTATAAATGAACACAGAAGGTAGGTTTAGACACAGTCTGCTAGACAGTATAATCACTATGCCAAGGTAACTTAGAATAGAGTTTTGTAAAACTAGACTGGGATTAACTCATAAATCAGCAAAGTCAGCAATAAGCAGTGCATATAAGCATTATAATAATATTATAACTAGTCTAGAGTGCATTCTAGGAGAATGGCTGTGATATGGTGCAATGTCCCTTGAGAGATACCTCTTAGCATAAGCAATAGGTAAAGGTAACTGTGTAACAGTTGCAAAGGGACAGTCTTTAGTCCTAACTGCTCAGCCGAATAGCGTTGGGGCCCAGTTGTTCCTTTGGTGTGCATGAGAATAGTACTGTTCGAGCCTGCAAGCAGCAATAAGGCTACTAGCTAGCTGTATGGTTAGTTCCTAAATGGCTCAGTATCTATCTTTAGCAGCAGTAAAACCCAACAGCAGCAGCTCACCAGTCCCAGCAATATTGAAACTCCCCAAACAGTCACACATCAATAAGTCCACTCTCTGCCCTGCACCTAGGTGATTCTGGCTGCTGGCACACCTGGACTCAGCACTCCAGATCCCGCTCACGCCACCATTATGCAGAAGTGGTGATGCACACTGAACAGCGATGTGCACTCTCCGGTCTCCCTCACTGCAAGCCGAAGCTGTGTGCTGTACAGTATGAAAAAAATGCCACATTTTCTCCTCCTCCTTGCCATCTCTCTTTGGGAAATGCAGTTAAATAGCTCTTGATTACAGTAGAGGCTCTCTCTTCTGAACTACAGTTCCCACAGTACAGTACTGCCTGACTCAGTCTATTAAACTCTTCCTGCTTAGCAGCACCCTCCTGTTGCTGATATAGTTATTAACCAGTTCAGCACCGCAGGAGCTACAGGGAGCAAGTGCAGCCAATGTTTCTCTTATTATCCATTCTTAGCAAAGAACTTGGCTATCAATCTTATATTTCTTTTAGTTTTGGATATGTAGCATGGTCCCCGTAGGGCTTGCTGTATGATGACTTCTTGGACTTCCTCTGATTACCTGCAGACAATCACTAGGGGACAGTTCACACATCCATCCTTACTCCCAATGGCTCGTCACTCAATAAATAGTCCAGGGTTTTTGTTTTTATATTTTTTGTGGAACTTGGATGGGAGAAAGGAATAGTGGGATACTCCAACTTGAACTATTTACAGTTGATAAGGACAACTCTCACTTGGCCTCACCAGGATACTTGTGGAAGCAGACACACACTGCTTTAACCATACTGTCACTTGAACTGAACACTTAAGTCTTCTTGCTCTCTCTAGCAGCAGACTTGTTGCAACTATTTTATCTTCAGAACACTCTCTAGCATCCCCTTGACTGACACCCGTCCACTGACTCTTCTAGCAGAAGGGGTGGCCCTCTCAGGACAGGCCCCACAACACAGATCTGTATTCACTGTAGGCAGAATCAGATCCTCTCCAGTGTCTCCCCTTCAGTCAGCTCTGCAGGACCGCTGGGTTCAGCTTCTCTCTGACTCTCCGGCCCTCAGGTCAACCCCCTGAAGGCCGCATGAGAGCTTCTACAGAGGAGGAGCCGCCGCCCCTCCCTCAAGGTCCCTTGCTCTCCAGCGGAAAGGCCCCGAGCACATGTGTCCTTGGAATTTATACAGTATCCCAGCATGCACTGAGGCATTTTCCTCTGGCAATCACCAGGGCTATACTAAATGCCTGTGTACACATTTTTTAGGTTTCCTCTCAATATCCAATATGCCTCCCTATTGGACCAGTGTGAAACACTTCATACAAATTGAGCTGCACCTGAGCACCATGAGCAGACCTCACCAGCAGATCCTGATCTCTGGTAGGCAGAGATCATTATAAATTCACCTGGCAATCCTTTTGGTAAACAGAAAAGATCCAAAAACAATATTCTCTCTTCTAGCACATACTTAGGAGGGCGCTAGAGATAGAGTAGTGAAGGGTTAATGCAAGAGGGAATCCCCTTTTAGAAAGTTGTCACAGGAACAAGTAATTCTATTGGAAGATTTACCCTTACCTCTTGTAGTTACAACTGTAAAATTCTGGATTTGGACTTACAGTAGCTTTCTGTCTTGATGACACCACAACATATGGAGAGGATAAATCTACTTTACCTAGTAGGCACAAAACTGAAAAAAAAAAAAAAAAAGTTTGGTCTATACTTACACTTATCTGATTTTACTTACTGCCTAAGGCTGATGACTGTAGGGCTATAAACCTGCAGATTATGGGAATTACTGTCTAGGAAAGATTTATTGAGCACTCTAAGCTGCCAGTGTCAGAGTTTTGAGAAATGTGCACTGCAAATATTGAAACCCTTTCTTCACATCGGTGTTTTATTATTAAAGTTGCTCGTGAGAAGACAATTCCCTTCAATTCAAGGAGTGCAAAAGGAGAGAATAGACGGTAAAGGGAAAATATAATGGTTTTCAGACTGTTTTGTTTGAAATATTTTGTTAAGTGCTTATCTGGCATTGGCCGTGTTCAGTGCTGAGTTCCCAGTGCCTCCCTGACCCCCTGATGTGAACAAGAAACTTTGGCTGACCCTAAAGCTTAACTGTATCTCTCAGCCAACCCTAAAGCTTAACCATTACCCTATATACAATATATACAATATATATATATATATATATTTACAACCCTTATATTATAACACCTAACCATTAAAGGAGTTCTATGGTCGCTTCAAACACTTTCATTTTATAACAACAGCATTGTAATATCAATACAAACAATAGTTATAGCTGGCAATCCAATATAGGCTTACTTGAAAAAACTCCTTTCATGATGTGAGTGCTGCCTGTCTGCTGGCCGCCTCTTTCTACAACTTCCTGGATTCCCTGCATGTTTTTCAGCTTCTCCTCTGCTGTTTACTTTCCATTTCTAAGGACTATATATCCCATGGTACTTTGCTGCCTGCAAGCAGTGAATCCTGTAATGACTCCGCCTCCTGAAACTCCTCCTCTCAGCACCTCTGAAGTTCAGAAGCCAGGCTCTGTGAAATGTATGACAAATCAGTGCTACTCACAGGAAATAGTGACTACGTGTCACAGAATTTAAGGCAGTAAATGTGTAGGGATCTTCACAAAATAAGTTTACATCAGGATCATTTAGAGTAATGGGAGTAGGCTAGAAATAATTAGGATATAATATGGAAATGAAAATATGATTTTACATTTTCACCATAGATACAGGGAATAATAATAAAGGGCATTTATAGTGTCTTTGTGTATGCATGTATACACATAACGCCAATTAAAGCGGCCATCTAACGTGGCATTGGGTGGCATTGAGATTGGAGTTTCCATACTGGATACTCATTGCATGTTCAGCCCCTGGGCAGCACACTGCCATTGGTTGTTATAGTGCAAGCGGGTGCTTGCACACTTACAACCAACCGCACTGTGCAGCCAAGACCACCAGTGTCCAAAGAACCAAGGTCAGAGGAGGCTCTAATAATGGCCACCACTTAGCCCTGTGTTTACCTGTGTGTACATATATACACTATATATACACTCTATATTACCAAATGTATTGGGGCCTCTGCCTTTTTACGCACATGAACTTTAATGGCATCCCAGTCTTAGTCTGTAGGGTTCAATATTGAGCTGGCCCAGCATTTGCAGCTATAACAGCTTCAACTAAACTGGGAAGGCTGTCCACAAGGTTTAGGAGTGTGTCTATGGGAATGTTTGACTATTCTTCAAGAAGCGCATTTGTGAGATCAGGCACTGTTGTTGGATAAGAAGGCCTGGCTCACAGTCTCTGGTCTAATTCATCCCAAAGGTGTTCTATTGGGTTGAGGTCAGGACTGTTGAGGCAGGCCAGTCAAGTTCCTCCAACCCAAACTCGCTCATACATGTTGTTATGGATCTTGCATTGTGCACTGATGTGCAGTCATGTTGGAACAGGAAGGGGCCATCCCCAAACTGTTCCCACAATATTAGGAGCATTGTCCAAAATGTCTTGGTATTCTGAAGCCTTAAGAGTTCCCTTCACCATAACTATAGGGCCAAGCCCAACCCCTGAAAAACAACCGCACTCCAAAATCCCCCCTTCACCAAATGATTTGGACTAGTGCACAAAGCAAGGTCCATAAAAACAAGGATAAGGGAGTTTGGGGTGGAGGAACTTGACTGGCCTGTACAGAGTTCTAAACTTAACCCGATAGAACACCTTTGGGATGAATTAGAGTGGAGACTGCGAGCCAGGCCTTCTCGTCCACATCAGTGCCTAACCTCACAAATGCGCTTCTAGAAGAATGGTCAAATATTCCCATAGACTCACTCCTAAACCTTGTGGACAGCTTTCTTAGAAGAGTTGAAGCTGTTATAGCTGCCAAGGGTGGGCCAACTCAATATTGAACCCTACGCAACCTTATGTGCGTGTAACAGCAGGCGTTCCAATACTTTTGGTAATATACTGTGTATATATATATATATATATATATATATATATAAACTATGCATCTAGGAAAACTAGTTATAGATTATTGTAAAGTTAACCAAAATATGCTGATGTTGCTAAATTTGCCCTGTGCATGTAGGCATCAAAAACTCTGGTTTTGAAAGGACTAAGGGATTGTTCACACCTGCAACAACCCTTGCTGCTCCTCTGAAATGTGATCCATTGTGGATCGCTTTTCTGAGGGAGGTTGTTAGGCTGCCTGTGTAAATACTGTGCAGTCTATGTTGCTGGCTGCAGGCCTTTCTTAATAAGCTGTGGAGTAAACAATTTGGCCACATGCCTCCAGCCCTAGGCATGTGGCAGTCATGGCTCAGGAGGCACCCTATTTAGCCATTATAAACCTGTGATATCTTGTGATAGGGTTTCCTGGATAATTAAGTAAACTCCTGTATGATGTGATTCTGTACAGACCCTTGACTATGTTTACTGAATTTCCCTCGTATCTGCTGCCTGTCATGACCCTTAGCTACATTTGCTGGAAACTTTCTTGTCTGTTCCCAATGCTTCAGTCAGCTCTATTTATCCTTGCCTTTTGTACCTGTATCACGCTCTAGTGTGTGCTACGGTACTAGGAGTGGCAGAGTAGGAAATTTTACCTGACTCATGTTACAGTCTGTGAGTCCTAATTGGGTTAGGGTTTACTAGAGTTCAGGGCTGGGTATCAGGGTTAATCCTGGCAGCTTTCTGATGCCTCCCCCTGGTGTCTGGAAGGTTGGAGAACTTTCTAGAATTAGAAGGCAGGGGTTAGGAGAAGCTGCCATGAATATTTATAGGGCCTTGACCAATCCCCAGTGGAGGGCTGGCAGGGGGCAGAAACAACCCCATAAATAGACGTGGGCCATGCCAGCAAAGCAAGTCGGGTGGAAGATGGAGATGCATAGTTGAGGAGGCTGTCGGTGGCCCTGAGGGGTACCCCCTAGTCTGGGTTGGATGTCCTGCCATGTACAGGTGCTCAGGTGCTGGATGGATCCTGCCATTGAAACAAAGGGAGGAGGCTTTCCTGGAGGCACGGGAGCAAAGAGAGGATAGAGCAAGTAGTTCAACACTGTTGGGGACTAACAAAGGGGGGAAGACTGCCACATGTAGCCAGTCTCCCTTGAAGGAAGCAGTGGGCTTAATTCTTCTACCTTTCCCTGAAAAATCTCCAGCAAGTTAGTCGGGTGGGCTGGTAAAGAGTCAGCTGGGTGGGCAGGTGAAGAGACAGCTAGGTGGGCTGGTGAAGAGTCAGCTGGGTGGGCTGGTGAAGAGTCAGTTGGTTGGGCTGGTGAAGAGAGTCAGCCGGGTGGGCTGGTGAAGAGTCAGCTGGGTGGGCAGGTGAACAGCCAGCTGGGTGGGCTGGTGAAGAGTCAGCAGGGTGGGCTGGTGAAGAGTCAGCTGGTTAGGCTGGTGTAGAGAGTCAGCCGGTTGGGCTGGTGAGGAAACATCCAGGAGGACTGGTAAAAGAGCCATTTGCAGCCAGGTGGGCGAGCATTGTCTGAAGCACTTAAAGTTGTACATAGGAAGATGTCCCTGAAGTTATTGTTGCCCTTAAGTGGGCATCCCATAACCTCCTATCCCCATCCAAGTTTAAACAACAAAACAAAGCTATGGACTGTTTTCTGACTTTGCGTGCCTCTGAAGATTCAGTGTGTCTGGCTGTGCAGGAGTGGGGGGGGGGGGGGTCCCTGTTCATCTGCAACTCCTATGTGGGATGTGCTATATACCTTTTCCTGTGAGCCTGTTAGCCACACTTATATCCAGAGTATATAGTTTAAGTCTTGGGGCATCTGAGTACTAGTAGACACACTGGCCTTAGGGGAAAAGTGGCTGATAGAGGTGAAGTATATTGTAAGTGTATACTCGTACTAAAGCATTTGCAGAGGTTTTGAAGCCTATCTCCAGGGAATACAAAAAGTGCACTGCAATGCTTGTTTATACCTAGGGGAACAGGAAAAGGCACTTTTAATTACCTTATGTCTTGATTAAGCAGGAGGTAGATCTCAAATCTTCTCCCTTTTAGTCTGACCTTTGGGTGTTCCCTTGATTTCATCATGTACAATGCAGGACTATTGGACCTGCATTGTACTTGATGGCATCATAGTCTCTGCAACTGCCATAGCATAACCGAGAAGAGACTGTGGGATTGGGTCTTACAGCATGGGGGTAAGGAAAGGGGCATTAGGTAAGTAAAAGCCCCTGTTCCAGTTTCTCTAGGCATAAACAAATGTTCAACATCTGCAGTTGATGTATGTAGGAGGGTGGGGGGGGGTGGGGATGGGGCACTGCAATTGGTCTTTATCAGAAGTTCAGCTTTAAACCTTCATTACTCTATCCCAGAAAAAAATAAATACATTTTTGACTATGCATACACTTAAATGATTTTTGCATTTTATATTGGCCTAGAGTTGGACTAATATGGGCTAATATGTGTTAAAAGTGCATACACTGTATGGGCACATCTACCATCCAATAGTATCTAAAGCTTTTTCATTTTAATTTTTAATTTTACTTTTAGAGGTGCTTTAATGGTTAAATTTCCCATGGCATGACTTCACAGAATACAGCACTTTAAACCGTGAACACATTTCCCTAATGTATCACATGAAAATTACCAGCGGGGGAGTCCTGCCTTTTAAAAACCAAATTTGTTTAGTCAGCATTGTAAGGTTTATTTTATTGCAGAAATTCCAACCAACTGGCACACAGACTGTTCCAATAATTTCGTAAAAAAAAAAAAAAAAATCCACAGTACATGGTAGATGTAAGCTGCATATAAACTGCAGGGTCTTAAGGTTTAGAATCATTGCTGGACAAAGAGGACCCTCTGCAGGCATAAATAGCACAGTCCCTCCTTTTTCCCCTCATCAGAAGAGCTCAGTTGCCAGCAGACACAAGTGCCCCCAGACTGCAAGGACGCTGTAATACTAAACTAGTAAGTACGAGCCTACCTTCTCCTCTTTGTACATAGCACTGCTACAAGCTGCAAGCCATGGCAAGAAGACCCTGCATGAACTTACCACAACCCTTTCCCACAACTCTTTGTCCCTTTGTGGAACTTTCCTTGTAAGTGCTAACTCTACATTTTTAACTACTAAAACTTCAAAATGAAGTTCTGTATTTTGAGTTCTCTAAACTTTATTGTTACAAACTTAATTTTACACTCTTTCAAGAGGCTCTTCCTCTGTCAATCATCCAATGAAGTGCCCTCAAGCTACTACTGTAGATATATTTTGAGCACTTAGACTCAATTCACTAAACTTTAATTGTAATTTGACTTCAGGCTTAATTCACAAACCTTGACATAGGGATGGGTGTCTTTAGTTTTGGCCATGTGATTGCAATTTTCAACTCTAATTGGACACAGAAAAAAATAACTTAAAAAAAAAAAAAAGAATATATATATATATATATATATATATATATATATATATATATATATATACACATATATACATTTTTCCTGCTGTGTAATGGTGGCAATTAATTTATTTTCTGATTAATTTCTCTTGATAGGAATAATTGATCTATAATGGACAACATAGTCAATATGCCACACACAGGAAAGTGGATTTTGATCAATATCTATGAAAATTGATCATTAGTTATAGATTGCATCTCTGTGTTAACC
Organism: Pelophylax lessonae; assembly: GCF_965119305.1. Classification (NCBI taxonomy): domain Eukaryota; kingdom Metazoa; phylum Chordata; class Amphibia; order Anura; family Ranidae; genus Pelophylax; species Pelophylax lessonae. Next base: position 817,631,107 of record NC_138768.1, read on the forward strand.
GTGTATTCTCATAATCTGGTTGACTGAAATACAATCAAATCCATGGCCAAAGCAAAGGGCTTATGTGTTAATCAATGTAAAATGGTCGAGAGTTTTCCGCCCTCGACTCAATTTGATCGAATCTGATCTAAATTCAATCTAAATCCATTGGAAGGGAAGTTATGCCTACTGTATTGTTTGCTAATTCAATTGTTTTAATCAACTCGCACATCAGTTGAATAATAAAATCGAAGCGTGTATGGCCACCAATAGCTTTGTGAATTGAGCATAATATTTGTTATCATCAGCAATGACAGATGAAAATAAAATAACAGTCACTTAGCTGATAGTAACAAATGTTAAAGCTTAGTGAATTGAGCCTTTTGAAGTTAATAACTGCAAGATATGGAAAATAAACATAGCAATATATATAAAAGTTACTGAACTTTAAAAATCAGTTTTTAACCCCATGTTTAGCCTATGTCTTGTTTCTTATATTTTAGGCTACAAACATTCAAATCGAGTTCTATTTTTGAATAGTTTAAACTTTCCACTCTGTGGAACTTTACTTATAATATTTCTTAAAGGAGCCCCATTTGGTTTAAAAGAGGGGCACTGGCATATTAGTAACTCCAAAGTTTTTTTTAAAGTTGAACTCTATTAAAAGACAAAGAAAGAAAAATCGACATGGTTCAATCTTTCTGTAGACTCTGAACTTTTGTTTTTGGGTGTTATCCTATAAGCAAAAAAAAAAAAATCCCATTTTGGTTAGAGCAAGGGAGGGTTATAACCCCTGTCAGGTTTTTTTTTTCCTTTACCATCTGTGTCCCATTGCGGAGAATTCCCTTTGCGTCCTGTCCCATAGCCAAACAGGAAGTGAGAGGAAATCCCTGCAAATTAAGGTCCCCATATTTAGTGTCCCCATTGGAAGATGTCCCCTTTTTGCTTTTCTGAGGACAATCCATAATTTGGGATCTTATTTTATTTTCACTTTCAATGATAATGGTAAACAGGACAACTAGAGATGCTGAATCTCCCTAATGGGGGCACAGACAGCAATAAAAACTGACAATTGTTCTCATCCCTCTCCACTCCATCCAAAGCTAAAAAAAAGTTTTGTCTTTAGTTATACTTTAAAAAACTTTCCTGTGTGCTTATATCGCAAGCAACCTTAGTAAACAACAAATGATTTTAGCACATTGTACCAGAAATTGAATTCACTAGAGACTAAAGTTAATTATTCAAATAGATACACCCATCCTAACATTCATTTATCATATTGGGGAAATGTCACATTAAGGGCTCTTTCACATGGTCCGTGCTGCTCAGCAGGGGATCATAAACATAGATCGCCGCTGAGCAGGAAGGTGACACCTCCCTCTCCACTCTGTGTGCAGAGAGGGAGGTGTCAGAGCCCCATGCATCTCTATGGGGGAATCAGATGAGAGCGGACCGCCTGTCCGCTCTCATCCGATCCCATCCGATCCGATCCCCTGGACGGATGTAAAATAGGGTTTCCATCCGTCCGGATTTCACAGACAGGATCGGATCCGGATGGCAGCGGTTGTCAGCGGACATGTCACCGCTGACATCCGCTGCCCCATAGGGATGCATGGAGCATCTGATCAGATCCGCCTAAAAAACTGACAGGCAGATCTAATCGGAGCGCTCGTGTGAAAGAGCCCTTACAAGCACATTATTTTTAGTAACAAAGTTTTTTACAAAGAACAAGTCATCAATGTGTATTGGTACTAATTTGAATTCTTAGTGCCGGTTCACACTATAGCATGTGCGGCGATCGCATGTAATATCAGAGCGCACTGCTCCTTCATTACATGCGATCGGATGTGCAGTGCGAATTCAGCCATACACTTTGTATGGCTAAATTCGCACTGCACCCGCACAAAAGTCGCACATGAGGCATTTTTTCAGTCGCATCAGGATCGGATCGCACAGTGGTTCACACTTGTGCGATCCGATCCTGTGCGAACTGTCACATCGCACTGCGAGATGCGATCAAACTGGGGGTGTTGTTAACATTTCATTGACATCCCCAGCGTATCGCATATGGCAGTGTGAACTGCCAGATGTGCGTTTGCGATGCGGGAACAGGCTGCGAATTCGCAGCCTTCCCGCATCGCACAAGTGTGACCCGGCACTCACTCTTAAAATGTTAGAAAGAACAACCTTGCCCCACAGGGTTTGCTTGATTTCTGATTTTCTTTCAAAGCAGAATTGTCAGACTGAGCGTCAGGTTAAAAAAACAACTTATTTTCTACCTGAACGCATTCGCTGATAACACACACTCAAAAATCCATATAAAAAAGGTGCTGTCAGGATTACATGAAAGAAATCTTGTCTAAATGGCAGTTTTACTTCCTTCTAACTGCCTGGACAGAGTGTCAGTTATCTGCCGCAAACTCAAGCAGAAAAGAAGCCAGCCTGCATGGGGGGACTTGTGGACAGACACTGGGCTGACAGTTCTGCCCAGACAGGAAGAGAATACAAGTGAATGACAGAAAACATAGCTATTCTTGAGACATTTTAACCACTTCTGGACCGGAAGGATTTGCCTCCTAATGACCAGGCCTTTTTCTGCGATTCGGCACTGCGTTACTTTAGAGGACAATTGTGTGGTTGTGCGCCGCTGTACCTAAACAAAATTGATGTCTTTTTTTCCCAACAAATAGAGCTTTCTTTTGGTGGTATTTGATCACCTGTGCGATTTTTATTTTTTGCTCTATAAACAAAAAAAGAGCAACAATTCTGAAGAAAAAAAACAGTATTTTTCACTTTCTGCTATAATATTCCCCAAAAAAATTTAAAAATCAAATTTTTTTAACACTTTAGACCAATTTGATTTCTGCTACATATTTTTGGTTAAAAAAATCACAATAAGCGTATTTTGATTGATTTGCGCAAAAGTTATCGCGTCTACTAACTAAGGGAAAGATTTATGTCATTTTTTTTCTAGTAATGGCGGTGATCTGCGATTTTTAGCGGGACTGCGACATTGGGGCGGACAGATCGGACCCCTAACTGACATATTTGGTGGGACCAGTGACATTACCACAGTAATCAGTGCTAAAAATACGCACTGTTACTGTAATAATGTCAATGGCAGGGAAAGGGTTACTACAGTGGGTCATGATACGGATGTCAGCATAAGTGTTTGCAAAAGAGAGAAAAAGCAGCGCTATCCAAGGTTAGTATAATGGAAACTAGGAGAACAGCCCATAAGAGAAAGTCATATTTATTTGGAAAGACATATATGGATCAATTAAGGAGTTCCAAACCTCCTATACTAAACCTATACTAACCTTGGATATCGCTGCTTTTTCTCTCTTTTGCAAACATTAACACAGTGGGTGATCAAGGGGTTAAATGTAAGCCTAGGGGAGTGATTCTAACTGTATGGGGGCGGGGCTTGTGGAATGATCACAGAGACCTGTGATCCTATATAGAAGGATCACAGATGCTCTGTGATCATTCCAGAGAGAAGAACGGTCGGCTGTGTTTACAATAGCTGACCGTCCTTCTTTTTTCAGCGGGGAGCGATTATGGGTCCCCGGCGGCAGTTGGAGCAGCCTGCCCCATGCATCGGAGTCCCCGCTGCCGAGTGGGGGCGGGAGCGCACGCCCCCTAGCTGCAGGTGCGCGACTGACGTAGGGCTACGTTGGTTCGCCCAGGAGGGCCATCCTGCCGCATTATATCTGTGGCGGGCGGTTCTGAAGAGGTTAATAACAACGTAAGAGTGGAGATAAGAATTCCAACAAATGCCAAGTCTTAACTTTATTGCTACAGGACAAAGACAACAAAGCTCACTTTACAGCTCTTTACATTGCAATTGGCTGTGGCTTTTTGAATACAGTATGTAAAACTGTTACTATAAAAAACACAAAAGACAAATAAAGCATATGTTATTATGTTAGATCACTAACAGATTTTGTTTTTACAATAGTAACTTTCAGGCACTTTTTTATGATATGCCAGACTTCAAAAAAAATGTTTTTTTTCCATAATTTTTTTTTTTCCATAATGTTTTTTAAGTTCTGTTACTAAATTTTAAACTTTTACATTTCCAATGTCTGTGCTTTGCACATGCTCATAAATAGAAGACAATAATTCTGATTTACTAAAGAGTTCAAGTGAAAAAGCTTTATTGTAGTCAGCGTGGACTCACTTTACCTCAATTACAATCAGTAAATAGGCCCATGGGACTACAACTGAAGGAAATAGAAAGGTACTCTGGGTCATCCCTGTCATGACCTAAATGTCAAGGCTAAATTTAGCAGCATCATCATGCAGTGATTAACTTGGCTATACCTTAATATGTAATTTGCATGCCTAATGTATATTAAAACATTTTAAGGACATATAAGGCCTTTATGTGGTACACCATTGTAACCAAAACCCTACTATTCTTTTATTATTATTTATTTACCATTACACAAATGTAAAAGGAAAATAAACGTTATATATAAAATAAATGCTGTATATACAGTAACAAAAAAAAAAAAATATATATATATATATATACACAGTATATATACATATATATATATATATATATATATATATATATATATATATATACACATATATATACAGTATATATATATATATATATATATATATATATATATATATATATATATATATATACAGTATATAGATATATATATATATATATATATATATATATATATATATATATATATATATATATATATATACACACACACAGTATTTCACAAAAGTGAGTACACCCCTCACATTTGATTATATATTTTCATGTGACAACACTGAAGAAATTACACTTTGCTACAATGTAAAGTAGTGAGTGTACAGCTTGTATAACAGTGTAAATTTTCTGTCCCCTCAAAATAACTCAACACACAGACAATAATGTCTAAACCGCTGGCAACAAAAATGAGTACACCCTTAAGTGACAATGTCCAAATAGGGCCTAATTAGCCATTTTCCCTCCCCGGTGTCATGTAACTCGTTAGTGTTACAAGGTCTCAGGTCTGAATGGGGAGCAGGTGTGTTAAATTCTGGGTAATCGCTCTCACTCTCTCATACTTGTCACTGGAAGTTCAAAATGGCAGCTCATGGTAAAGAATTCTCTGAGGGTCTGAAAACAAGAATTGTTGCTCTACATAAAGATGGCCTAGGCAATAACAAGATTGCCAAGACCCTGAAACTGAGCTGCAGCATGGTGGCCAAGACCATACAGCAGTTTAACAGGACAGGTTCCACTCAGAACAGGCCCCACCATGGTTGACCAAAGAAGCTGAGTGCATGTGCTCAGTGTCATATCCAGAGGTTGTCTTTGGGAAATAGACGTATGAGTGGTGCCAGCATTGCTAGGGTGAGAAGTCAGCCTCTCAGTGCTCCGACTCTACGCCGCACACTGCATCAAATTGATCTGCATGGCTGTCATTCCAGAATGAAGCCACTTCTAAAGATGATGCACAAGAAAGCCCGCAAACAGTTTGCTGAAGACAAACAGACTAAGGACATGGATTACTGGAACCATGTCCTGTGGTCTGATGAGACCAAGATAAACTTATTTGGTTCAGATGGTGACAAGCGTGTGTGATGGCAACCAGGTGAGGAGTACAAAGACAAGTGTGTCTTGCCTACAGTCAAGCGTGGTGGTGGGAGTGTCATGGTCTGGGGCTGCATGAGTGCTGCCGGCACTGGGGAGCTACAGTTCATTGAGGGAACCATGAATGCCACCATGTACTGTGACATACTGAAGCAGAGTATGAGCCCCTCCCTTCAGAGACTGGGCTGCAGGGCAAAATTCCTTCATGATAACGACCCCAAACACACCTCCAAGACGACCACTGCCTTGCTAAAGAAGCTGAAGGTAAAGGTGATGGACTACCCAAGCATGTCTCCAGACCTAAACCCTATTGAGCATCTGTGGGGCATCCTCAAATGGTAGGGGGAGGAGCGCAAGGTCTCTAACATCCACCAGCTCTGTGATGTCATCATGGAGGAGTGGAAGAGGACTCCAGTGGCAACCTGTGAAGCTCTGGTGAACTCCATGCCCAAAAGGGTTAAGGCAGTGCTGGAAAATAATGGTGGCCACACAAAATATTGACACTTTGGGCCCAATTTGGACATTTTAACTTGGGGGGTGTGCTCACTTTTGTTGTCAGTGGTTTAGACATTAATGGCGTGTGTGTTGAGTTATTTTGAGGGGACAGCAAATTTACACTGTTATACAAGCTGTACACTCACTACTTTACATTGTAGCAAAGTGTATTTTTTTCAGTGTTGTCACATGAAAAGATATAATAAAATATTTACAAAAATGTGAGGGGTGTACTCACTATATATATACTGTATATCACCCCTACAGTGAGGTCCAAATCATCAACATTAGGAGGGAAGGGGGTCATATCCATCTGCTCCCTAAAGATGGCTCAACCTGTACTCCACTAATAGGCTCCATAGTCTTTTGAACCCAGATTCAGTGGCTCATGCATCACAGGCCATATATCCACCCCTGGGTATGAACACTATTAAAAACTATAATGGTATTAAGAATGACTGGCCCTTTAAAGTTAAGTCAGCTGCTGTACATTTCAGATTATGGAAAATTCTATTTCTATGCAGAAACCAAAGTCAAACTTTTGCTAAAGATTGATTGCTTTTGGAATTGATGCTCTGCAATCTAGAACTCTGCTGGAACACTTTGGGCTGCTTCTAAGCAGAAATGTTTTGCAGATGTTTTGGGAAGTCACAGAAAAGGCACGCGTCTATATTCATGTCTTGTTCTGTCTTTGTGTGTGTGTTTGTGCAGAGGACGGAAAACATGAATCTCGTGAGCAACTTCTGCAACTTTGTCCTGACGGCGCTATTGATTGCGGGTTATTGCAGCTGTCTTCCCTTGAGCGAAGATGCTATTTGTACCGCAGAGGAGATTGCTAAGTATAGCATCATCTTTACTGGCAAATGGAGCCAGGCATCCTTCCCCAAACAATATCCTTTGTACAGGCCCCCGGCACAGTGGTCATCATTGTTAGGTAAGTGATTATACACTATCCACACACTTCTGTGTTAGACTGTCGAAGATCTCATCTAGATAATGTGGGAATGGAGCAATTATACCAGCAATGGTCTTATCCTGCCTTGACCAAATCTCAGAGGGTTTCGTTGTATCCACTGTGATTAGCAGGCCTGTCTGATGTGTCACTCAAAAATCTTGGTCATTCTGCTGTAACATGTGGCCTTTATAATTATATATCTCTCTCTGTTACCTGCTTTGTCTGTACTACACAATGGGTATACTTTACTGCTCCTTTCCACAATGCAAGTTTATCATTTGGCTGACTCGTTAAAAACAATGTACTCCCCATGTGCTTGATATCTCAACAAATGCTGATGAGAGTGAAGCTGAATACACACTATCAGTTTTTTTTTTTTTTTTTTTTTAACCCAGCGGGCTAAGGGAAAAAAAAACTGAAGAGTTTGGGAGGAGATCCTGTTCTAACTATCTAACTAATGGCACTTTTCCACTGCAAGTACCGGCTCGGCTCTACTTGGCCCTGTTTGGTTTTCCACTGCATGGTACAGCATGGTACGGTGTTGGAACAGTTCGGTACGGTTTGGTATGGTTTGCTTTTCCACTAAAGTAGTACTAAAGTAAGTGGGTGGGATAACAACGATTCTCTGACCAATCAGTGGCTAGTAGTGACTGCATGCAAAGGATTGTGGGATATGGTACCCGTATGGTACCTCTTGGAACCACAATCGAGGTGGTACTGTTTTAGAGAGCCATACCGTTTGGTTCCATGTAGTGGAAAAGCGCTGCCGTTCCGTACCGTACCGTACCGAACTGTTCCTACACCATACCATGCGGTACCAGCAGTGGAAAAGCACAAAAGCGAGCCGAACCGTTCGGTTCCATGCAGTGGAAAAGCCCCATATTTTAGTAGAGCGGGTCTCCCCCGCTGATCTATTGTTTTCTGACAGGGGGACAACCCCCCTTACAGAACACTCCGGTCAGCTGGTCGGAAGCCAATCAGCAGACCTTTTTTGATCATGTCCCTTCATCAGAAGCTGGGCATTCAGCTGGCTTTTGTCAGACCGGCTGCCGTACACATGGGCCGAAAGTCTGACAGTTTCTATTTAATTGGCCAATGCCGCCTGATATTTAGCCAGTGCGTACGGCCCTTTAGACTGTAAAGCTGGCCATACATGGATCGCAATCAGGACAGAATACATTTCACTCCATCTATGGTCATTCCTGTTCCAGAGAAGTCAATCTAATGATCGGCTTCTCTGGAAGTGGCTTGTTGGAACAATTTCCTTTGATCTGATTAGTATATTCTGAGTTCTGACAGCAGAGAAGTCCCTGCTGTCAGAATACAATAACACAGCAGGGTGGATTCCTCCATCCACTTTGCGTGTGAATGAAGGAATTCATTTTTTTTCGATCATCCTGCTGACTGATCTATGTATGGCCAGCCTTAGGGCTTGATCACACTTGCTTTGCTCTTAAAGGAGCGATTTGCATTGACAGGCCTAAGGGTTTGTTTACATATGTGGCCGGAAGGCAGTAAAAAAAAAACGGGGGGAATTTCTGTGCTAAAAATTGATAATTATGATGAAAAAGAGGGGGGAAAAGCTGCTGACACTAGACCAACAGACAGTGATCCAAAATGCATAGGTAAAAAAATAGTGTAGCGCTAATACATAAAACACATGTGAATAAATAAATAATTATCATAAATATAATGAACATAAATGATAAATGGTGTAAAGTCCAAAAAGAAACAAAGTTGTGCCCACAAAGTCCCAAAAGGTGTAGATGGGGATACAATCCAGGAAGCAAAACTTATTTGCAAGAAAAGTTATTAGGATTCTTCTTGTGACAACCACAGGGAAGTGCAGGCAGGGGACACCACTGTGCAATAATAATGGGAGGCAGCTTACCAGAACAGTGTGGCCAATCGAGTTAATGAAATGGCCTCACAAGCATATGGGTAAAGCAGGTAGACTCCAATATCGCCAAGAAAACAGAACCCAGAAGGTCCAGTCTCCACAGCAGGTCCAAAAAAAGCCAGATGGATACGGGTGTATATAGAATATATAACAAAAAGACCATAACGTAATCCCGTAAAAGACTTCAAGCAGATTTATTAAAAGGTTACTTACAAAACATCAGACATGAACAGGCACATCAACAAATATGGCTGAAGGTCCGACCGCGGAAGGCAGTAAAACCAGGCAGCTGAGCCTTAGTTTTATTGCCTGCTACTGCCCACCTGAGCATTACCATACAGCTGCTATATGTCTCTGTAGCAGTGACTTTGCAGCCTGCCGACCTTCTAATCTCTCCTACAGTCCCTCTCAACCAGGGTTTCGTGGAACCTTAAGTTTCCTCCAGGGCAGACCTGGGCAAATTGTTTCAAGGGATCCCCCCAAGGTAAAAAGGTTGGGAAAGACTGCTCTAGTATAAATAAAGAGCAGATGCACAGGATGAAGAGGAGGCAAAATGTAGTGACTTGAACAACCTTACTGCTTCTTTTGCAAACTTTCAGCATGAATTGCTCCATGATTGAAGTAACTACAAAGGTCAGTGAGGGTTTATTATAAAGCCTATTTATGTCTTGTTAAAAAGTGTATCTGGAGGCAAAAGAAAATTAGAAATATGTTTTAGGTTTCAATGCAAGTGTTCAATCCTGTTTCTTTAAAATTTTGTGTACATTTAGTCCCCATCAACACCTTAGAATAATTTTGTGGGTGCAGTCTGCATCCATTTTCTGCATCCATTTTCTGTGCCTACAGTTCATTCTGTTTTTAATACCTCCATCTGTAGTCACAAGTTCAGATGCATTGAGAGCAGAGAGTGCAGGTTAAGAAGAAGGATAAGCCTGAGTGAAAAAGCACATCCCTAGTAACTTTTCTGACAAGCACTTTCTTCCCTGCTGGCCACTGGATGGTCCATATTTTAGCTGTGCTGTGTTGATCAGATGCTTGATTACTGTTTCGGAAGCAGGTCTGAGAGTGTAATCAAGCAACTGATCCACACCTAAAGGCTACACAATGCAGTAGACCATACACTTGTAAAGGGTGCCTGGGGAAGTGTTCTTTCACATTGGCAATCAGCAGGAAGTTGATGTATCACTCCCCCTGCTGGCTGTTATGTAGAGCCAAAAAGCAGCAGCTGCAGCTTCAGGAATGGACTGAGGATATGCACACATTTTCAAAGTAACAAAATAAACTTTTCAACAATATTAATACACACTGCTGTTTATTAATACTTAAAGTGTTACTAAACCCAGAACCCTGTAGTCACTATATCTGGTCTCCCACAGTACACAACATGGAAATGCATTCATTTTATTAAATATAAACTGCTAAATACCTTTTCTCATCAGCAGTTAGAGCAGCCTTGTGACTTCTGTCTGGTTAAAGCTTGTAGGATTAGTTTTCATTCTCCCCTGATTGTATTATGAGGATACAGGACCCCTGACCCTCTGTCTGGACAGTGCTGATTGGATTGTGCTGATCACATGCACTCCCCCAAGAAAAAAAAACTCTCTAGCAATACACACCAAACTGAGCATCTGCAGCTTGTCCCCGAGGCTCTGTTCTATCAGCAGATGTTTTTTGACTGTAGAAGAAGGGGAGGATTAGAGAAGACAGGATCAAACAGTCTTTTTACAAAATGCAGAGGAATAGCCTCTTAGGTTCCATTGTGAGTACAAAAAGCATGCTTTGCTGCATATACAGACCAATTTTACTGTTGTGGGTTTAGTAACACGTTAAAGCTATATTTCAGGTATTAATTTTTTTACATAGTTACATTGTTCCAGCTTGGACCAATGTAAACCTGGAAGCAAGTAAAGATAACTAGAGTAGACGTGTCTACTGATTTACAGCTTTCATGGGGATCGGCCAGGTATTATAAATGAATACTGTAACCAGAAACTGTAAATTTTAGGCATCCCTCCAAGTAGTTATCCTGTAATGCTCCGGGCACCCACATTGATTAAGGGTGCCAAAGTTGAAGGAGTCTGTCTTGGCTCTATGTACACTCAAAGGAAAAGGAGTATGAAATGCCACACTCCAAAGACACAGCCTAGGTATGGAACGAGATGAAAGCAGCTTCAGTCCAGCTCCTCCCAGGCCACACCCTTGACATGTTTTGCACCTCTTTGAACCACTAAGCCCTGTGGGTGGGACGAAATGCGTCGGAGGTATTCTTGGGTGGAGTCAGGTTGAAGCCGCATTCATTTATTTCCATATTTGGGCTGTTTCTTTGAAATGCAATGTTTCACACTCCCCTTCATATGGTATATAGTTACTATGGTCCAAGCTAGAACAATGTAACTACATTATGTAAAAATATCCATACCTAGAATTTATTTTTAATGTTATGAATGTGACTTTAGCACTTCTATAAGAATATGTCAATAATATCCTTTGGCTTTAGAAATATTGAAGTAAATGATGCTATGTTTTCATATGTAATATACCCTAGTATGTAAAACAAGCTTGTTCTTATGCCTATTCTGGCCATTCATGAGGCATCTGTTACACAGAATAAGGCAGACAGTGTTAATACACTGAGTGGTGAAGCAGAGATGGATGTGCCCATTTGTCGCTAGTGGTTGTTAAGTCTCTATTGATTTTACCTTGCTGCTCCCAACAAGTTAAATCCATTTTGCTGCGTTGATACTATCTCATGTGCTGGCGGTTGAGGCCTGCTGTGATTTACAAACAATTAATCTTGAAAAAGGCCAGTCGTACAACATGACCATCTACTCCTCTCATCTTTCAGGAGTGAGTCACAGCTCTGACTACCACATGTGGAAGAGGAACGATCATGCCAGCAACGGAGTGAGGGATTTTGCAGAGAAAGGGGAAGCCTGGGCCTTAATAAAGGAGATAGAGGCAGCTGGAGAGAAGATTCAAAGTGTCCATGGCATTTTCTCTACCCCATCCATGTCCAGCGGGACTGGCCACGCATCAACAGAGTTTGAGGTCCATACTAGGCACCCTTATGTAAGTATTAGGCTCCCTAATGTAAGTACCAGGGTTTGCTGTTTGCAGAGCTGTTGAAACCATAAGGCTCCGTTCACATCTAGGCGTTTTGGGGTGTTTTTGGGGCGTTTTTCTGCTCTAGGATCAGCTCTCAAAACGCCCAACAAGACAAATCCTATTCATTTCAATGGCCCCTGTTCACATCTGAGCGTTTTGAAGCTGTATACAAAACGCCCAACGCTCAAAAAAGTACATGAGCTTCTTTTTGGGCAGATTACAGGCGTTTTCCATTGATCTCTATTGAATCTAAAAACGCCTGCACAAAAATCGCGGTAAAAATCGCGGTAAAATCGCGGTAAAAATCGCCGCAAAAAATCGCGGTAAAAAACGCGCAAAAAACGCTACGCTCAGGTGTGAATGTAGCCTAAAGGGTGAAAAGGTCTTCATCAACAGCACCCTATGTAGGTGGGACAATGACATCTTGGAATTATGCGGTCTCGCAAGCTACCATGCATGTTCACCACTAAAAATTTGATAGTGAGTTGTGGAACCAGCTGAAGACACTGATCATACTCCCATTAAATGTGCTAGCTCAAATTTAAAAGATATAAGTGCCGTGCTTCATTCCGATTAATGTGTAGACATAAACAACAAAAACATTAAACAAGATACATTGTGTGCGGTGTCTTATATTAAATGTTTCAAACATGCAATATAGGTATAGTGTAGTCCATAGTTCATAGATTCCCATATGCAGTGATTATTTTTAATATAATCTTGATCAATGTCCTTAGTCTTATTAGGTGATCGAAAAAATGCTCCAATAGCAAAAAGTGATCTGCCACCTCACTTGTGCTCCCCCCTCCTGATTGAAGGCTCACCTCCTAGGATGTGACCCCACGATTAAGCTAGGTCATAATGCGCCTGTGAACCACCCTGGGTACAATAAGTACGATGTAGGTCTCATAGATGCTCTGCTCACTCATATCCTGATCTCCTGGTCAGATGTGATAACACATGAAATAAAAGGGCTCCAAATAGTGCTTATACCATTTTTAAAACTGCCTTTATTAATACTATAAATTGAGTACTCACATATTTAAGGTGCTTCCAGCGCACCAAACTGTGTCCAACAAATGTTAAAGAGGAAGTAAACCCTCCTCTGCAAGTTGTACCTATAGGTAAGCCTATGATAAGGCTTACCTATAGGTACAGTAAATATCTCCTAAACATGTACCGTTTAGGAGATATTTACCTTACATGCAGCCAGTGACATCACTGGCGCATGCGCTCTGAAGGAACGGCCGCTCGTGCCGTCCCTTCAGAGCCCCGTGCCGTGACTGTCGGCTCCCGCGCGCGATGGCCGGATGCCGCGATCCCGGAAGACGGGCGACTGGACATGTCGCCCATCATAGAGGTAAGCGGGCGGCACGGCGGGGGCTCGTTCTAAGGTAAGTATTTGATAATGAGCTAGTATGCGATGCATACTAGCTCATTATGTCTTTCTCTTTCAGGGTGAAAAAAAAAAATAATAAAATTTTCGGTTTACAACCTCTTTAAAATCAGAGGTCTCCAAAGCCGCACAGTAATTTTAATGATCAGACTCCCAAGCCTCTTATGAGCCAGACTGCCTTCACCGTCCTTGCCCCTCTCCTTGGTGTGTCGACACACGGTCACATGTCCTCCTCAGGGAGATTTCTATTGGACGGATGGCATTAGCTACATTTATATTTATTCAACTGATCGCTGTTTTATGTGATCCGTATCTCAGCTGTGTTATAATGTGTTGTATCCCAATGCTGATAATCACACCCACACATTCATTTGTGTAGAACGATGTTAGGAGTTACATAGTTACATAGTAGGTGAGGTTGAATAAAGACAATAGTCCATCCAGTTCAACCTGTGTAGGTGTGTGTGGCTGTAATCATCTCACATAGCCCTTAATGTCCTGATCCTTGAGATGTAAGTCTAAGAGTCTTTTGAAAGCCACCATACTTCCCGCAGAAACCACCTCTTGTGGTAGAGAATTCCACAATCTTGTAGCTCTAACAGTAAAGAACCCCCCACATTGCCTGAGGTTAAAACACTTCTCCTCTAATCGCATTGTATGACTAGAGTCCTCATGCAATCCCTTCGAATGAACAGCTTTTTTTCGAAGCTGAGATCCCCATTGAGATATTTATAAATTGCTATCATGTCCCCCCTCAGGCGTCTCTTCTCCAGGGAGAATATATCGAGCGATTGCAGCCGTTCTTCATAGTTAAGGTCCTCCAATCCCCTAATCAGTTTAGTTATGAGTTATTCTAGAATGAGTTATTCTAGGAAATCGTTCTAATCCCTCTGCTATTTCCTATCAGAATCCAGGTATTGCTGTATGAGGACGGGTGATTGCTACAAATGTGCATCTTTGGAGACAACACCATAATACAATATTTGCAATAAATCAGCATACAATTACCTCAAAAATATAATTTAAATAAAAAAGAATATCTAAAAAATATGTATAATGTATAAGTATGAAATATAAAATATATGAAAAATATATTTGAATGGCAATACAAAAATATAAACTAAATAAGGGGATCTTCCTAACAGAGCAAATTGTAGAAAAATCCAGTAGCGCAATTGTGCAATAATGGTGGCACCCTCCTACCACACCTCAGTCATATGCTCACTGAACACTAATGCAGGAAGTCTTAATACAAACAAGAAATTGCAGAGAAATCCAATAGTGCAATGGTGCAATAGTGGTGGCAACCTCCTACCACACCTCAAACATATGCTGACACATAAATCCTCGATAATATTATATGAATTGACCTAAATAAATAAATAAAGAATGTATCATATCTAAATGACATAAAAATGACATAAAAATAATCTGTTAAAATTGACATAAATGTTAAAATTCATTGTACACTTTTCTGATGTGTATTTTGTTCAATAAAGCTTTTTGGAAAAAAAAAAAAAAAAAATTCAAGTCCATATGATGAACAAGCACACCGCATAGTCCAAGGAGTGTGATTGGTATAATGAAAAAAGTGTTGAAACTTATGGGTCACCAATCTCCACCACCACCGTGTCCGGGGCCGGGGGATTAGCTGAAAGACGCACTCACCAAATGTTGTTGCTTAATTACTCTCGTAACCAAGCTAGAAATGCAAGAGTATTAAGACCACAATATCACACTTCCATAGGCGAGATCCAAATCACATATTCAGCCATGTGGAGAAAAAGCAGAATCCTACTAGTGCAATAACGTTTTTAAATTGCCTTTATTCAGCCACACAATATATATATACACTCACTTGGTTTACATTAAAAAGTGCATTTCAAGTCATCCTAATGAAGGAGGTAACACCCGTCATGGAAACTGTCTCCAGGCTCCACGCCGTTGAAGACCGAACCGCCGGATGTCACAGCACTCCTTACTCACTGTTGTGTTGAGCGTCGCCTGGTCACGCCCGATGCGTTTCGTCACTTCCGACTTCATCACCGGGGGCGTGGTGACGAAGTTTTAATGTAAACCAAGTGAGTGTATATATATTGTGTGGCTTAATAAATGCAATTTAAAAACCTTATTGCACTAGTGGGATTCTGCTTTTTCTCCACATGGCTGAATATGTGATTCGGATTTCGCCTATGGAAGTGTGATATTGTGGTCTTAATACTCTTGCATTTCTAGCTTGGTTACAAGAGTAATTAAGCAACAACATTTGGTGAGTGCGTCTTTCAGCTATTCCCCCGGACACGGTGGTGGTGGAGATTGGTGACCCATAAGTTTCAACACTTTTTTCATTATACCAATTACGCTCCTTGGACTATGCGGTGTGCTTGTTCATCATATGGACTTGAATTTTAACATTTTATGTAAATTCTAACAGAATATTTTTATGTCATTTTTATGTCATTTAGATATGATACATTCTTTATTTATTTATTTAGGTCAATTCATATAATATTATCGAGGATTTATGTGTCAGCATATGTTTGAGGTGTGGTAGGAGGTTGTCACCACTATTGCACCATTGCACTATTGGATTTCTCTGCAATTTCTTGTTTGTATTAAGACTTCCTGCATTAGTGTTCAGTGAGCATATGACTGAGGTGTGGTAGGAGGGTGCCACCATTATTGTACTATTGCACAATTGCGCTACTGGATTTTTCTACAATTTGCTCTGTTAGGAAGATCCCCTTATTTAGTTTATGGTTTATCTAAGTAGCTGCATATATCTATAAATATCTCCTAAGCGCTTGGGGATACTCATTTCTCCTATTCTTATAGGCGTGGTGGGTTTTTGTTTGAAATACAAAAATATACATATTAGAATTTTGAATGATACAAACAATAAAAATAAAAAATATATTAAAAAAAATAATTGCATAAAATAAATGTATGATGAGTATACTAATCCCTCAAAAACATTCTGCAAAAAATGACTCGCCACATTAGAACCCTTGATTCGAAACCCTATTTGGCAGTGCTCCATAATACATAGTCCTACTTAGTGAATGCACCATATGTGGGTTTGATGTATAACTATCTTCCCACCTACTTTAGAAAATTATAATAGTAACGACATCTTGGACACTTATGCCTCGTTTTCACTGAGCGTTAAGATTCGGTTTGGTACGGTACGCAATTTTTGCCGTTTCCATTGTCAAAAGTTGTGAATGGTACCCTAATTCCAAACCATACCGTACCACTTTTTTGGGACCCTTTCGTTGGGGTACCAACCACATTAGTACCATACCAACAGGGTGGAGCTACACTGTTGAGGTACTGTTGAGCTGAGGTACTGTTGGCAGGGGAAACGCAAGTCTGATCAAGGGGTACCGTTCCGAACCGTACTGAACTGTACCGAACCATACCACTCAGTGGAAACTAGGCATTAGCTGCATCCTGCTGCTGTGTACCCTTAGGGAGGCGTAGGACCCAGCCGCTGCATCTGCATGCCCCACCATCTTGAATTTAGAGTTTTGCAATATAGGAATTAACAACTTGTACTACCTTTAGAGAATACAGGCTTTGCTGACATTAAAATATCTATAGAAGCTACAATGCACTTCTGTGATCCTACTTCAATCTGAGTGCCACCACTAGGGCATATATAGATACCATACAGAGAAAATACATTTAGTGATGAGATTCAGCCTCAAAGTGGGATCCCGCCATGGGCGTCCGCAGAACTTTTTTTAGGGGTGGGCATAATTTTAAGGTCACCCATGCTCCTGGCTATGTCCTCCCCTCTGTGAACTGACCACCATAAACCATGGCTGCTGAGCCCTGACACCGTGGTCAGTTTACGTGCCTCCATTATCCGCAGCCCTCCTGTCCTCCTCTGTCCTCTCTCCCCCGTCCTTCCCTGCCTGACTGCTCCTGTGTCAGTGCCCCCCTCCCCTCCAGCTCCTGTAATTTCATTTAAAGTTTCATATCCTGTCTACATTCTGTTTAATAATCCTGTGTGCCCCTGTGTCTGTGTTTTATAAAAATAAGTTTTCAGAGTGCCAATCGCCGCTCATGTGACCCGCTGCCTCTCTCCTCCTCTCCTCCTCTCCCCCTCCCCTCCCGACTGACGTCAGCGAGGATTAATCGGCTCCGCCCGTGGCAGGTAGCTGTCAGACGGTAAAAGAAGAGATCCAACGGGTCACGTGAGCGGCGCTCGGCGCTATAAAAGCTGGTAAAGAACAACTTATTTTTTAAAACACATACACACGGGCACACAGGATTATTAAACAGACCAGACAGGATGGAATAAAGTGGCTTAACAGCCACTTTAAATAGGAAGTTAAGATTCCGGGGGGGGGGGGCATTTGCCCCCCCTTGCCCCTACCTGCGGATGCCCATGGATCCAGCCTCACAGATGAGATTCCACTTTCAAATAAAATTCAGCCCCTGACTTGAGATCCAGCCTAATACATGAGATCCAGCCTCATGTGTGAGATTTAGCATTACATGACAAACAATACCCCGCAAGATCCAGCCTTTCACGTGAGATTCAGCCTTACACATGAGATTCACACTCACATGGAAGATCCAGCCACACGCAAGAGTTCTAGATTCACAGATGCGATCCAGCCTCTGAATTAAGATCCCTCCCCCATACATGAGATCCAACCTCACAGGTGAGATTTAGCATTACAGAACAAATCACACCAACATCAGTCTGTGCTCTTTATATCTACCTTTAATTCAGCTTTAAAGGGTAACTCCACTTTCATGGGGAAAAAATAAAAAATAAAGAAAAAAACAATATAGCGTATACAATTGAGACACAAATCATATTGTAATTGAATGTTATTAAAAATTGCCTTTCCTTTTCAATCTGCAGCTGTTGTAATTTTCCAGAAATGCAATGCAATATGGCTACCTGGAGGTGTTCTGTACACAGAATGTATACTGACCACACCCCCAGAAACATCATTTCCTGCTTGTGTGATTGGCTCATCAATTTTCCCAGAAGTCTGCACTAAGAAACAAGTCAGATTTCTGGCATCCCCTGCAACAAAAATGTCATTTTTGGTGAGATGCTTCCAGTAGGAACACGTCTAAGGGGATGCAAGCCCAGCAGCTTTCCTCATTAGAGCCCTGCAGCTGCCACAGCTGACAGATAATTATGAAACCACTCCCATTAGACCCACTCAGCACAGAGGCACAGAGGATTTCTTCAGAATAACAAAAGGTTGGAATCTTTAACAAAGTTTGTTAAAATCCCTACAGTGTACAGAGATCAACCAGAGGGGAATGTTTTTTTCTCAACAAAAGTGGAGTTACGCTTTAATCAAACTGTAATTAAGCCTCACCGGCCCTTTAAATTCCTCAGCTGTAATAGGTGTATATAGTATACAGATCTTGTTATTTTCTTATACAGAGTATCGCTGACACCATAAAAACAGCACCACCAGCACTGAGGCAGCCTAGCAACAGACACAACAGTAACAGAAACATTGCAAAAGATGAATCCGTCAGCTTTCATCACCAGGAATTCCTGGACCGCCCTTGTCAGCCTCTCCTCTCAGCACATTCTTCTCTGTCTTTTCATTTTCTCTACTACCAGATGAGCTGAGACACCCCGATGAGAACCCGGTTGGTGCTTCTTGTAACCAGCTGTGGCTCCTATGCCTATTTCCTAACCTGTTAAAATGGTATGTTCCACAGAGAAATGTTCCGATCATTCTCTCCTTCCAATTCTCTTGAGAAAGCAAAACATTCATTGGACTTTAGATGCTTTTAAACTTTGCATCAAATTGTCACAATAAAGAAAATTGGAAAGAAGAAGCACCAACATATTTCTTTGTGAAAAATATCAATGGTTGGGCTAAAACAGGTGAGCACCAAGATCTGCTGCCATGCAGGCAATGGAAATATTGGTGTCTTCTTCAACCCTTCTGTTTTGCATGTGACTGGAGGTGTCTACACTTCCCTCTAATGTACTAACTACATGTGCCTTGCGCTTTTTTGCTGTAAAAATAATGCCTAAAGCAGAGGTCTCCAAACTGCAGCCTGGGGTTCCTTTGCTCTATTCCTCCCACTGACATCAATGTTGGGGCACTTTTCCTCTTACTGACACCATTGATGGGGCACTATTCCTTCCAATGACACCAATAATGGCACACTTTTCCTCCCACTGACACCAACAATAAGGGACTATTCCTCCCACTGACATGAAGAATAGGGCACTATTCCTCCCACTGACGCCAACACTGGGGCACTATTCCTCCCACTGACACCAATAATGGGGCACTATTCCTCTGACTGACACCAATGATGGGGCACTATTCCTCTCACTGACACCATTAATGGGGCACTATTCCTTCCACGGACACCAATGATGGCACACTTTTCCTCCCACTAACACCAACAATAAGAGACTACTCGTCCCACTGACAACAACAATAGGGTAGGTACTATTCCTCCCACAGACACCAACACTGGGGCACTATTCCTCCCACTGACACCAATGATGGGGCACTATTCCTCCCACTGACACCAATGATGGGGCACTATTCCTCTCACTGACACAATTAATGGGGCACTATTCCTTCCACTGACTCCAATGATGGCACACTCCCCCCCCCCTTTGGCACCAAAAATAAGGGACTATTCCTCCCACTGAAAAAAACAATGGGGCACTATTCCTCCCACTGACACCAACACTTGGGCACTATACCTTATACTGATACCAATGACGGGGCACTATTCCTCATACTGACACCAATAATGGAACACTATTCCTCCCACTGACACAAACAAATGGGGCACTAATTCTCCCACTGACACCAACGATGGGGCACTATTCCTCCCACTGACGCCAACACTGGGGCACTATTCCTCCCACTGACACCAATAATGGGGCACTATTCCTCTGACTGACACCAATGATGGGGCACTATTCCTCTCACTGACACCATTAATGGGGCACTATTCCTTCCACGGACACCAATGATGGCACACTTTTCCTCCCACTAACACCAACAATAAGAGACTACTCGTCCCACTGACAACAACAATAGGGTAGGTACTATTCCTCCCACAGACACCAACACTGGGGCACTATTCCTCCCACTGACACCAATGATGGGGCACTATTCCTCCCACTGACACCAATGATGGGGCACTATTCCTCTCACTGACACAATTAATGGGGCACTATTCCTTCCACTGACTCCAATGATGGCACACCCCCCCCCCCCTTTGGCACCAAAAATAAGGGACTATTCCTCCCACTGAAAAAAACAATGGGGCACTATTGATCTTTTATTGAAAAGAATCAAGCAACATATTTTATACAAAAGTAAAAAACATAACTATAGTACAATATTCCAACAGAAAACAAAGGAATACACATCCATGTGCAGAATATATACAATATATACATAATCCACTTCCAACATTTTTAGAAAACTATTTACATAAAGCAGCAGAGAGGGCCTAAGAGGCACAACCCATCACCTATGTATGCAGCCATTTATCAAAAACTGAGCATTAAGAAAAAATCTAGGGTGATAAGAGACAGAAAGCCACACCCAGGACAGAGACTCCTGGCAGTCAGGGAGGCTTGAAACCCCTCCACGCCTTCAACCAAGCCCTCTGACCCCACTTGTCTCTCTCAAGCGCCCGAATCTTCCCCACCTCATGCAGAATGTCACACACCACCACCTGAACAGGAAGGATTTTACGCCGAAGGGTGACCTGACACCGTGCGTTCCAGGTGTAATAACGGACTACTAAGCTAACTAAAAAAAGTGTATCCAAACAAAAGCCCCCACCAGTATTGAATGCTCCATACACCCACTCAGCATAACCCAGCCTGGAGAGGAAAGGAACACCGAGGGCCCGCCCCACCTGTTTGTATACCTCTATGTTAAAAGGGCAACGAAGCAGAAAATGGTCCATAGTCTCCTCCTCACCTGAACATTCCTCCCGAGGACAACCACGATCCATCCCACTGCGGAATTTCAAATTGCCCCGAACATAGAGCCTCCCATGGAAGCACAACCAGGCCAGATCCCTGATTTTAAGGGGGACTCTAGCCAAATTAATCAATCTTAACCCTTCCCTCAAAATTGGGCCTGGGCAATCCCTTAAGGCCAGTGGGTCATGAAAGACTTCGCTCAAGACTCGGCTCATAAGGACTTTCCTCGGAGCAGATCTGAGATCTTCAGCCGACAGTCGCCACTGCCGCAGCAACTTCAGACACGGAGCGACATAGGCTGGGAGCTGACCACGATGACCCCTGAGATTCTTCACTTGGCCACCTTCTTCCCAAAGTCGCAGAAAAGGCCTAAACCAAGATCTAAACATGCCTGTCCATCCAGGAGGTTCCACTGCAAGCATACTACCAATGTTAAACTTGAGAAATAGCAGTGAAAAGAAAAGAACGGGGTTGACCATACCTAAGCCACCCTCCCTCCTGGATAGATAGGTGACATTCCTCTTGATGGGGTTCAGTCTGTTCCCCCACAGCATCTGGAAGAACACACTATAGATCCTAGCATAGAGAGACACTGGCAAGATGCAGACAGGGCTGACATACAAGAAGATCGGTATCAGGTAAGTCTTAATCAGATCAACCCTTTCCCTCAGAGATAACTTCCATCTCTTCCAGCTGACCACCTTAGTATTGGCAACTTCCAGCCTGCCTTCCCAGTTTTTAAGGCCATAATCGCCAGGTCCGAATTCAATGCCTAATATCTTAATTTTTTCCTGGGGCACTGGAAAGGTGTCCGGGAGATCAAACCCCTCACCTTCCTTTCCCATCCAAAAAACTTCACTCTTTTCCTGATTGATCTTGGAGCCTGATGCTTCAGAGTACCATGATGTCAGAGAGACCACCTCCTCTGCTTCATCTGTCCCAGTGACAATCACTGACACATCATCCGCATAGGCAACAACCCTCAAAGGCGGCTCACCCGGGATTCCCACTGGTACCCCACACAACATGCTGCTCTCTAGCCTCCTGATGAAGGGGTCGATTGCAAACACATAGAGCAGGGGACTCAGGGGACAACCCTGGCGCACCCCAGAACCAACCTCAAAGGACTGTCCAACCCAACCATTAACAAGAGGGAAGCTTTCTGCCCCCTTATACAAGACTTTTAACCAATCGACAAAACCACCCGGCAGACCGTACTTACTAAAGAGCAACCACAGGTACTCATGGTTGACACGATCGAAAGCCTTTGCCTGATCCAATGCCAGTAAATACTTTCCCCAGCCTGCAGCCCTGCACTGCTCCAAGGCCTCCCGGACAGCTAAAACCGCTGTGAAGGTGCTCCTACCCTGGATCGAACAGTGCTGATGGCGAGAAAGCAAAGACTCTGCTACTGCCGATAGGCGCCAGAAAAGTATCTTCGCCAGCACCTTTCTATCGACATTGAGAAGGCTGATGGGGCGCCAATTCTCAATCATCGAAGGATCTTTACCTTTTGAAAGAAGAATCACAGCTGAGTGTCTCATGGAAGGGGGAAGCACCCCCTCAGCAAGACAACTGTTAAAAATCTCTACCAAATGTGGGGCCAGAATAGACTTAAAGGCTTTGTAAAACTCAGCCGTCAGACCATCCGGTCCAGGTGACTTCTTGATGGCAAGCTGTTCAATTGCCCTCGTCACCTCTTCAACTGTGATCTCTTCTGTCAAATTCATCAAAGGGACATCTCCACCATTTAGACCTGGAGTAGAGTCCAAAAAGCTTTCCATCTTGTCTCGGTCAAGCTCTTTCCTCCCAAGAAGTTCAGCATAAAAAGACCTCACGACCTCCAGGATCCCTGACCTGGACTTTGTCAAGGAACCTGTACTATCCTTAAGGCCAACGACCATCTTAACAGCTACACCCTGTTTGCAGTTCTGGTAAGGGTCAGGCGAGTGGTATTTCCCATAGTCCCGCTCCAGAACCAAAGAGGTATGCCGATCATATTGACACTTCCTGAGGAGGATTTTCACTTCAGAGATTGCCCCAGGATCTCCTCCTCTCGAGACAAGAATATCCAGCTTCCTCCGCAAACGTTGGTAGGTCATGTATCTATTAAACTGTTTTTTATTGGCTAGGCCCCTGAAGAATCCAGCAATCCTCTTTTTGGTCAGCTCCCACCACTCAGCCTTGCTGCTACAAAAGTCCAGGATGGTCACCTGTGCCTGAAAGAATTCCTCAAAGGATTGTCTAACATGTTCTTCCTCAAGGAGAGTCGAATTCAATCTCCAGATGCCTTTGCCCCTCTGAGGGAAGTCTGAAGCATTCAAGACCACAGATAGCATACAGTGATCAGAGAACTCCACTGCCTGCACCACTGGGGGTGAGAAAGCAGAGGCCTCCTTCAAAAAAAACCTATCTATCCTACTCTGACTATTACCTCGATGAAAGGTGAACCCTGTGTCATCCGGAAGGTGCTTAATGTGCACATCCACAAGACCAGCATCCCTAACCATACTATTTAAAAAAACGCTATCATATCCCAGCCTGTCATTGAAGTCCTTCCTGTCCTTGGGCCTAGTCACAGTATTAAAGTCACCTCCAAAAAGGCATTTCCTGTCCCACTTTGTGTGCGGCCCATAAATATTAATTAGGCGCAGGTCCTGCCCTCCCACAAGGACGTCTAAGACCATACATCTCCCAATCTCCACCTCAATAACCCGCCGGACAGTTACCATGCCGGTTTTAAACAACACCGCCACCCCGCTGTAAGGCTCGGCCGCAAGAGACCAGTAAGATGGACCATACCTCCAATCTCTCTTGGCCATATGAATACCTGCCAAGGAGGTGAGCCTAGTCTCCTGCAAAAATAAAATTTCAGCATCTAATTGGCTGAACAAAAAGAAGGCCATAGAACGAGCTCTTACCGACTTAATACTGGCGACATTTATTGTCACCACTTTTAACGGAGGGGGAACCGCCATTTGGGTTATTGGGTGGATTGCTTCTTAGCTCCCCTCTGCTGCTCATCACCAGAAGCCTCTCTTTTTCTTGAGGCCTCCTCCAACTCCATTTCTGAATCTGAATTTTGTTCAGAGGAAGCTCCAGATGAGGAAATATCCCAAGCGGAAGCCCTAGAACGGTTGGGGACAGACACTGGGGCTTCCTGTCCCTGTTCCGTCCTCACCGCCTGTCTCTTCCGCCTCACAACCCTCCTTCTCTCCTCCAGGTACTGCAGGTCAGACTCCGAGATGTTTTCATCTCTTGTTTTTTTCTTCAAAGTCTTCGCAGAAGACTTCTTTACAGAAGAAGCAGCAGCACCCTTTTTGGCACATGCCACCGCTCCAGGTGGGGGGGGACCTTCCCTTAAGTCAGACCTAGGAGACTCATGGGGCAAGACTGACTTGGGGGGCACAGACTTAGAAGGTTCTGACACAAGAGGAGCGGGTACAGTAGGCTGGGGGGACACAGAGACAGCCACAGAAGGAATACCTACAGACACAGGAGGGTTAGCCACAGAAACTGGGGAGGGATCCTGAACAGGACCTGGGGGGTCAGTCACCGCAGAGGAGGATGGTACACCAGGGGCCTCATCCTCCATCCTGTCCAGCCTCAACAGCTCATCTACTACCTCCTTCTCCATATTGTGCCAGGCCTCCGGACATCGGCTGTAGGGGTGGCCAAGGCGCAAGCACAGGTTGCACCTTATCGCCTGGGTGCAGTCCCTGGCCACATGACCCTGTCCCCGACATACCGAACATATTAAGGCTGAACAGGAGGAGCTAAAGTGCCCCTTTTCTCCACAGCGGTGACACAGCTTTGGCTGACCAGGATAAAAAACAGTCATCCTATCCCTCCCTATGAAAGCCGAGGAGGGCAGGTGACGGACAACATTCCCATCCCTGGCCAACCTGACCGTCACTATTCCTCCCACTGACACCAACACTTGGGCACTATACCTTATACTGATACCAATGACGGGGCACTATTCCTCATACTGACACCAATAATGGAACACTATTCCTCCCACTGACACAAACAAATGGGGCACTAATTCTCCCACTGACACCAACGATAGGGCACTATTCCTCCCACTGACACAAACAAATGGGGCACTAATTCTCCCACTGACACCAACGATAGGGCACTATTCCTCCCACTGACACCATTCATGGGAAACTATTCCTCCCCATACCAAGGATAGGTCACTGTTTACTCTCACTGACGTTAGAATATTTTCTTTCCCCACTGGCCACAGTCTTACTCCCTAAAGCCTGAAGAAAAGTAAACTGGCCCTTTGTTTTGAATGTTTGGAGGCCCCTGACCTAAAAAGCCCTCTGTTGTGTCTGCTGCATCTCTCTTCCCACTGGCCCCTTGCTGGTGATCTCCACTGGTGCTTCACCATGAATTCACTCTGTATTATCAGACTGCCCTGTGCTGCTCCTCATCTGTGTCTTGAGCAGTCTATTTGTGGGCGAAGCCATGGGACCAGGGAATCAAACATTATGGTGGTTCCCGGGCTTAGAGATGACCCATACACTGTGTGCAGAATTAGGAAGTCCTACTGTGCTGTCCCATCTTACTGCACACCTTCACCTGATGTATATTACATATACAGTAGGAGGGATACCGCTGAGCCCATGTCCTCTCCAGTCCAGCGTACCTCTGCCACCTCACTGCCAGTGACAGAATGGGGTCCTGCCGTGCACTGAGAGTGGACCACATGTATGCACTTACTTAACTTCTTCACTCTCCTATACCATGCAGCTAAGCTGTAAAGGGGGTTCAGTCTCGATGTCTGCAGGGAACCTATTTCTGGGGAGGGAGCCAGATTACTGATCCCCTCACTACCAGAGGACCCTCCACCGTGCCAGGTATCCCACTTATTGACCAGCTGCAATGTAGCACTAGTTACTGGTTACTCATTGCCACTGCATTCCTTCTCTTGCTTATCTTGCCGACTAGACCCTTCATAGTGGCTTTGCTTCATACCCCACATTTGTTTTACTAATCCTGTTCTTTCATACACCAGAGACCATCATGCACTTTGGACCAGGCTTAAAACAGTTGATGCAACTTTACTGAACATTTGTGGCAAAGACCAACAAGTACACTCCAGTGCGACATAACCCTATCTAACTGACCTAATCTGCCCTTAACAAGGAGATAGTCCATTACTGGCATGTTCCAAAGGAACTGAGGTGCTAACAGTTAACCCCTTCCTCAGCCTGGGCAAGTCAACTACCTAATACACTGCAGGCAACCTGCCTACATATTTTTCTTTCTCCATTCCCTTGCTTTTATTTGATTTGCTTTCCAAATTTGTTTTCTGGTTGCTCTAGTGGTCAGCTCACAATAATCAACAAGATTCCCAAACTATCTCCAAACATCTCCTCATTCTCCTATTCATCCAGTACAAATAATTGGTCTCAGGAAATGGCACTTGGGAATCCAATGCTGTTGTGACCTAGTGGTAACACCAAAGTAAATGTGTCCTTACTTAATCAAAAGCCAACAAATGGCATCAGAACTGCCCTGGAGGTTTGAATTCAATTTTTGTCTATGGTGAAATAATACACTAGACCAACCTTCCTAAACCAGGGTTCCTGAAACCAGAGGGTTGCTCCAGAAGCTGCTAGGGGTTCTTCGAGCGAGGAGCATTTTTTGCCTCTCAGTTAAGTTTCCACTGACACCAATGATCTATTTAGCTATCTGTAAGACAGGGATTCTTCCCACTGACTAAAAATGTTAGGCATATTCTTTCCGCTGGCCATCATATTAATGTACAGTGAGATGTAGATAAAGAAATTATTGTCATGGATTCTATAAGACCAGAGAGTTATTTCAAGGGTTAGTTCAAGGGTGTATCAGACCCTTAAAGTGGTTGTAAGGGCACAATGTTTTTTACCTTCATGCATTCTATGCATGAAGGTAAAAAACCTTTTGTGTGCAGCAGCCCCCCCCCCCAGCCCCTCCTATAACTTACCTGAGCCCCCTCTTGATCCAGCGTTGTCCATGAGAGCCTTCCTTCTCTAGGGACTCACCCTCCTGGCTCCCGTTGCTGTCAATCACAGCCAGCAAGCCAATCAGGAGATGAGGGGACGGGGCCAAACCATAGCTCCATGTGTGAATGGACACACAGAGCCATGGGTCAGGAGCGCACCTGCTTGGGTGCTCCCACAGCAAGCTGCTTGCTGTGGGGGCAACTGGCAGGAGGGAGGGGCAAGGAGTGCCTGCAAGGGACCCGAGAAGAAGAGGATCCAGGCTGCTCTGTGCAAAACCACAAAAGTATGACATGTTTGTTACTTTAAAAAAAAAAAGAAATACAAGGCTTTAGTATCACTTTAAGTGTATGTCAGGGCAAGATAAAAAAAATAATATATTACATGTCTGCAAAATAGACATGTGTATTTATGTTTTGTCTTTTGTACAATGCTGCAAGTACAGAAAAAAAAGCATACTGATCTTCCAGAAATTCAGTGAGCTCCTATCTTCCTGTTTGAGCTGACAATGCCTCTGCTGCACTGAAATCTCAAGCAGTGTTGTCAGCCTCGCATGAGTTCACCTCTGCTGGACTACAGAACACTTCCCTCTCTCTCTTCATCTTTATTACAAGGTGTTCTGTAGCACAGTAGGTAAGAACAGGGCAGAGCTGAAAACTCTGATCCAGATTTCATTGCTGCAGTATTGTTTTGTCAAAGAAGCAGTTAGGAGCCCAATGGGTTACCTGAAGGATCAAAAGGCATTTTTTTGTACTTGAAGAGTTTTTAATGAGATAAAATATGGGTAAATATGCAGATCTAGATACTCAGACATACACATACCCAAACTAGCTTCCATCCTAGTGTTAGCCAGAGCCACATTCTTGATAAGAACAGCACCATGGATTCTGAAAATGGGCCGATGTGACATGGGGAAGTCTTTTTCCCTTTGGTTTTATTGAAGCCTTGATAGGTGCAGTTACATACATAGCCTTTGACAACGTCTGACGGTAAGACGAAACGCGTCAGTCACGCCAGCCCCCATGCAGACACGCCTCCAGCCGCTGCTATTTCTACTACATGCTTGAATCAAACAGATGTCATGTGAGTGTTCTACCTTTGTTTTTACTTCAATAAATGTACATACTTCACTATGTGAGCCTCACTTGTTTTTTGGAGGGATACCATCATTCAACACTTGTGGCCTTTTGAGCATATGAGCTTGTATTGCTTTGGATGAAAGTTCCGTGGTGGACCTGGTGCTGAATTTTGGAGTAGACCCTGCCCTGGTGGTTGCTTCCATGCCCTACACTTGGTGGACCTTCCGTAACAGGGGGTCTAAAGTTCTGGTAAGGGAATCACCTTATCTGTGCATGTGGTGATCGTCAGGATTGTGTCTCCACTCATGGTGTTGGAATTCTTTTGCATTCATTTCTGCACTTCGGCATCTGGTTTCACGGACTTTATGGACTCTGTTCACTCATTGTTTTTTCATTGTCATCTATAAATGTGGCGTTGTACTTGAATATACATTGCTTTTGGTTTGATAACACCTTTGTACTGGCAGCCTATACATATGTTTGTGTACTGAGCGCAGCTATCTTCCATTTTTAGTTCCATACATAGTCCTGAGAAGCTCACAGGAAATCTGAACCGGCCAAAGCTCCAACTTGTCTGTCAGCCACTGCCACCAAATTAGATCCTATGGCAGATTTGTAGGACTCTGGCTAAGGACCAGCCAGTACTCATCCTCAGTACAGTAATGTAATAAACATTGGTACATAGCAACTACACCATTACAATGAATTTCATTGACCTTCTGTTCTCCCACCGCTAGGTTTCGTTTATGGTGAGGATTGTACCGAGTCCGGACTGGTTTGTAGGAGTGAACAGCCAAAGCCTGTGTGACGGTAAACAGTGGAAAAAGTCAATTACATTAGACCTCCATCCCTATGATGCTGGAACAGACAGTGGATTCACATTCTCTTCTCCAAACTTTGCTACCATCCCCCAGGGCACTGTCTCAGAGGTATGTCCTAATAAATAATTAGGCACAGTGGGCACCATCTTGTTCTTTTGAATGCCAAGAATCTAAAGGTCACAGTGATGGAAATCCAGCCTTGGGAATACATATACACACAAAGCAAAAAGTCCTTCCTGCAAAAAAAAAAAAAAAAAAAAGAATACTTACCTGCCGCTTGCACCACTGATCTATGCTCTCTTCAAGCACTAAGCTTACAAAAGCATCTACCACACCCCTCATTATTTAGTCCGGTGTCTGGCCACCCTACACTCTGTACTGCCATAGGGGCTGGCAGACGAGTATGGTGGAGGAACTGAAACTGCCGGATGGGGTCGAAGGTAGAAACGTCTTCAACAAACTTAGCTCTTTACGACAGCAAAGAATAGCATGGGTAGCAATACAAGTAAAATAAGTATTAATTATTTTTCAAAAAGGACTCGTGTTTAAATCCACCCACAGAGTCACTTTAACTGTGCAGAATAAGTGTCAAGAAGCTCAAAATCTGAAGTAAAAAACATCAAGCAAAGTTTCAATCACACTTCTTTTATACTTCATTTAAAATGAATGTAAATGGACTTTAAGCATATTCTCTTCATCAGGGCTTTTTTTCAGCGGGAATGCGGGGGAACGCAGTTCCGGAACCTCCAGTCTGAATGTATGCAATGGTAAAGGAGTGCTGGGGTCAGGGGGTGAGCTGAAGGGCCTATTGATTCTGGCTGCTGGGGGATCTATTGTTGCTGGGGTAAATCTATTGTTGCTGGAGGGCATTTTGTTGTGTGTGGGGCTATAGTTGCAGCGGATGATTTATTGTTGCTGGGGGGGGATCTATTGTTGCTGATTCCAGGGAATCTATTTTACTGCTTTTCTTGTTACCATTAACAGATTCCATACAAACTGCATAGCACAACAAAATGATACTTGGTTCTGTATTCTCTAAATTAGGTGGTGCTGGGAGGTGGGTAGGGAGTGGAACCAAGGTGTGGTGCTCAGAGGGGGGTAAGGGGTGTAACCAAGGGATGTTGCTCGGAGGTGGGTAGGGGGTGGAACCAAGGGATGGTGCTCGGAGGTGGGTAGGGGGTGGAACCAAGGGACGGTGCTCAGAGGTGGGTAGGGGGATGAACCAAGGGACGGTGCTCAGAGATGGGTAGGGGGTGGAACCAAGGGACGGTGCTCGGAGGTGGGTAGGGGCAGAGACGAGAGGTGACTCAGAAGTGGGGAGTTCCAGCTCCTATTCTCTGAGAAAAAAGCCCTGCTCTTCATTATTATAGTATTTTTGTCTGCTTTATATGAAATTTTGCCTACTGATACATTTTTTCTTTAAGCCAACAAGTGTTGCTCCTGTTCCATATATTAATCTCTTAACAATATGCTGAAAAACCCTGTCATTTACAGGCCCAGTAGCTCAAGCTCAAAAATATATACACAAGTGATTTAGTCTGAGCATTGATGCATCCTTTATTATATATGTTTGAGGACACATATTGCTTTGGGAATCCTAAATCCAAAATTAATAAAAATGACTGGCTTTAAGTGCTCCTGTCTCCAAACTATTGATTTCAATGACAATCTTCCCATAAGGTTATATGTGCATTTACCAATTCGTTGCATATTATTTACTGTAAAAGCCTGGCGACTGCTGCTAGGTTCTGCCATCCTGAATGTTAAGTAAGCAGCCCTAGTAGAGTCAGAGCTATTACTCAAGTTACCCATTATAGTATTACCCTTTGCTGCTCCCCCCAGCAGCTACATGAAAGTTTGTGTAGGGGGGTGAGGGGAGGGGTGGGGGAGCTTGGCCAGCACAGGTAGCATTGAGACATACCCAAACAGGAACGGGGTTGTGCTACGGAAGCTCAAGTTCAAAGGCACATTGTAAGTCATTAAAAATTGTTTATGGAAGAGATAAAAGCTGCAAGTAAGCATTTAAATATTTGATTGATCTATACTTTAACCTGCAGTTTATAAGTTGGTGACTAGGCCATAGCCATAAATAATGCACAATCATAATTGCCTCTGAGTAGAGGAGGCTGTATAGGCTGCTGGGTTACGTGGCTTTGAAGGCAGCAATTCACCCTGTATGATCCTGCCCTGGGGAAAGCATTGTGTCTCTGAGATATACCGAAGTTAAAAAGATTTTACAGGTTAGACATTAGTTATTATGCATTTCATAAAACAAGATTTTTCTTTGCTAACAGAGGTTTTTCTTTAAAATCATCTGAACCCCTTCATAGCAAGTAATCTTCTTTTATGCACTGAGCATGTAAATCTATTCCAAAATATATTGTTTTAGCCTTTACATGGTATTCTGTGGAATAATTATATGTGAGCCTTTCCTGCAGAATTTTATCATACTCACCACGGAAAAGAGCTACAAAATGTCTAGGGTATTCAGAGTTGTTTGAAGTTTCGTCTTATCACTTTGCGAAATAAAAATGCAAATGTCAAAATCATTCTCTTTCATTGGCAGATTACATCTTCCTCACCAAATCATCCGGCAAACTCATTCTTTTATCCCCGACTAAAGAGCCTGCCGCCAATTGCAAAAGTGACATTTACAAAACTCAAAGGCAAGATAATGTCCTTTCTTGATATTACTTCAAATGTGACGACTACAGGAAACGAAATAGACGAAAATATCTCAGGTAAAGCACTTACCATTCTGTTAGGTTAAGATGAAAGGCGCATTCAATTTGTATCTATACACTCTATACACATTATATACATATACTGTATACACAGTGTGTATATACATAGATATATAATTATATATATATATATATATATATATATATATATATATATATTTTGGCTGTGTGGCTGCGTGTAGGCAGCCCATTCATTTCAATGGGCTTCCCTACCCACAGAAATGCAGGGAAAGAAGTCCCTGAACCTTTTTTTAAAAGCACGCCACATTTGCCAATGAGTGAGGTACCATTAGGATTTATTGGCACCCCTAAAGAGCAGAGCATTTGTCTGTGTGTCAGGAACGAGCACGATTCTGCATGTGTTCTGTGACACACAGTAACATAAACCAAGCCTTGGACAGAAAATACGTTTAAAGGGGGCCCTGAGTGGAAAAAGGTTGAGAAACACTGTACTAGGGTCACCAGTAAGGTATTTGTATATCGCTATCATATCCCCTCTTATGCATCACCTCTCCAGAGAGAATAAGTTGAATACTTGTAGTCTTTTCCCATAACTGAGGTCCTCTAGTCCCTTTATTAGCTTTGTTGCCTTTCTCTGAACTCTTTCCAGTTCCAGCATATCCTTCCTGAGTACTGGTGCCCAGAACTGAATTAAGTGAAACATCCTCTTTAACAATGGCCAAAAATGATGAGTTGGTTATCGAAATGGTTAGCTCCTAGATACGGGTATTAAGAGGCTGCTGGGTAGAGGTGACTTTGGAGATTACTCTTTAACAGCAATGCACCCTGCGTGATCCTGCCCTAGCAAACCATTGAGCCTTGTTGAGATATGGGCTTGCCAAAAACGACTGCAGTTCTCAGAGCTGAGACGCAAAAATCCACTGGTCATGCAGTCAGTGATATGTACAGCATGTGGAGCTGTATGTGGCACTGGGTGAGTTGAGATACTTCTCCTTTCGTTATTTTTCATCCCTAAATACGTATATACCAGACTATGTTAAGTTTTGATCTCTCTATTAGAACATACTGGATAGAACTGTCCGTATATATGATTAAACAGAAGCCTTCTGTATGCGAAATGTATTATTTAGGCTCCATTCACACTACCGCAGCAAGACTTGTGCACGACTTCGGGGGCGACCTGTGAAGTCGCGTGCATCGCGACTTCGGCGCGACTTGCACGGACTTCACATAATGGAAGTCAATGCAAGTCGCCTCCAGGTCGCCCCAAAGTAGTACAGGACCCTTTTTCTAAGTTGGAGCGACTTTTGTCCCTCCTATTAGAACGGCTCCTGTACTACACTATGGGAGCGTGAGGACCGCGACTTGTCAGGCTGACAAGTCGCGGTCCAAGTCGCGGTAGTGTGAATGGGGTCTAACACACATGTTTTTGTAATGGTTTGTAACTTTTCTTTTGTATACCTCAATAAAATGTTTGCATTAAAAAACAAAATGATGTAGAGACCATAAGGATGTAAATCTGGCTCTGCACGTTGTCATTCAATTTTTGCACCTATACAAACAAACAGTGCAAATAAAAATATGCCAAAATGTTGTCTAAAGCTGGATACACACTATACAACTTTTGTTGTTAGATTTCCTTTAGATTTACCTTCAACTATGTAGTGCAAGGGCTTTCCTGATTGCATACAAATAGAAAGTGTTTAGGTCTGACCTCATATTTTATGGTTTTGGTAAATCTAAAGGAAAAAATCTAAAGAAAATTGTATAGTGTGTATCCAGCTTTAAGCTGGATACACACTATAGAGTTTTTGTTGTTCGATTTCCTTTAGATTTACCCTTCAACTTTGTGGTACAAGGGCCTGCCTGATTGCATACAAATTGAAAGTTTTTCGATTTGAACTCATATTATATGGTTTTGGTAAATCTAAAGGAAAAAATCTAAAAAAAAATTGTATAGTGTGTATCCAGCTTAAGTTAGATGGGTAAGATAAAGTGTTCCAGGGAAAGGTCGGATCCGTTATCCAATAGTCCAATAATCAACAGAAGAAATGTGACCGCACTCAGAAGAAGATGAAGATGGAAGTGTTTTATTCCCCGTACACTTGAAAATAAACAATGTAATGAATAAGCGATCTGTGGAATCGTGAAACGCGTTTACCTGTCCCGTGTCTATGTGAAGCATTGTTTATTTTCAAGTGTACGGGGGATAAAACACTTCCATCTTCATCTTCTTCTGAGCGCGGTCACATTTCTTCTGTTGATTATTAGATAGGTGCTCAACCTGTGGCTCTCCAGCTGTTGCGGAGCTACAAGACCCATGAGGCATTGAAAGGTTGGCAGTTGCAGGCATGACTACCATATGCAGAGGCATGTTGGGACTTGTAATTCCGCAAAAGCTGGAGGGCCACAGATTGAAACACCCATGTTAGATATTTCAATGTGGTGTGGCATTATTTTACTTTGGTTTCAAGCTCCATCTAGTGACAAGATGCAGTATCCGCTTGGTTAATGCTTTCGTTACTGAGTATGACTGGCATTCTCTATATCCGTTTGTGTATTTCAGGAACACCCCTGGATTGTGAGGTCTCCGTCTGGTCTTCCTGGGGTCTCTGTAAAGGCAGCTGTGGATCTAAAGGGGTGAAGACCAGGACCAGGTACATACGCCTGAAACCAGCCAACAACGGAACAGCCTGTCCGACACTCACAGAAGACAGACAATGTGAACCAGAAAACTGTGTATAGGAAATAGTATGATAATAACTTATTTTAGGAGTAGCATCAAAGTATTAGTTGTAAATGTTATCCAAGACAATAGAAACTCATTATGTGACCGTTATCAACCAACTGTGTCTTGAAGTTTATGATTAATACAGATACATTCAACTAAGCGCATAAAAAATGTGCAATTATGAACACCAGAGCATATTAATGAGAATCAATTAGTACATCTACCTGATATAAATGACGTCAGCTCCAATTTCAGAATGCTTCTGGCTCAATTCCTACCTTAGAACTTTATGGCACATGAGATTTTATCCGTGTTGGACCCATAATGCAGCTTGAAAACTGACCTGACCCACTCCTAATGGTTAAAAGTCAGTCCTCTCCAAACAGATATTACTAAAGTAGATCTAAACCACTAGAGGTCAACTTTCTTGGGGGACCTCAAGTGTGCCTCTTGACATCGCCAAAGAGCCACCCATACTATTCCATAAATGTAATGCTATAGAAAGCTGTCAGGGACTGTAGACATGCAACGGGGATGGTCAGAGACTGCAAATATGCTGCAGGAGATAGTCAGATAGTGCAAATTCACTGCAGGAGATGATCATAGACTGCAGATATGGTGAAGAAGATGGTCACAGACTACAGGTATGGTGCAGGAGATGGTCAGAGACTGCAAATTTGATGCAGAAGATGGTCTTAGACTACAGATATGGTGCAGTAGATGTTCAAAAACTGCACATATGGTGCAGGAGATGGTCACAGACTACAGGTATAGTGCAAGAGATGGTAAGAGACTGCAGATATGGTTCAGGAGATGGTCAGAGACTGCAAACATGCTATAGTTGTTGGAGACTAGGGACATGCTTAAAGTGATTGTAAACATTCAAATAAAAAATCAAAAAAATCACAAACGTCATACTTACCTGCTCTGTGCAATGGGTTTGCACAAAGCAGCCCTGATCCTCCTCTTCTAGGGTCCCCCGCTTGCACTCCTTCCCCCTAGTGAGTGACCCTGCAACAAACTGCTTGCTTTGGGAGCACTCGTGCGGGCTCACTTACAAGCCAGCTTTCCGTGTCCATAAACACACACAGAGTGCAGCTCGGCCGCGCCCCCTGATCTTTCCTCACTGGCCTTGATTGACAGCAGCAGGAGCTAATAGGTCCTGCTGCTGTGTCTGAGCCAATGAGGAGGGAGAGAGCGGAGAGAGCTGCTGCTCTAATGCACATCTCTTGGTTGAAACCAGGGTCAGGAAAATATAAGGGAAGCTGGGGGGGGAGAAGGAGTTTCATACTGAAGGTTTTTTGCCTTAATGCAGAGAATGCCAAACCTTCAGCTTTTAGATTCACTCTAAGGAGACATTACATGAGACTGCTAGAGTTCAACATTATTACTACCCCTTTAAAAAATTAATGATTCCACAAGTATGGTCCTTATAGCCCCCCCCCCCCCTTAACCACTTGGCCTCCGGAAAATTTTAACCCCTTCAGGACTAGGGCATTTTTTACTATCCGACATTGTGCTATTTTAACTGGTAATTGCACGGTCAGGCACCATTGTACCCAAGTTAGATTTATGTCTTTTTATTCACACAAATAGAGCTTTCTTTTGGTGGCATTTGATCGCCATTGGGGGTTTTTATTATATAAAACAATCTTGAAAAAGAAAAAACAATATTTTTTACTTTCTGCTATAAAACATATTCAATAAAAAAAATAAATTTCTTTAAAAAATGTAGGCCAAAATGTGTTACATGCTACATGTCTTTGGTAAAAAAAAAAAAAAAAAACAATAAGTGTAAATTGATTGGTTTGTGTGAAAGCTATAGCATCTACAAACTATAAATATATATATATATATAAATACTGGACTTTCTTTTTTATACTAGTAATGGCGGTTATAGTGGGACTGTGAGTGTGGTGGACAATCTGACGCTAACTAACACTGGGCGGGAAATGACTAACTGACACTGACATCACCAGTGATACTAATACAGTGATCAGTGATAAAACTATACACTGTTACCATCAGGGTTACCAACCTCCCACAGCATTTTATTTTGATAAAACTTGGAAAATTTATTGACGGATCCTTTTTTTTTTACTGACAACCTAAAAAATGACAGAACCCTTATTAAAAACCAAGACAACCAATATTTAAACAGTATAACCGCAATATGGAAACACTGACAATACCCACAACAAGTGATTTGCTTGGTTTACACTTAAAAAGTCAACACAATATGACAAATTATCAGCCCCAGATATTTACAGACAGTTGTAAAAATCACAGATTTTTACAAACTGTCCATAAATTTACTGACGTTTGGTAACCCTGGTCACTGTATAAGTAACACTGGCTGGGAAGGGGTCAACATCTAGGGGTAATCAAAGGGTTAATGGTGTGCCTAACAATGTGTAATGCGTGCATTATGTATTGCTTTTACTAATCGATGTGGCAGATTTAGCAGGGAGAAAAAAACAGCGACCTTTCTGCTCCGTGTACAGAACCCTGTGTTGTAGTAAACAAAGAGCTCTGTACTGTGATTTGTTAAGCGGATCAGCAGGTCCCGGCCATAAATCATTGGCCAGGAACTGCTGACTGACTTGTGCTGAAGCGAATCACAGCACAGATCAGGGGGCGCATGCCCCCTACCTGGAAATGCCGAATCACGTACATATACGTGGCCACCCCGACACCGTATATGGGGTTAATATACTTGGACCACATTTGATATTTCAGAGGGATAAAAAAAAAAATACACATAGTAAGAGCCAAAGGACTGCATATGGCTCCTAGGCTACAGGTCGGGCCCCAGGGATCTGCTCCCTAACTGGATGACATTTGACTTGCTTATGGGGTGTATTTAAAAAAAAATTGCTACGTAGATGTCTTAAAGCAAAGCCTCACTGCATCTGAGCACCACAAACCAAATTGTTTAATTCGTTTTTAATATCCAAAGCAAACTCACCGATTCAGTCATGTCTCCATTTTTATTTTGCTAAGAAACCCTGTTTGAAACCCCCCCCCCATGCCCCCCCCCCTTGCAATTTTTCATCTTGATTAAGGGCAGATGATTCATGTAGAATTTACTTCCTGGAATCCATCTGCCCTTAGATCAGGCATACAGGCAGGAGGGTGTGCTTTGGCTAAGAAAAAAAAAACGTCCTCCCCTCCTGAAGACTCCTGGGATCGATGACATCCTTAGCCTAGGCATGGAAACCAGGAAGCAACTGAAGGAATGTAAAAAAAAAAAAAGTTTAAAACAAATAAATATGATATGCATTACTATCTATTTATTAATGTTAGCAGTAAAAGGAATACAGATAGTCAATGTTGATTAGGAGAGTAAAGTTCCACTTTAAAGAGGAAGTAAACTCCCCTTGTTTGTTTGTACCTATAGGTAAGCCTGTAGAAAAGCTTACCTATAGGTACTGTAAATATCTCCTAAACTTGCACCGTTTAGGAGATATTTACTGTATACTGCCCTGAATATGTCATCGGCGCATGCGCTCTGAAGGAACGGCCGCCTGTACCGTTTCTTCAGGGCCTGTGCCATGACCGGCGATGCTCCTTATGCCTTTGTGTTGCAGGTAATTTTTTGTTCTTCATGGGAGTTTACAACCTCTTTAACCACTTGCCGACCGCCCACAGTACAACTGGCTGGCTCAGCTGCGCGAAATGACGTAGCCCTACGTCGATCGTGTGCTTGGTGCTGGGGGGCGAGCGCCACTAGGCAGCAGGGATGCCGATCCACAGGACCAGTGGCCGTGATTGCTCCGGGCACCTGCGATCGCTCCCCGCTAAGAGAGAAGGATGGTCAGCTGTTGTAAACACAGCCCCCCATTATTCTCTCTGAAATTATCACAGAGCGCCTGTGATCCTTCTATATAGGAACACAGGTCTCTCTGGTC
This sequence comes from Pelophylax lessonae, assembly GCF_965119305.1. Taxonomy (NCBI): domain Eukaryota; kingdom Metazoa; phylum Chordata; class Amphibia; order Anura; family Ranidae; genus Pelophylax; species Pelophylax lessonae. The sequence continues at coordinate 817,669,760 of NC_138768.1, forward strand.
ATTTCACAAGCCTATCCCCCATACAGTTAGAAAACACTCCCCTAGGCTCACACTTAACCCTTTGATCACCCCTGGGTTAACCCTTTCCCTGCCAGTGTCATTATTACAGTAAACAGTGCATATTTTTAGCACTGATTACTGTAGTAATGTCACTGGTCCCTCCAAAAGTGTCAAAAATGTCAGTTAGGGGTCCGATCTGTCCGCTGCAATTTCCCAGTCCTGCTAAAAATCGCAGATCGCCGCCATTATTAGTAAAAAAAAACAAAAATTAAATAAAAATGACAAAAAGCTTTCCCCTAGTTTGTAGATGCGATAACTTTTGCGCAAACCAATCCAAATACGCTTATTGAGATTTTATTTTTTTACCCAAAAATATGTAGCAGAATACAAATTGGCCTAAAAAGATGAGGAATGGGGAATGTTATATAGCAGAATGTGGAAAATATTGTTTTTTTTTTCAGAATTGTTGTTCTTTTTTTGAGCACAGGTGATCAAATACCACCAAAAAAAAAGCTCTATTTGTAGGGAAAAAAAAGACATTCATTTTATTTCAGTACAGTGTAGCACGTTAAAATAACGCAGTGCCGAATTGCAAAAAATAGCCTGGTCATTAAGGGGGCACATCCTTCCGGTCCAGAACTGGTTAAGCATTCACACATGCACAATGAAAGATTGTATTTTTTGCAATATAATTATCTCCTATGATTGTCAGCTCCATCTAGTGGCTTTAATGCAACATTTTTTTTTTTTGATTGAGACAATACATAAACATCCCGCATTATAGCCACTCCTGATGATCATAGGAGATAACCAAATTACAAGCAATTAGGCAATTATTAGTTGTGCCTGTACAAATGCTTAAGATATCCGCACGGCAAATTTTTTACACACAGACCCCATAATATAATAAACAATTGCCACATTTTACTTTCATAAAATACTCTGTCATCTTTTATTTTTATCTTTTTTTTTTTTTTACATCTCAGACACTTTCTGTGCACATGCACACATTCCGGCATTGGCTGCACATCCCTGCTTAGGGTGGGCTTCCTGATAGTGACAAATGTGGAGCACACCTTCATTAGGTGTCAGCACAGCCCCTTGTAGCCTCCACCAGGGACGCAGGTGACTGGGTGACCACGCAGGGGCACAATTGGGAGGCAGTTGTCACCCCAAAACAGGAAGCGATTGATCAAAATTTTTCATGGCAGGATCACGTATTACTCAATGAAAGCTGCAGATTTGAAAAGATTAAAAAATCATTTTGATTTGATTAAACATGTTAAAGCTTACATGAGATTTTAATGAATGGGTTTAGATCTACTTTAGGTTTCCTGGTGGACTTCTTGACTCAGCTCTCCCTCCTCCTTAGTCCTCCTGCTGTGTCAAATGTAATGAAAATGTAAAATTTAAAATATAGAATGCATCTGTTTTTAATATAATAATGTCATTGTGTATTGTACCATGAAAATCTTCCAAACTGTGCCTTAATAAACTGATTCTTACAAACATTTTGATCCATGTTGATCAGAACCTGCCACTTTGTCTGGATACCTGGCCCGTCCTAGAAGTGCACGTGATGTAATGATATCCGCACTTTAAAATCTGTACTGTAAATTGGAAACCAATTGTCAATTCATGCTGACTGTTCTTACAGTTTGGTTTTGCTACTTTTTGCTCATTCTTATGGCCCCCTCTTGTGGCTGGATACGGAAAAACATTCAACTTGTATCCTTACTTAAAGGCAATGTCTTTATTTAACTACTACTACTATAATGTATATATGAGCTCAAATTATGAAACAATAGGTGGGAAATAAAGACACATTTTAATTTATGTTTCTCTTTTGCTTTGTTCTTTCTTGTGCTTTTCCCAAGTGTAAAGTGTCAAATAGTGAGCCTTATAGTGTATTTAAAGTGCCAGCTCTCAGGGACTGATGCAAAAAAAATACAGTTTTGTGAAATGCTGTAGAGCCTGACTGGCTCTCAACTGATAATAAATCTTCTATTAGTCTGATTTTTGTTGTGCAAGGGTTTAATGGAAAATAAACTAAAGGTACATTTGGGGCAATAATGCAAGCAGCATTTTAAAATAGGTTTAGCTAGTCCCAGTGCGACTTAGTGATGTCACTGCTCTGCTGCTTACTGTTCTCATCGCTGCAGACTCTGACATGAGGAGATAAAGCCCTGCTTCTACCAAGATGGCTTTCCACACACAGGCAGTGCAGAACAAGGCATTGCATTGAAAAAAGAAATAATAGCTATGGAGCAAAAATGAGAGAAATTATTAATAGAAGACAGGGGATGGCCTAAGAGTTAAACGTGAAAAGTCTTGTGGATAGTTGAAAATTAAGTAAAAAAAAAAAAAAATGCTTAATGGTGGTTGCAGCCAGTCTTGAGTAAAACCTTGTGCACAGATAATAAATAGAAGAAAGAGGGCACCACCATCTAAGTGTAGCCATTTATTAGTACAAATAACACATAAAAAATGTATGCACTCACTGCATTTATATGGCCAGGGGAAGACTGGGCCAGGGGGCAGGGGGGAAATTGCCCCTGGGCCGCTCTAATGGCCCGTAAAAAGGCTGCACCGCTTCTGCCACAGACACGCCTAAAGGATTCCTGGTGAAGAGAAGTGAAAAGTCCCTGGTTTTAAGACAAGGACAGAGCGCAGGCCTCCCTCCGGCAGCATGGATGGTGTAAACTGTGTCTGAGCAAAGGCCAGTTTCATGCCCCCAACCGCCCCTGCTGGCCAGATCAGGAATGGCCAGTGAATAGAGAGTACCTGGAGTGAAGCTTCAGATTGGAATGGGGGTCAGGAGGAAACTGGGAAGAGGAAGAGTGGGAGGGGGGCCAAGTCACTGCACCATGGGCCTCTGGTTTGCACTTGCCCCCTAGGCTGAAAGTTGCCAGTCAGCCCCTGAATATGGCATAGACGTATCAATCCTTTTCTCCAGGCAAAGCTGCCCCGGGGATCCTTTGGCCCCTGCTTCACTTTGCCACTGAGGCGAAGATTTAACTGATGAACTGTACTTTATCTTCTCTTCAGGGTCTAACTTGGCACCCCCTTTCTGACTCACTGTGTGTGCTGATTCTTGTCCACTTACTTTCCCTGGAGTGGTCCCCTTCCTGGGCAGACCCCTGCCAAGCTCCCTGGTACTCACGGACACTAATTTTCACAGGGACCTCTGCCACTGCTCAACCATCAGTTTCCCTGGAGCCACAGCTCCACACTCTGGTCCACTAGGCCGACTGCTGTGACCACTTTCCAACAACTGGACAGGAGGAGAGACGGCTGTCACCCTCCTCATGGGACATGGCTTCCCACCCAAAGATGCCCTGTCACATGTGTCCCTGGCTTTTATGGTCAATCCTAGGATGCACCACTGTTGTGCCCTCCCACTGGGACTGCCACAAAAGCCTGTGTGTCACTGGCTGGGTTTCCTCCACTGTCCAACAGGCTCCACTATTGAATACAGCAGGGACAGTCCCTCAGACCAAGTGAATCACACCTGGACACATGTAACAGGCTTCACTAGAAATCCTGCTCCCTAATAAGCAAGAAAGCAATCTGATGCTTTTACCTAGCACCTGACTAGGAGGGTGCAACCTTCACATCAAATTCCCCCTATAACATTAGAGTTCCTTCCCCACTTCACATCAGAGTCTCCCCTTCATATCAGAGTCACATTAAAACCCCTCCTTCACATTAGTATTCCTGTCCTGCTTCCGAAATATAAGCATTAAAGGTGTGATCTCTATAACTGTCCCATCTGTGGTGAGATAGCTTAACTTACACTCTCAGTAGCATGGCAGACAGTGACTCTATCCAAATGGCATTTTGCAGATCATAGAAATCCCAAACATGTGCAGATCACACCAGATGAACATCAGATAGGTTAAAAAAAATCATAGTGTGCCACTGCCCAGCTCCAGCAGAATACAGTACGTGTGATAAATGGAGGCTAAAGCATGAAGAAAATGGTGGGACAAAGTCAGTCCTTCCATCACATTAGAGTCAGCCCCTATCATATTAAAATTAGCGCCCATCACATTAGTCAGCCCCCATTTAATCAGAGTCAGCCTCCAACACATCAATGTCGCCCCCTAACAACAAAGTCTTCAGTCCTCCCTTCACAAATAGAGTCCTACCTTCAAATCTTGATCGCAACTGCAGCCAGCATTGTGTTAGGGGCAGGAGACAGAACAGATCTAAAAGAATTCAGTACTTCCTCCTCTTCTGAAACTCTGCCCGGGATCAACGCAATCTGTTCCCATGGTGTGGACAGGTTGACTTGGCCGCCAGCATCAAAGCCACATATAACTTCATGCATGCACTGCCCTGCACCATAGAAATTAATGATATGGGGCTCCGGATATGGACAGAGCACTGGGCAGCCATGCCAATGCAGCATCACCAAGGCTATGCATTTGCCCCTCTACTTCCCGATACTGACATCACTGCTCCTGGGGGAACATGACTGAAATCTGAGGGGGTGCAGCCCACCCCAGCACTCCCCTAGATCTGGTCCTGCACAAATCAAATAATCTGGACACACTTATGGGAAGTATTTGACACCAATTATTTAACCGACTAACCATATTACCTACGTCCTGTTACCGACTCCCTTACAAACCAATGACTCTGTTCACACTCCTCAGCTGTGTAATGCTGATCAATATCACAGCTTTTTCAGGTGCATGTAGTGCCCCCTAGCTGTGGGAAGTCCAGGCACAGTACCTCCAACCAGGGGCCTACAGTAAGAGGGTTTCACCACCACATACAAGATAGTGACACCTGGACCAGGTTGTTAAACCAGTTCCTGGTCCAGTCACCTGATTAGCTTCAGGCCTGGTCAGGAGCAAACATTACATATGTGCAAGACCTTACAGTTTTGGTGGTTCCAGGTCTGGTCGATAGACTAGCCCAGTGCTGTGTAAGAGGACTGCATTATGGCAGTATTAACCTCCCAGAGAGTGTGTCCATGAAACCTGTCTGACCACTCAACTGCCAAAACTGCAGTCTACAGACCACCACTTGATCATGATCGAAGCCAGCTGCTATATAAACTTCCAAATATAGGCTGTGCTTCTCTCTTCTAAAAGGCCCATAACATTCCCTGCTGTATTGTTGCTGTTCCTTATATGCTTGCATCCACTGTCAGTAATGTAGCAGCCTTCTAGATTGTTTTGGTCTATTCTGTGTTTCACTGGCTGGAGGATTGACTTCTTTTCCCTGTCTGTCTGGAAAGGTTCTGGAATATAGTGGGCTGGAAGAGCAAAATTAGCAGCTGGATATATATTCAGCCCCGGCCAATCCTTGGGGGCAGGTGTGCAAATGGTGGCTGAGAGGGAGTATAAGTACTCTGAGCTCTGGAGCAGAGGGGTTCTTGTCCTAGAGGAGGAGATCCCAGCCTACAGCTCTCTTGGGCAGACTTGTCACGTGTCAGTTGTTCATCAGGATCACTGGAAAAGGTGTCTGTAAGATATTGTAAGGAGGTGTCCTACTATCTAAGGACATTAGTGAGTACAGACTGGCAGGGCCGGTGCTAGACTATTTTACACCCTAGGCAAGACCAGCTACTTGCGCCTCCCCCCCAAAAAAGGCAAGGGATTAAATACTCCTATATGTCATACCCAGTGACCCTGATCCAATGGTTCCTCCATGTTATGCTTTCATACCCAGTGACCCCCCATGTTCCTCCATGTCACACCCGGGGACCCTAATGTCCCTCCGTGTCACACCCAGGGTCTTTGATGTTTTTCCATGTCACACCCTTGGACCCCAATATTCCTCCATGTCATGCTGTCATACCCACTGACCCTGATGTTCCTCCATGTCACACCCAGGGACCCCCGTGTTCCTCCATGTCATGCTGTCATACTCAGTGACCCCAATGTTCCTCTATGTCAGACCCTGATGTTTTCCATGTCACACCTGGTGACTCTGATTCCCCATGGCACACCTGGTGACCCGATTCCCTTTCATACCAGGGATGCTCCATGTAACATCCAGGGACCAGCTCAGTGCAGAGAGTCTCTTCCTGCCTGGGGTTAAGGCCGTTCAGCTCCAGCTGAAGAGGATCATCATGCAGGCAGCACTCTGGTGGGTTCCATTCCTGCCTCTTGGGGCCCCTTAAACAGTAGTGGAAAGCCAGGGCCTGATAGTTCCGCCACTGCCCAAGACACCTGGCATCTTTCTCTGTCCCTTCTTCCTCCCCTACCGCCACCTCTCCCCTCAGCTCACAATAATCATTCATGATGGAGAGAGATTGCCGACTCCTGGCTGCACCCCTAGGTGGCAATGCGCCCTAGGCGGCTGCCTAGTGTGGAAGCACCGGCCCTGCAGACTGGTGTGAGAGACCTCTGAGGCTGTGTGCTGCTGCTATCCCTCATCAGCATTGTTCAAAGGGGACATGGTGCTTGGTTTCCCAGGACAGCTCAGTCTACTAATTGCTTGTGCACCAACTGGTGCAGGGAACTGTAGGGAGTGGCGCACACCACATTAACAAACAGATAGGCCTGTTTAGTTCTATCACGACACTCACCCTTGTTTTATTTCAAAGTGAAATGGAAACTGGTGTGGGTTATGCAACTTATTAACAAAGAGATAGTGGCAAGAGTGGCAGTTTTTAGTATAGAAAACTGCTTCAGTTCCTCACCAGGATGGATCTGGCATACTGACAACTAACATTCCTTTCTGCCTGTGCTGTATTAACAATGCAAAAACATTTCTGGCCAACAATAGACTGTACCTGGCTGTTACCCTGGAAAAGGCAGGATTACCAATTTTCCTATTCTCTCTCTCTTTCAGCTGTGCAGGGGCACGGTTGGGCAGTGGGAGCTTGAGCAACAGACTGCCACTACGCACTTCAGAATTGTATATTCAGACACGGCATAGAAGAGAGAGGAGATCATTCCTAAATAACAGAGGGGCTTCCTCTCACCACTCTTTGTTAAATCCCCTCATAGCTGTTCATTACAGTTTCACATGATTGGCAATAATAAGTCCCAAAGAGGATGGCATAACATCCAAATATTGGTTCTTAATAAGGTAAAAATGTCTCACGAACACTATTCGAACAAATTCTTAGCAGAGTTATTCTTAAAGTTTGTTGGCTGGATGTAGCTCTCATTCATTAGGCACAGGCTTGTCTTGAAGATAGACTTTGTAATTAATTGAAGGTCTACCCAGAGTGCAAAAAAACACACATGTTAATGCTATTAGTAGGATTTATTTCAGGACTCAGTGTCTATGTTACACTATATATTTCTTCTGAGTAAAAAGAGAATTTCCGGAGAAAAACACACCAGATTTATTATCTGTGGATGTAACGTTGCATACTTCTGAGGGCCAGAATCCAGCTGAAATTTTCATTATGACATGCGAGTTCTTTGTGATAGAGTCTGCTTTCCTTTTTATTCTTAGGTGTGTTACATCCAGTACAGCTCGTGAATTTTATCTATGGATATGCCATGGGACTGCAGCCACAATCACGATGCCCCGGGGATTAGAGATACCCCCAAGTTTGGGTCTAATACAGATGTTGCATATTCAATATACAGTACATTGTCCTTAAAATATTCAAAGATAAAAAGCAGAAGTAAGCAAAATTGGAAATTTTGCCTCTGAAAATACAGGACATTTCAGCTCTTTTCACCTATCCCAGACCTGTTTGAGTCCCAAAAAATGGCACCTTGTTAGCTGGGAACATGAGGTTAGAGTTTGTGGATAAAAGTGCCACCTGTGTAGTCTGCACAGGATAATTTTGAGTGAAAGGATATAAGCATTTGCAAAATGTTGTCAAAATTTTGTCAAAAGCAAGATTGATAATTTTGCTACAGAATTAGTTTTGTGATTTTACTCATCTTCCATTCAGTGTATCTAGGATCTTTAAGTGGGAATGGTTTTCTCTGATTTGGGTCACTACAGTAGATAGAAGTAGATCATGGCAGGATGATGTTCCCTCAACTCTGGTGCAGTTGGCTTTTCATTATAGGGTTTACAACACTTCTATCACCTGGTAAAGTGGGCTTCTCATTTTAGCGGTGTAGCACCCTCCTAGGTAGGTGCTAGAAAATACATTTGGTGGCTCTGTTCTGCTTATCAGGAGAGCCAGACATGCTAGTTTGACTTGTCCCATGTTTCCAGGTGTGCTTTATTGGGTCTAAGGGAGTCTGCCCACTGTATCCAATAAGGGATCTTGTTGGACAGTGGAGGAAACCGAACCAATAGTGCACCAGGGTTTATGACTGTATCAGTGGGTGGGCATTGCTGCAATGCATCCTGGGATTGGCTATAAACCCGGAGGGAGCATGTGACAGGGTGTCTTTTGGCGGGAGCAAAGTCCCAGGAGGAGGGGGACGACTGTCTCTCCTCCTGCAGAGTGAGGAAGGTGGTCCAGGCAGTCGGCCTAGGGACCAGGAGTGGAGCTTGGCTGCAGAGTATCCAGTGTGCTGACCAGTGGAGCTGTTGGGCAGAGGATTGAAGGATCTGCCTAAGGGTCTGCCTAATAGAGGGGACCACTCCAAAGAAGTCAGGAGATCAAGGAGCCAGCTCACTCAGAGTGTTACAGTAAAGGGGGTGCCAAGTAATTAAACCCTGAAGATAGGGATAAAGAGGGCGCCAGTAAGGGCCCTGAAGTCGTTCAGCAGTACAGACTACCTCAGAGTACAGCTTGCCTCAGGATAGAGTTTACCTCAGGAAGCTTAAGCAAAACCTTTCACAGTCAAGGGCAAAGTGAAGCAGCAGCCTAGCCATGACTAGCTCAATTTCAGCTTTACTTAGTGTTAACCAGCGTTAACCAGCATTTATTCAAGTCATCCCTGCCTATTGTGCATAGTTCTATTCAGTTGGAGTATCCCACTCATCCCTTATCCTATCCATGTTCCAAATAAAACATAAAAACCAAAGATACTGGACTGATTCTTGCCTGAGGTAAAACACTTGGGAAAATGTCAGACTGTTCTACTGTTGCTAATGGTAACTCAGGGGAACCCGTAACCAGCAGCTCCCTTGGGAGTAGTGCTACAGGGGTTACCACACTTCTATTACCTGGTACAGTGGGCCTCTCATTATAGGGGTTACCACACTTCTATCACCTGGTACAGTGGGCCTCTCATTATAGGGGTTACAACCAGTGCTGTATTCTGGCCTAGGCCAACAAGGCCCTGGCCTAGGGCGGCACTTTGCAGGGGGGCAGCAAATATCCTAAAAGAGTAATCTTACTAATCCTGTGACATAAGGCTGTACTAATGGGCACTGATAAGGCTGCACTGGTGGCCACTGATGGGCTGCACTGGTGACCACTGATATGCTGCACTGATGGGCAGTAAAGAGGTGGCACTGATAAGGCAGCACTGATGAGGCTGAAATTATGGGAACTGATGAAGCTATGCTGATGGGCACTGATAGATTGTGGTTATGGTCTGTGGTTTACAGATGACCGGGTGGGTCATAAACAGAAAGGGGTGTGGCCTTTACAGGAAGGGGTGGGTCATATTTATATTAGGGGGTGCACAAGTTTAGTCAGGCCTAGGGCAGCACAAAACCTGAATACACCACTGGTTACAACACCTCTAACCCCTGGTACGGTTGGCTTCTCATTAAAAGGTTTACAACAATTCTCATCCCTAGTAAAGTTGGCTTTTCCAAACAAAATATTGTACTCACAAGCCTAAGTAAATAACTAAAACATTCAAATCTATGTTTGCACAAAATACATCCTAGCTAATACACCCTAGTTTGCTTAAACTTTGATTTTCAGCATATAGGGTGGGATCCGTGGCAACTAAATGTTCATTGGGATGCATGGCTTCACTTCACTTAATGAACTGATCCACTTTGTGAACTAATAGAGAGAGTTCACACTTAGAGATGGATAAGCTGGCTTACCCTTGCTGATGAGATGTAAAGGTCCAGTTGGGGGTCTGGGCATTACAACCTCAATAACGGCAACAGTATACACCAATATGTGAACTGTTGCATTATGTCACAAATACATTGAGGATTTGCTTAGTACTAGTTGTAGCTTTTCTAAAAATAAAATGTCATTCACTCTTCTCTTTACTCTTTTCATTATGTCCACTAGGAACATGTGCAATGCTGCACAGCCTAATTGGCCCACAGTCAAGAAAGAAAGTGAAGGAAAATCTTCCCACAGGAGACACAGACCTGAAATAAAAACCTGAGGGACCCAAAGGATCTTGTACATGTGTTTTTAATAATGTTACAATTATATATCTTCCAGTGGATTGCCCACCATGTCCCCATAACGCCTTCACCAGAATGTTGAAAACATCATCTTCAACAGTTCTATTATGTACCGGTATGCCTTCAAAAGACGTCAATAGCTCAGGTTATATTTCACATATTGAATGATTCAAAAATCATAACGATTTGATCATAATTAAATACAGAAGCTAGCTATATCTAGTGAGCTTTTTATGCTGCTGGGTTTTTTTGCAATCAAAACATGGAACCGAGCTACAGATACTGAGATTGTTACAGATAGTTGGACACATCAAGTCGATTATTTTACTTTGATTTTAGGTTCAATAATGTAATGTTAATTATAATATTATTTATATTCTATTCTAACATATTTTTTTTATATTCAGAAATACAGTCTCATCACACCCCCTTCATTTGTTTCCTATACCCCCTGGTATGGATACCCCAGCTCTAGGCCTCCCCTTTTCTGTCCAAACCTAAAAATAAAAGTTTCGGTTGGAGTTAGGCTTCAACTGGCATTTTTTTTTATCTTCTTTGGAATATTTCTAGTAACACTAGATATGTTAAAGTTTGTATTTCTGAATGTTAATAATTAACATGCAGAAATTAGGCAGATGGCCTTTCCCATGAGAGTCAGTATTGTGCTGCTAGCTCCTTGTGAACGCTGACTTCCATCTGTGCTTCTAGCGTGCTTTCTCTTTGTTGCGACTACAGACATGTCAGCAGCACATGTAACATGTTTAGTGATCATCTTCAGTGTCTGGATGTTGGCAAATGCTATGTACTATCATTCTGCAGAAAGAGAGGAGAAATGTGTCATAGAAGATCTCCCTGCTGAAATGCTGGTTACAGGTGAGTAAATGCTAAGGTCTCCATTCATAAAGTACTGTATATCCAAAGGCACAACTATTATTATTTTTTTTAATAGACTTTTAAATTATTAAAACTTCTTTTAAGTTTTTTTTTCTTTTTCTGTCCTTTTTGGGTTATATCACTTCCCTTTCTGTTTATTCTGTCCTGGAGAAACAAAAGGAAGCGCAGGGTAGACATACTTTTTGAGCACATATGCAAGGGTCCTCTAGGATTTAGGAGCACATTTATACTAGATGATGGACAGATGTTTGCCAGGACCCCTGCCACTGTCACATATACCTGGGCCTGTGACATGGATCACCAGATGATCAACAATATTTTCCTTGGACAGTAGTTAGTATAAAAATTGTATTCACACAGGGGCCCTATGGTGACTCTGTCCACCACTCAGGAGATGTGAGGAAATGTCTCCAAAGTCAGGGGAAATCTCTACTTAGACAGCTGCCAGCAGTACAAATGTTCCCACTGGAACATTTTCCCCAACCTCGGGCTCTGATGACAATTGTAAAATTTTGGATTTTACATCACTTCCTATTCTTGTGACAATGGTCACGATTTACTATTTATTAAAATTAGAGAAGGTGAATCTCTATTGTGACTATATAGAAAGTGGTAACAATATTATAGGGGTTTCAACACTATCCAAAACCTGAAAAAAAGTTTGGGCTTTATAAGTTCAATGAATGTACTGCACAAAGTATTCCTTTTTTGAATTTGTCAGTTGTCTTATTTTTTGAAAGTTAAGTATAATTATACCAGGGATAGGCAACCTTAAAGAGGTGCAGATCTGAACAACATGGGAGATGTCAAAGTTAACCGGGCACAGTGTCGCCTCCTCACACCTGATTTAAACGTATAATTGCGGTACTACAAATGTTGCAATCAGGTTCATTGCACGGCAATCATGGGTTTAAATAAGGTGGTGAGAAGGCAACATATCCCCTCCTCACTACCTGTCAAACAAATTTGGATCAGTGCCTGCTGCACTTGTGAATGAGCTGTTATTTGCATTCGGCGGTGGCACCCTTAGGACTCATTCACACATAAAGTTGGGGGGGGGGGCTTGGTAAAACCCAGCGGTTGATTCATGGATTTACCACCCCCAATCCCTACTCCCTCCTAGCTGCTGAGGCAGCAACCCAATGCTGCCTGCTTTAACCCCCTGTTTGCTGTACTGCACAAGGTTGCAGGGCAACCTCATAGTCCGCTAGCTGGGATATATTGCATGGGACAGGAGCCAGAACTACAGAGGAGGCATTGGGTTATGTGACTCTTGCTCTATACCACAGCTCCAACTTTACAAGTAGTCCATCTGCATTGCATTTTGTTTGAAGCTCTGAGATGGTGAGTCAGCGAGCCCAGACCGCGATCTACCAATCAACTGTCCGCGATCTACTGGTTGCTGACCCCTGAACTGTACCCTAAACTGAAAAACCCTAGAAAATCAATATATAACTGTAAATGTGTACTTACCAAATTTTGTTTCCTCTTTAAAAATTACCTGGTAATCTTCCAATCCTCCAGCTTTTCTTCCAAAGGGTGACAACATATGTACACTGAGGAGAAGGGATATTAGCATTGTCACTGCTGATAGCCCATTCTACTACTTGCCAATCAGTGCCTGATGCATGATCCAATAGAGTGCCCTACGCCTTGAAGGATGACACAGGGTCTTGGATCACAACTTCTGGCTCCAGAAGGGTGAAGACCTTTGCAACCCCTGTGATAACGTAATGGGGAGAAAAAGAGAACCTTGGCATCTAGGAAAAAATTCAGGAGGTGGTTTACAAACAATCCTTTGGGCAGAGATTGACTTTAATGAGCTGATTCAATACATCTTGAAAAAAGAAAGTCAGTGCAAACCGGAGTTCATGTCAAATTGAGTCACTTGGGTTTCAACATTCATTTTTATGAAAAGAATGAGACAAGAATGCTAAATAATTGTTAGAAAGAGACAATGTAGCCTCACATTACATCTGTAGATATGGAAATATTATTGAAGTAAAATCTGCATACGGTACATCTCTTACACTTATAGAGAGGTCAGTGTGAGGACGCATTTCAGTACTCAGCAAAACACTTTTTTTTGATAAAGGAACAATTTGACTCCATTGCGGTTCTCTGGCTCAATGTTCTGCATGGTCCCAAGGCTGCAGAATAATTTTAATTCCATCATGAATACTGAACACACTGAACAATTGTTGGGCTACATTTCATATAACAGACAAAAAACATTATACAATATAATGATGATGTAATCTGTATTCTGGTTCATTAACCCTTGGCAAATGTAAGATTCAGTATTGTTCCATGGCATACTAATACTTGAAGTAAATTTAAAAATAAAAGCATATGCGTTTTATTTACATACTTACACGATTTTAAAATTTGCTTTTTATTTTATTTTTTCCGAAATGTTTTATTATTTTCTGGATAAGATTTACAAATAAAAGGTTACAAGACAGAGTATATGAAACAAAACATATACTGTGTATATAGGTAAAACAGTATATACAAACTATATAACATTAAGGGCTCTTTCACACGGGCGATCGGTTTTTATTCTCCGCTCCGGTCCTTTTTTTTTTTTTTTTTCACGGAGCGGATGACACTTGTGTCATCCACTCCGTATGTCCGCATATCATCCCATCCGTTTGCGGATGATATACGGACATAATGTAAGTCTATGGGCATTGCGGATGTCAGCGGATGACACCGCTGACATCCGATTTTCCTTCCTTTCCGTTTTTTGAACGGAGGAAAAATAGGGTTCTGTTCCGTTCCAAAAAACGGAACAGAACTGAAAGGAAGAAAATCGGATGTCAGCGGATGGTATTCCGCTGACATCCGCAATGCCATTGACTTACATTATGTCCGTAAATCATCCGCAAAAAAATAGAATGATTTGCGGACATACGGAGCGCCCGTGTGAAAGGGCCCTAAGTCTTACTCTTAACATATTTAGTAAGTATGAATGAACAGTTTGACATTTTGTCCATACCAATAACCTGAGTAAAAAGGAAGAGAACGTTAAATAAAGCAAAATAAAACAAAGTAGAATTAAAATAAAATAAATTTGATCAATAATAAAGAAAAAGTGATGACAGATATTGTTGCACATATTTGCAAAAGTCTTTTCATTCCAAAAGCTATGTGAACTGTTGGAGTAGTTTCCAAGAAGGTTTGTTATGAATAAAGGGTGTGATAGATTTGTTTTATCTCAGTTCTAATCTTCCCAATGAGTTAGTAAGAAAAGCTTTGTTGCACTTTGTTGTGTTTGCTTTAATATAGTTGCTTGATGAAGACTGCAAAAATGCAGGACATATTCCATATAGTGTTTAAAAAGGGCCCAGTCTGTTAAAATCCACAATATTTCATCCTCCTCCTTCTTACTCAATAGCAGTTCCCCCAGGGATGCCCCTAGAGCCTCTTTACTGTGACTTATCATTGCTCAGTTAAGTCAGATCTAGTTGCGGGACAAGGTAATCTAGAGCCCAGGGCAAACATACCAAACTGCCCCCCCAACCGCATGATGTATGAGCATTGTGACTTAGTAAAAATCCCCCCACAAAAAAACAAAAGCAAAAAAACAAACACTAATCTGCATGCTTATCCCCTAAGCATAAATTACCCCTTCTCCCAGTACAAATCTGACCCCCCCTGCTGAAATCCCCACTGCCAGCACAAGTCCTTGCTCCCCCCCCCCCCATCAACCTCCAAGCTCAAATCCTCTCTCTCACCAAATTCTCCCAGCACAACCCCCACCCCACCCCCCAAAAAAAATACCGCTGAAATTTCCCCTCCAAGCAAAATCCTCTCCCCCCCACTCTCATTCCTCCTCCTAGCACAAAAATACCCCCCCCCCCAAAAAAAAAGACCCTTCCTAGAAAAAAATGTCCTACCCCCTCTACCATATCACCTCTTCTAGCACAAACCCCCCAAATCTACCCTCCTAGCACACATCCTCATCACCATTCCCCCTTCCAACTTCCCCCCTCCCAACACCAATCCCCCCTCCCATCGCCTCATGGTGCCATCTTATATGATATCACGTGCCTTCTGCCCAACCCTTCTCCTGGCCCTGATCCGATCACTCATTACAATGAATCCATGTAAAGGAAGGAAGTGGAAAATATGGAAGTCTAGTGCAAAGTGAACAATCTCTCAACATAAAGAAGACAAAGAATAATTGGGCATTTTAGGAAGACTGGAAAACCCCCTCTCCACATCAGTTGTGAAGCTTTGAGGTTAAAAAACATTATAACTTTTTGCATTACTGCTTGGTATGGTAATTGCTTTGCTGTGGATAAACAGACACTACAGCAGGTGGAAGAGACTGCACAGAGGATTATTGGCAACAATATGCCCACCATCAGGAATATTTACAGCAGCTGGTGTAGAAAGATGCCCCTCAATATTATAAGGGACTCTTCTCATCCTGCTTATGGACCCTCTCTGCAACCTCAACACTAGGGATATGCGAACGGTTCGGACTGAGCAAGAGTTCGGTCCGAACATTTGCCTGTTTGGCCTTTCACGGAACACCAGAATTTGCAGGGTGTTTGAGTGTTGCACAGGGGGCAGTGTAAGCTGATTGTTAAGGATCGGGGCCGGGAAACCAGCTGTAGCATCCCTGACAACCGATGAGTCATCAGCCGTCAATCGGTGGCGATAAAAAAAAATATACGTGGGGTCCCCCCCAAAATCCTTACCAGACCCTTATCCGGGCATGCAGCCTGGCAGGTCAGGAAAGAAGAGGGGACGAGCAAGCGCCCCCCCCCCCCGAACCATACCAGGCCACATGCCCTCAACATGGGGGGGTTGGGTGCATGTTAATGGGGACAAGGACCTCTTCCTGACAATCCTGGGCTGTGGTTGCTGGAGTCTGCGGGTGGGGGGCTTATCGGAATCTGGAAGCCCCCTTCAACACCGTACCCATTCACCCAAAAAGTATTTAAAAAGTAATAGACACAAAAAACAATTTTTGACAAGTCCTTTATTATTAAAAAAAAAAAGTAGTGTCCTTCGATGTAAATCCATCGTCAATCACAACGCCCACCGGAAAAATAAAAACAATTAAAAACGCTCTTGCCTCTTGGGAGACCTCCCGCCATCTGCCCACTCTGCGCTTTGACAGTTCTTATATAGGAAAGGGGCGGGCCACCTGGCTACCTCACCCAAGGGCACCACTCCCTTCTGATGTCTAAAAGGACACTTTTGATTTTTCCTGTTTGGCTACCGTAGACTTCAATAGGGTTCGCCGTTCGGGTTATAACATTTCCCCTTTTGGAGTTCTGCTGCAAACCTGACAGGGGGTGTTTGGCCCATCCCTACTCAACACTAATTGTTACACCTGAACAACACAAAAGAGATCAAAGATCACTGGGTACAGCACCCTTTCAAAAAAAATAATAAAAGAGAAATTAACTAGCAAGGCCTAATAAGGAAAACTTAGAAACATATAAAAAAAATGTCACTGTAAAAATAAACATAGCCTACTTTAAAAGTGGACAGTGTCAGTCAGTAGAGCAGTGAACAGTGTCAGTAGGGTAGTGGATGGTGTGTGGACAGTGTCAGTAGGGCAGTTGGTGTTGTCAGTAGGGCAGAGATGTGTCAGTGAGGCGGTGGACAGTGTCAGTAAAGTAATGGACGGTGTCAGTAGGGCGGGGGTTGTGGTCAGAAAGGCAGTTAACGGTGTCAGTAGAGCAGTGAACAGTGTCAGTGAGGCAGTGGACAGTGTCAGCAGGGGTTGGTGTCAGTAGGGCAGTGGATAGTGTCAGTCAGTAGAGCAGTGGATGGTGTCAGTCAGTAGAGCAGTGGATGGTGTCAGTCAGTAGAGCAGTAGACGGTGTCAGTAGGGCAGTGGACTTTGGCAGTAGGGCTGAGGATGGTGTCAGTAGAGCAGTGGACAGTGTTAGTAGGGTAGTGGACAGTGTCAGTAGGGCAAAGGTTGGTATCAATAGGGCAGTGGACAGTGTCAGTGAGGCGGTGGACAGTGTCAGAAGAGGTTGGTGTCAGTAAGGCAGTGGATAGTGTCAGTCAGTAGAGCAATGGATGGTGTCAGTCAGTAGAGCAGTGGACGGTGTCAGTAGGGCAGTGGACTTTGGCAGTAGGGCTGAGGATGGTGTCAGTAGAGCAGTGGACAGTGTTAGTAGGGCAGTGGACAGTGTCAGTAGGGCAAAGGTTGGTATCAATAGGGCAGTGGACAGTGTCAGTGAGGCGGTGGACAGTGTCAGCAGGGGTTGGTGTCAGTAAGGCAGTGGATAGTGTCAGTCAGTAGAGCAGTGGATGGTGTCAGTCAGTAGAGCAGTGGATAGTGTCAGTAGGGCAGTGGACTTTGGCAGTAGGGCTGAGGATGGTGTCAGTAGAGCAGTGGACAGTTTCATTAGTTTTTTTTTTATTTTTATTATTTATTTTGTATTATTTTACACAATTTTATTTATGCTGCTGCAGGGGGGACTACAGGGGATCAGTTCCAGTAAATGCTGCCTCCGTCGCCCCTTCTGTCCAGGTTACCCTTTATTCTGCTTGTCAACAGCATACTAAGTTGTTCCTTTCCTGTACCACTCTGCATATGTAGGAGGAGTAGTCTGGGGTCAGCAAGGAAGGAACATGATCTACCCATCACCTGCCCGCGATCGAAAAGTTGCTGACTGCCATCTTACACTAATCTTCCTTGTAATCCCACCAGGAATCCTCACAACAACCCTTCCTAACACCTTCATAAAACCTCACTATAAACACTCATACTGGGAAACACTTGAAGAATGTTGGACATGAGGGTGCCAACACCAGGGCCACCCACAGAGTGAATTTTGACTGGCTCATCAGAAACTGGCCAAAATTCACTTTGTGTATTGCCAGCTTAATCTTCATATTAACTCTATCATTAATAAACGTAACCTTCTCCTTTAACCTAATTAGAAGCTTGATACAAGTTTGTCCTCTTATATAAAGGAAGCAACACTGTTTTTTTTAATTAAAAAAATGTACTTAAAATGGTAGCACGCACACCTTGGTTATGTCTATACTGAGCTAGGCAAAAGCCTGATATCTCTTAGTGGTACATCTATTTTACACTGAATTATTCAAAAAGAAATACTAATTTTTGACTACCAATCCTACATTAGAGGATGAGGGTGACTGTCATTGAGGTCATTACACTTGTCAGTGTCACAAGACCCTATCCTAACCTGTTCACTTATCCTCTCCAGTTCAAGTCTAAGCACTCTGAAGGTTTTGTCCATTTTTTCCTTCAAGCATTATCTCTACTACTCCACATCTAAACCACACTTTGTTTTTGTTCCCTGATAAGGTCGTTATAAGATACAAAAGTGGGACTTACATGACTTCCTTCCATCTGCTCCTGGCCTTGGAATGGTTGTGACTATCAAGGCTCCAAATAATGAGGTAAATGCTATAATATATAGTAGTTTTCACTTTGCTTTTTCACCGATTCCTTTATTTCACATGACTTGTTAAAGACTTCCACTGTCTATGGGCCTGAAATATTTAATGCAAGGTAAAGACCCAAAGACGCTACATTGCTATTTTTTCTTTACAGTACATGAGCACTGCCAAATTTCTTCTGAATGTAACATTATTAGGTACAAGAGAGGCAAATATTTGTTTCAAATTACCTAATGGTAATTTGCCTGTTGGAACTGGGAAAAAGAACAAAGCCTTCGGGCCAAAAACACTTACCAGCCTATTCAAAAAATGTTTGCAAGTTTTTACAGTTCTTGACCTGGACGCCAAACTACCTATATCAAAGTGTATTTAGTACATCTCTGGAATGCATTAAAAATTCTGCAAGTACAGAAAAATAACTGTTGATGTACAGACATTATAGCGTTGCTACCTTCAATTCTGACCTGAAAAAAAAAACTATTTTGAATTGCTAAGCATGCGGTATCGGCCCTGCCTATTTAAAGCGGTTGTAAACCACTGAAAAAAAAAACCCTGCAAGACAATGCCATATTGTGCTTGTATACATCCCGTACTAGCACATTATGAAATACTTACCTTAAAACAAAGCCCTCTCAGCCTTGCCAGGGCACCACTGAAAGGGCTGACATGTTCCCCCGGCCTTTCTTCTTGATTCACAGGCTCTGGCGCTGTAAGTGGCCGAAAACGTGAGGACATCACCCCCGCATGCACCTTCGGTTTCGGCAAAAAGCTCCGAAGATCCAGCACGGTATGCCTTCAGGGCACATGTGCTGCTGATATCAGCAGGTTATACCTACAGGTAAGCCTTATTATAGGCTTACCTGTAAGTAAAAATAACAAATCGGGGTTTACAACCGCTTTTATTTCTTCCCCTGTTCATCTCCATAACTCCTTCTTGTGCACAGGAAGAAAGTACTGGAATTATCTTTTTACAAAGGGTTTTGTTGAAACCAACATACACCTATCTAACAGATATAGCATAACACGTTCAACAGCGTTTTTAGCAAAGCAAAATGGAGCAAGTGACATTCATTGTTAGGGCTTACATACATCTTAACATTATAGGTAGACTATCAGCAGATTGTTGTACCTGCAAATACCTGTAATTGTCTTCCAACATCTCTTCAAACAGCAATAGCATCCATCTCTTTTCTTTCACCTGTCAAAGGACAGAACCCCAGTGATTTAAAAAGAACAGAACACAGGTGTGCGCGGAAACAATGTAGATAAGACAGCACTGGAGCAGAGCTTTTAAATAGTCCGTTTGGCACCACAAACTGTCACAGATGCAAATGCGCACGTGCATGTGAAGGGCAAGCAACATTGTTCTGCCATTAAAAAATTAGGCAGGCCATATACTTTTATTATGCAAGTTTTTTTTTCCTTCAACCATGGGTTGAATAAAAGAGAATTGTTGGATTCCCCAATCAACACTGAATACATGGAAACATGTGTTCACCACCAGAACCCCAGAAACATGGAATCGAAGACATAAGCACTCTGGGAGAACCTGCGATCAATGTAAACCCAACGGGAAGCCCAAATTTATTCCATAGCCCCGAGCTTCTGCCGATGATCCAGATCAAGACTGGGCAAAAGCCTGAAATTAGAAAATACAAGGAAAAGCAAGAAGATTTTTACCTACCCAGACGCTGAAGCTCTGTATCAGAAAAACCCAGGCCAGAAGCCGCAGTAGCAGCACCGATGCGGAAAGAGTGCTTCGAAAATTCACGTGAGGGGAGGCCTAATTTGTCGAGGCAACAATGGAAGACCCACAAGAATTAAAACCTACTCAAAGGGGAAGAATCAGAGTACACGAGGAAAATGGGGGACAGGGGGCGGATGGACATAAAACCAAGACTGGGCAAAACGGACCGTTGTAAGCGTATAACACCTTGCGCCTACCCCTACCACAGCTGTCCGTTCTTGAGGTGCACAGTAACACTGAAATGCAATGCTCTGAGAAAATCATGTCCTCAGGCCTGACACCGCCAGCAGAGGATCTAGAATTAGAAACCAACTCACCTATTCGAAAAGCACCAAAAAACACCCAGGAGAAAGCAACCTGGAACAATAGGGTCTTAAAAACCAAGGAACATACTGACGGCAACAGCGAGAGGATATTGAAAAGAATATGGAGCGAAATGGGTCATCGAGAATCTGGAGCCAGGATAGAGCGTCTCCAAAGCCGCAACCCCCGCTAAACAGGGAACTCCTTTGCGATGTCTTCTCAATCAAGGAGCGTGAACCAAAAGGTCAAGGACCAAGG